>NW_010973187.1:16319492-16466161 GCF_000737465.1 Haliaeetus leucocephalus | reverse complement strand
GAGTTGAGCATTGTGGCCCGTCCTGCAAGGGACCCTCCTGTTGTAATCCCCTTTTTTTGCAGAGGGGGAAACCGTGGCTGCAAAGAAAATGCTCACCGAAAAAAGAATGAAATAATGAGGATGACCTGATTATTTTATTTTTTTTTATAATTTTTTTTGCAGGCTGCTGAGGGGTGCAGAGGGGAAGTCCACGGGGAAGTTTTTCCCCGTTCGTCCATCCCTTCGTGTTACGTTCTTGGCCATAGGGATTTGAAATATCTCTTTTCCTGACCTCAGACCATGTTGTTGTAGGAAAGGCGGACAGATGGTACCTGTTCGGCGCACCCCCGAAAGGGCTTGGGGGTGTCGGAGGTGGGTTTTGCCTGGGACACCCACTGGGAGACCTTCTCAGCTCCGCTGGTCTCGTGGCTTCCTCCTGTGCTGTGAGATCGGGTGTGATGCTGGCGCTTGGACAGGTGGATCTCGGAGGGGGAAACTGGTCTGGGAACCTGGGAGAGGAGCGACAAGGAAAGGAAACCCCAGAAATGTGGGTGCCAAAGGATTTTGGAGAAGGCAGTGCGAACCCCCCCCATCCTGCAGGAGCACGTCAGCCCTGTGAGACGAGCGGGCTTCGCTGCTGCTAACAAACAAATACGATTACAGCTATAACAAGGAGACCCACAGATGTCCTTCACCTCCCTGATGTACCCACAGAAGCCGTGAAGCCGTGCTCAGGTACCTCCTGTGGGTCCTAAGGCTCCGGGGAAGAATCTCAAATGGTGTTTCCCTAAAGGGGCAATGCACCATTAGAATGCCAGAACATGCCACCTGCCAGACCTGTAAAAGAGATATTTTGTTTGAGATCATCCAAATGAGGTGTTTAGAAATTTTAGGACCTCTAAGTGTTCGCTTTGAACAGGCTGGGATGGTTCTTTGAATACCGTTGTGATTATTTTGTCCTTGCTGCTGATCCCTAAAATGTAAAGCATGCATTAAAATAAAGAAAGGGGAGGCAAGGCAAGGCAAAGAGAAAGGCTGCTGGGGTTTTGGAAATCAGGGGAAATGAATTGCTTTCAAAGAGTGGTTCTCTCCTATTTTCTGGAACAATTTCAGCTGAGTATAATACCTATTCTTGTTACCAGCAGGAGAGAAAGAGACATTCATGAGGCAGATGATTTTGCATTTTAATTGCTCACACACCATTAACTTACATATCCATCCTTCCTGTCTGCATCAGAGTCCATGATACTGGGGGGGGCAAGAGATGTGGTGTTGGTACTGGTGAGCATGCAGAAGAGGTTCTTTCACCGCAAGTGAAGGTGAGCTGTAGATAATTAAAATCCCATGTATTCCCATCCCAAGCTTAAGTTTTCAGCTCTACTGGTTGCTGCCGCTGCTGCTACAATTAATACAGGAACGTTACGGTTGGAGGACCATCGTATCCACCTGCACTTAGACTGGATTTGTGCAAGCTTCGGGCTTCATCGTGGCGTATCCCCAGCTCCTATGCAGCCCCATGGTCTCTCCCCCATTCCCTGACCCCATTGGTTTTGCCACCCCACATATGCCAGATCCCTCCTGGGGGACAGAGCATGACACAGCAGCTGGTTACATGGGGATCTTTGCAGATGCACAAATGTTTAGGCTCAGGATTAGTTTCTGTGGATCACCCGCACAACAGTGCATCAGGCCACTTAGCTCCAACATAGGGGCAGAAAAAGGTTTCAGCCCGCGTCCTCTCCCAGCAAAACGTTTGGTTGTGCAACGACAAGGTCTCAGAGCAGAAAAAAATCCTTGGCAGGACATCTTTCTGCCCCAAGGAAAAACCAATAAGAGCCCTTTCTAAGGGGACGTTCACCCATCTTGTCCCTCCAGACCTCTGGTGACAGCTCCATGCCTGCCTGCCACAGCCCGTCCCAAAGCTGTCCTTCACTGCTGGAAAGCATTCCCTTAACGCGTAACCGAAACCTTCTTTGCTGTGATTTAAGCCTACTTCTTGTCACAGAATCATAGAATCAGCAAACGGTTTGGGTTGGAAGGGATCTCTCCAGGTCATCTAGTCCAACCCCCCCCGCAATGAGCAGGGACATCTTCAGCTGGATCCTATCCAGCAGGGACACGGAGAACAGATTTTCCCCTTCTTTTTCGCAGCAGCTTTTTGCATATTTAAAACCGGCAGCGCTGTAGTCTGGGAGGCAGCTGCTGTATTAATTACCCAGCTGACACAGAGCTTCCACTGAAACACGCATCAACTGCTGTACATTATTATTGTCATTTAACTTGACTTGTACAACTAATCAGGCCTTGCCTTCTACAACAGACAAGGCTACTCCTGTGGGTGTAGGTATTTGGAAACCAAAAGCCCTTAAAGCTGCATCTTTCTGGTGGAAAATATCACCACAAGCCATCGTGTTTTCTTTCCTGTATTTGAAAACCACCCACATTTTCAGTAAGAAAAAAAAATCAAACTGATTGAGTGTCTTGCCTGGGCAATAGGCCTTTCTGAAGAGTTTCATTCTCAAAATATTTGGTCTCTGTTGTTTGGTTTTTAAGGGTGATTATTTGCAATTTATTGTTAATTTAAAGGAGGCGTGGGGAAAAAATAACAAGGGAACACATTTAATAACTGCTGCAAAAGAAGGTAAGATATTCCTCTTTGCTTTGAATTAATTGAAACTCGGTTAATGAGTCAATGCGCTTGAAAAATAAAGAAGAAAATATAGCAGGTTAGATAATTTTCAACGTTAAAATAACACTAGAACTGGGCTTTTTATTTTTTCTTTTCCTAAAGGCTTCCATTCCTGCTCAAAGTGTGTACTGCATGTTAACATGAGGTTTACATTTCAGTCTCTTCTAGCAGTCATAAAAAAAGGGCTTGGAAAGGACCAGAGAGGTCACTTCATCCCTTCTGCTATACAGTGGGTCTGACACTCCCCAAACAGCGTGTTCCCAAGAGAGGTCTGTCCTCCCGGCTGTTACAGATTTCCAGCTCGGGAGCTCCCCGGCCTCTGCAGAAGAGTACAGGAAACACAGTGAGCAAATCAAACCACTTGCAAAATACTGTGTGATGGTGCATGTCTCCCAGGCTTCACCAGAAAAGGTTGAGTAATTCTGGGAGAATCTTTCTACAGGGTCCAGTCTGATTCTGCTTCCTTGAAACTCTTTGACTGGAGATACATATTGTCCCTTTCAAGCTGTGAAGAGAAATAAGTTGTGATGCTGGTCGTATCACTGGTGGTGTTGCAGTACCCTCCAGGATTTCTTAGTCTCATACCAAGGATCAACCAAACATACGAAGCAAAATGTATTGCCAATCCATTAAGGTTGCTCAACTGCGATTTTTGTAAATGTGCAAAGCTTTTTCTCAGTCCCTATTCAGTTATTTCGGGCTCAATACTGTGGTTTAGCAGCAGCTGTGAGCTGGTGGCATTCAAAATAATCAATTTAAGCAGATGCATAAAATGCATTTTAGGGCACAGGTTGAGGGAGGCGAAGATGCTGCCTGCCCTTACCTACTGGTTCCCACGCTCTGCCTCCCTCCTGCCTGTGTCCTGCCTCCCCACCCCACGTTATGGCTTTGCTGACTCAACCGATCGCCTCACCGTGCTCTCAGCCAGAGCAGCAAAAATGGTCTGGATTTAAGAAAAACAAGCAAAGCAAAACTGGAAAAAAAAAAAAAAAGAAAAAAAGAAAGGGTTGCCCTTTGCCTGTAACCAGCATCATTTTCACAGGGCATGGCCACATGAAGGGCTGAGTGAACACAGTCGTGGTGGGGAAGAGGTGGGTTGGGTGGCGGACGGGTGGGAGTGGGTGAAAACCTCCCCAGCCAGCTCCATAGCCAAAAAGTTCATGTGTGTGACCACACGCTCTAGTTGACACTGCATGAGAGGTGTGGTGCTTTGAAAATGCTAAGTCATTTTTGAGCAAAAGGTCTTCTCCTGCCCTGGGGAATAGTCCCCTGTTGCTTGGGTGAAAGCAATAGCCCTTCACTGACTTCTGCACAAAGACACCACCTCGAGAAAGTCTCCCTGAAATGGGGATCATTGAAAGCTCACCCCAAGCTTGGTCTGTTCTTATGCCTGGGCATTAGCCGTTGACCACCCTTGGAGACAATTTGCCTGGTTTGGGGGTTGAGGGACTGCTGGCACACATATTCTGCCATTCCTAGCTCCTTTGATAACATTAATTGATTGCAGGGGAATTCTGAAGCAAAATCAACAGTAGTCATCTTTGAAATCACAGAGTCACAGAATGGTTGAGGTTGGAAGACACCTCTGGAGGTCATCTTGTCCAACCTCCTTGCTCAAGCAAGGCCACCTAGAGCTGGTTGCCCAGGACCATGTCCAGACAGCTCTTGAAAATCTCCAAAGATGGAGACTCCAAGCCCTCTTTGGGCAACCAAGTGACATTGGGCTCTTTTTTATGATGTATTTATATGCCCTCTGTATTTACTATCTTCCCAGTTAAAAGGACTTTAGTTTAAATTCAGTTGGGATTAGCAGAAGTCATTGCCCAGGGAGGTCACAGAGGTTAAGAGACCAGCAGCATTTCAAGTGTGCTCACATTTATCTTTGTAACGGCATTGGTATTCAGCACAGAAATTTGCACTCCTCTAGAGGGTACTCTAAAGACAAGATGACTGGGAGGTTGATCCATCTTCTGTTGCCGCTGTGCTAACAATACAGGGTGCTTTGTTTTGAATATGAGACCTTTTTTCCAGTTTTAGATCTGGGTGTCTGGGTTTTGAGCCTCGCTGCTGACAAATCACACCACGGTGTCCTTCCATGACTGATGTCTGTACCAAGATTTAAGCTGCAGCATAACTGAAATCTGAAGTAAGCATCATGGCTAGAAGATGGTTATGATGCTTGCCGAGGTGGGGCAGATGTTGTCCTTGGAGACATAGTCACTCCTTTCAAACTAATGGACTTCCAACAGTCCAGCTGGTAAGGGCTCTTGCATGTGATGTAGTGATCATGCACTCATAACGAGTTTGAACCCTCCTCCCAGGAATCCAGAGGTTTGGGTTGTTTTTTTTTTTTTTTGTTATTATCTGTACAGTTTCAGCAGACAGATTGTCACAGATTCCTATTCTTCAAATAAAACAGTTTGTCAGAAAGAGCAATAAGACACCATGATGTTAATACAAATTTGGATCTTAAATGAATGCTATGTAGCAGTGAGGAGTTGAGAAGTTTTGCCTGATACCTTTGATTCTGGGTTGTGTGCTGCAGTAAATCAAAGCAGTTTATCACTAGTATTTCAGAAGTGCTGAGTGTCCAACACAGAAACCTGCTGTGCTGGGTGCTGTACAAAATCCTAAAAGGGACCAAGTCCTTAGCAGCAAATAGCCTCCTTTACACAGTCTGGAGGAGGAAAGCCCAAAAGAACAGGTTGTCTAAGGCAAGACCAAAATCTTTCACATCCAGGGTTTTAGCACCTCCTAGTTTTTAATATATTTATCCTCACTGTGCCATAAAAAGGAACAGCTTTCCCTCTTTTATAGACAGGAGACTGAAGCCTAGGGACACAGAAGGGCAATGTCTAGCTCTTGGGTAACCAGTCACACATCCCCACACTACGAGTCCCCAGACATCTTGTCTCAAGGTGTCTTTTACACTTGGACCCGTCTGGAAGGCATGTGGTGAGAACTGACAGGACAGGCCTGGCAGGGGAGAAGATGGAGACTTGTCCCATTGGAAAGTCTTTCCTGAGGCATGGCATGAATTAATGCCAGAAGCAGCTCCAGGTGGTGAAGACGTAGCCAAAGGAAGAGCTGATTTCTCATGGGAAAGACGGCAGGAGCTGTCACAGCCACTGGTGGAGATGTAAGCCCCAAGCAGACTCTTTCACCAAAGGCACATGCAGATGCTCATTAGCGGTCTTCACGATCTCAGTAGGGCTTTTTCCAAGAAAGGCCTTGAGATAAGTCATCAGTGGTTTAGCAAATGGCTCTGTGAGACTGAGACATAGCTCGAAAGGTGTGGTGGGCTAAGCCTGAGGAACCCTGACTCAGCCCACTCTGCTCTCTCCCATCCCAATGCGGGGATGCTGAGCAGTCCCTCACTCCACTGCCATCCCGCTGCTCCACGGTGTGCTGAGGCCACGCCGTCACCTTCTTGGTGCCACGAAATGAGTGCTGATCTACCTCCTGCGCTTGGTTTGCACCAGTGCCATCTCCTAGCTGGGAGCAGCCAGCCCAAACCCAGCCCTTTCTGTACTTTTTACCTCTCCTCTGGAGTCTACCCATGAGCAGGCATGAGCCAAAGATGACCTGTGATGGTCATTGTTTTGTTTCTCTGAATTCTCCCTGTGTTTCTCATGTGAGCCGGCCTGCTAATTATTTTGAATTGGTCTATTGGCAAGAAACAAGGATGCCAACAGACGGTGTTGTTTCTCAGTCAAATTTTGCTAATAATGAGTTATTCTGTTGGGTGGCTGTGGTGTGCACGCTCCTAAATTTCCCAGAAATATGTCTTCTTCACTGCAGACTTAACTTAAGCTGGGGTGAGCAGAGGCTGCTGACGGTAACATTTCAGACCTGACCTCCTTGTGGTGAATATTTTGGGTGAGGACTGTGTTTGCTGGCTTGCTTTCTTTTAGTGGTTAAGGTGAAAGGTCAAAACTTTTTCTTCTCGGTGCTATGAAAACATCTGATGTGAGTGCATTTACCATCAGTGTTGGCCGATGGAAACATACCAGGCTCTGGTTAAGGGAACCATTGTCACATCCTTTCTGTTATGGCCACAAAATTTTCAAAATGATGACTTTCCACGATAGCTTCTTTTCACTGGAGGATGCTGCATGTCCAAGATGATTTTTCCATCAATGACCTCAGCTTTGGGACACCCAGCAAGAGACACGACGGACTCCATTTTCAGCAGCATGGAAGAGAACAAGATCAGATGGCATTAAATGTGTCAGCTTCCCTGTGAAAACCAAGTGACCTCGGGCCAGCTCTGGCAGGCAGGAGAGCTGGTTCCTCAGAGGTGGATGTTACAGAGATCTCAGCTAGGATCAGGAGGAGGTGCTTGGAGCAATGTCCTGAGCAATTGCAACATCAGGAAGGTGCATGAAGGTAAGATAAACAAGAGTCCTCTCTTTCCATCACTGGCCACAATCAATGGGTTATAAACCACTTATGTACCCAAGTGTCTGCAGCATTGCTAGTAGCAGTAGAAATGGGATTTCAGCAAAGGAAGAAATAAAAGGGAGATCCCCAGGCATTTCACGACTGTGGCTTGGCTGTGTGCTCACTGTTCATTCCTACTTTCCTACGAATGACTGAAGGCCACTCCATCAACCCCTTAGAAACGTAACTCTCTGCTTTGTGTGATCCTCATGTCCACTGTTGTCAAGGGGTCTGGCAGGGTAGACAGTAACACCGAAACCTCCACATTCAGTTTAGGAGACCAGAGGAGAAAAACGAGAAAGAAATTAAGTACAGATTAGTGCCATAGGGGACCTTCAGTACCCTGTCTAAGCCATGAAGTGTGGGAAGATGAGAGGGCTGTGATGCAGGGACAGGAAGAGCGCACGTACAGCGTGGTGGTGATTTGGGGCAGCACACAGCAAGGACACTTGCTTTGTGTAGGTGTGAACACAGAGGATGTTGCCTCACTGGGGTTGGTTTCGGGGATGCCAGTGCTGCTGCCTGCCTTGCAGTACAGTGCGGAAATACCTGAGCTCATTTGAAACAAGCTCTTGTAGCTATTTCAAGGAGTTGCTCTGCGACAGTACAGATGTGGGGGAGGAAGGGCTGATTGATCGTATCGAGAAGTTGATATCTGTGCATTAGAGCACAGACTTCTTTCAATATTGTCCTTGTCACTACAGCAACAAAAATGCAACTTTGGGATAACCTAAAGACTGGCTTCAAGTCCTCTGGAGACCGGGCAGGCAATAAAGCCTGGGCTGCTGCATCTTCAGTGCTCTTCTTGTGTGCTGGTAAAGAAATGAAAGCCATGGTACTACTTCATGATCTAGTCACACGTCTCTTTAGAGAAGGTCAGGATCTGAAGGGTGAAAAGACCCCGGAGCATCCTTTCCAGCAGGATTTCTCCTAGCCGTGCTCCAGGGGCCTTACACATTTACCCCAACCGCCCAGTCCTGGAGCGTTCGCTTATTCTTAAAAGTAGGTCATCACGGTAGCAGCTCAGGCTATTTTGTTTCTGGCGGATTTGGTTTGAACACTTTGCTTTCCAGTCACTGATAAACACGATTGTATATGAATCATTTTTTACCTCCGCCTTCATTTGATTGTTAGAGAGAGCTCTTAGAAAGGCTTAGATGGCTGGAAGCCTGCTCGGTAGTGCCTGCTAATGAGAGGAAAAACAAAAGCTGGAGAGGAAAAACAAAACTACAATCGTTTTTCTGTTGTCTGATGCAAAGTGGTTTATCCTGTGATTTCCTTCAGGATATACAAGAAAAAGCTCAAACATACCCTGAAATTAAATGACTGTATCATAGGAGGTCCCCCATGCAGGAGGCAAGTGCAGCACTCTAGTTGTACTTGAAGTCTATTTTGAAGGCTTAAGTGGGACTAAGGTAATAAGTAGGCTTTGTGTTTTATCTTTCAGTACAGCCTTGCAGATTTGGACTTAATCCAGGTGTTGTTTAAGGCATCAAGGTGCTATAACACTAAATGCCTCAGAAGTAACAATTGAAACCAGCAGTTCTTTTCATTTATGCCTCTGGTTTGTACTCAAATGCTCTTATAATTTCTGAGCACTCTTCCATGCGCAGTAGAATTAGTCAAAAGTCCTTTTCCAGGTGAGGGAATCAAGGGCTCCATTTATTAGCAATGGAAGAGACTTAATTCTCTTGAAGTCCCAGAATGAATAAGCCTGAGGAACCAGAGGAATCGTGCAGTGACAAAAATTATTTTAAAAGGTCATTGCACATAACCAAGAAAGGAAAGTCAGGTTCTACCCACCAACCCTAGGAAATGCAGGGGCTTATTTAATATTCATTGTGGGCTTTCCCTAAAAGTCAGTGCATGTTTAAAAATGTCACTGCACAAACTCTCAATTCATGTTATTTCTTAGGCCATTGCATGTTCAGTAATGGGAAATCAGCTCCATATTGCAAGGAAGGTCATGGGGTACACAGGGCCCTGACTTCTTGTAACGTCGGTACACTTAGCATTGAAGACTTTGCATCTGGTTTTGTAATTTTGTTCTAGTAGTGTCCCTCTCTTCCCCCAGTTCTTTTTAATTTGAATCTTCAAGCTCTTTGGGATAGCAATTGTCACTTCTACAGGTCTGGACACACTCTAGCATGATAGCTTTTCACCATGGCCAATTCCAAGATGCTAGTGAAATACGAATGCTAAACAATAACTGTGATGATAAGGCAGTATATATTCCCTGTAGGAATTACATCTTTGGCTTCTAAAATAAATGTAGAATTTCACTTTCATGAAGAACTGCAGGTCTAATTCAGATCCAACTTGTCAAGATGGTAAAGTCAAAGAGACAGCTCCTTGTAAATCAGAAAAAGTTCATTGACTTGAGAAGGGTTGTGCTCATTTAAACCACAGCAGGCACACCTCCAATCATGTTAGAGGTCAGGATCAATAGAAATACTTGCACGATTTTATTCACTGTCAGTGAAAGGGTTTGTTTCTTCTGAGTCTCTGGAGATGGGAGGAATGTTCATGCGGGAGAAAGCAAGGTGGTGAAACGGCTGGAACCAGAAGTTATATGGACTGGTCTGTGTTTGGGGTTTACTAAGAGAGTAACGCAAGATGCAGGCTAAAAGCTTAGTTTAAGAGGAAAAAACATGCTTTTTAAGAGTCAGAAAACTTTGAATATTGAAACCATTGTGCACTAATCTAAAGGCATACAAAGAACAAAAGGCAAGATATTCATGCATACAAATCCATATTCATACATAGAAGCAAAGAATTTTTTAGGTTGGAAAAGACCTTTAAGATCATTGAGTCCAACCGTAAACCTAACACTGCCAAGTCATATCGACGTGTAAGCTGCAGAAATGTTTAGATGCAGGGCTGTAGCAAGGGCATCATCTACATAGGGTATCAAAAGAGCCTACATATATATACAACATCCCCAGACACGCCAGGATATCGCCACAGGTGTCTGCATCTAAGACCGAGGAGAAGGTCTCATTATCTGCAGCAGCCGGGCAAACAGGAGGTGGCAGCAGCTTAGAGATACAAAAAGAGATGCCCAGATGACAAGGGAGAGTTGCAGTAACAGAACAGTCTTGTGTCCCATCTGCCTTTGTGAGTGTTTATACATGCGTATATTTGTATTCTCCGCCAGTCTCACTATTGGTATTGCAAATATTCTTATTGCACTTGCCCACATACTGGAAGAGAGGGGACATACTTTGCAATACCAGTGATGTGACTGAGCCAGGCAAGCTGTTTCAGGCTGTTGTAACTCTACAGCCATTTTTAACTCTCTAATGTGAAAGAAGTGTCGAAGTAGACAGACTGACTCTTCCATGCATGAACCTTTAATCTATGCTTCAGTGCCTCAGTACTGTGTCTTGAGTCACCATCAGTCCCTCAGCTGAGAAGACTTATGGACATAAGGGAAAATGAGAAAAGTTGCAGAGATGAGCACAGATGTGCAGCTAGAGACAACGTAGGACAGCTTTCAGAAGGTGCATGTCTGTATTTGGGGAGATAATCTAGAATATGTGGCACAGCAGGTGGAGAAGATTGGGAACTACAGCACCAGCCCAGGCTGATGTTGCACAGCCACTTAAACAGAGTTGATGCAATTTTGCTTTTGCTGTTTCTGTCGAGGACTGTGGAGCTGTGGAGGAGGTGGCTGCTCCTGTCTAACCTGCCCAACTGTCCCCAAATGTCACATCTTGTTCTCCAGGTTCCTTGCAGTAGAGACAGCACTAGCTCTCCAGCTGACCAAGCAGAGGGCTGTCACCTACGTGTTGGAGGAGTTGTACCACTGCCAAAATTACGCTGCCAATCCGCTCGCTAACCACGTCCTAGATCTGGCCTTCCTCCTGCAACCTGAACTTTCAGGTATCACTTTTATTATTGCACAGGTCTATTTGCCTGTTCTTCGTCAGACTGCTCTGCTGAGCCCCTCAGCAAGCTTTTCTACCCCTCGCTCAAATAATGTGCCTTCCCTCCTTGCGACCAGTTTGTTCAGTTTGGTTAGGGACTGGTTTTCTGTTTGTGCAATACTCTGCAGTGTAAAGGGAGAAAGGGGAAGTGATCACTTGTGACCGGGCACTGGGCACTATAATAAGCAGAGGGTGACGATACAAGCGAGGCTGAAAGGAAGGCAGGAAGTGCTTGTTCGTACGTGAGTAGGTTTTATTTTAATTCATGTGACATATGACCGCATTAGTCTGGGATCAGGTGGTGGCATCCTAGAGCAGTGAGCACAATGAAGGCCACAGCAGAATAAAGATGGATAACCAGGATATCTCCGTCCAACCTGGCAGAGATGTGGTCAGGTGTCAATCAGTCTTCCAAGGCAGTTCAGTGATCAAACTGTAGACCACAGAAAAACCAAAGGGATCATTTTCACATGTGCGTGTGCGTGTGCGCGACTTTCGCTTTGAATCCTCCTGTGCTCAATTTGACACAAAGAGAACAGAGCAGCCGCTGCTCAACCCAGAGGGGCAGATGAAGTGAAAAGTCAAGGTCTTTACCTGCAAGTTAAAAGTGATTTAATGTCTGCCTCCTAGTGGAGAGTGTATAAGCCAACTCTTTCACAGGTAGTTTTGGAGTGCCACCCAACAACATAATATGGGACGTGCTTGCTTCTGGTAGGTGCCTCAGATTTTATAATAATTCAGGCAACATCCTTGACATTAAGAACTAGTTATCATGCAGGGAGTTTCAGTTTCACTGTGATCGCCTTATCTGAATACAAATCTGAACACTCCGCACATCCTCAGACATAGCTTAGGACATGAAAATACCTAGCATGCTGTTTATTGCCGTACCACCTAATCATGTTTTTCTAAGATTTTTTTTTCACTAGCAAATTGTTGGTTTACTGCTTCCTAGGGCAGAATAACAGTGATTTGGGTTTGGCCTTTGGTGTCATGGATTTGAGTGTCAACATAGTCATCAGGGTCACTGGGGCACGTGAGCAGTTCCCAGTACAGCTCCAACGAGGAATCTCAGACATCCTAAAAGCGCTTTTTCACACTCTCAGCTGCTGTAAACAGAAAATTGCAATGCTATGCTTTGTCCTGGGTGAGGCTCCTCCTTTAAAGATTATAAGCACTTCGTTAGTGATGTGCTTCTCATTGTGTATTAGGAACCCATTGTGCTTCGTGCTTTAAGTTATGAGAAACTTCTGACTCCAAAATTTGAACGCCAGATGTCTAACTCCTCTAATCACCTAGGCTCAGTGGAGACAGACAGGTGCACTATGAGTGACCTCACATATAGTATGGGTTTGCAGCTCAAAATCTTCTCTCTTTAGGTTAAAGAGACCTTCACATCTTTCCATAGCTGTCGTTCTGAAGTGTACAATTCAGAACAGAGATCCCGCGAGGTGGATGTTAGCTGAACAACAGCTGGAACGTGGCAGCTGCATCACAAACTGGAAAGCTGGCAGCTGCTGAAGCTGAACCTGCAAACCCACAGGTCTCCTGGAAGTAGACTGGATCTGGAAATATTCACGCAATCACAGCACTAGTAACCTGGGCTTGGTCACTCCCAGCAGCAGGTTAGCCTGCTGATGGAAAGAAATCAGCCCCAAACTCTTTTTCCTGGATGTAGTGTCATAAGAACAGTTCCAGCAGGAGTTCCCTGTTATAGGTGAAGTTGAGCTCCAGTATGGAGTGAGGGCCTCTCACTAGGTGCATAGCTGAAGGGTTCAGATTTCATCACTGATGGAAAATTTATTAGGAGATTGTTCATCAAACCTTCATTGTAATACCCTCAGACTCCCACTCCCTGAAAGCTTTGAGCAAATGAGCTGTCTCTTCTCCGAGCATGGAAAAGGCAACGTTTCCAATGATAATTTGTTACTGGAGTTTGTGGGCAGTTTTTTTTTTTTCTATTCCCCCAGGATGGGAAAAAAAATAACAGAATAAAACTATTGACTTTTAAAGTAATCCTTTCTGTCAATATAGGCCAAGCAGGTCTTGATTTCAAACAATTTATAGAGATTTGCACACCTCATTTCAAGTATCATGCCACGATCTCGACTCCATGCTGCAAGTTGTTTAATTAGCCATATTAATCCACTAAGTGATGGCAAAATGTTTAGTAATGATGTCTAACTGGGGCATTGCAAGGGAACTTTGTTGTTTAATTAGGAGATAATTGATGATAGTGCAGAGAGTACTGGGTTATAAAAGGCTTTTGCATGTCAGTTGGGCTTGTGCTGAGCTCAGTACAATAGCTTTTAAATGGCCTGTTCAAATTAATTGCCATTATTATGGTACATAGATTTAAGAGGGACCATTATTCATGAAAAATTTTGTTTTAGCATTCCTTTAGATCCAGCTAATTAGACTGAAGGATAATGAAAGGTACCTGGAAGGAATGGAGAGGTGGCGAATTGACCATCTGACACGGAAATTAGCTATAGTGGTTGCACTGACTGAGGAATCAGCTCCATGAGGCACCTTGGACATGGAACTGTTGAGGCTTCATCTTTCTACTGTTTTTAATGTAGTTAAGGTTTAGGAGCCTGAATACTCTTGTGGATCTGGGCTGTGGAATCCAGGTAGGTCCTTGGTGCTGAGGATGGTTGTGTCTTGGCTGAGATGGTGATGCCTGTCAAAGTCAAGGTCCTCTTTTAGTCATTTCCACCATGGAATTCATTTGGGGTGAGCTAAGGCCTCCCAAAGACGGTGGCTGTCTCTTCATGGCCTTTGAGGGCTTCTGGCTTGGGGTCCAAAGAAGGCCTGAAGAGCAAAACTCAGACAGAAAAGCTACTGAAGACAACTGGGAGAAGAGAAGCCCAGTTGTGGATCCTTCAAGTCCCTGGAGGTTTGGGACAGGAGGGACCATCCTGGTGGGCAAAGCCACAGCATTAGACTATCAGTCGGAAAAATATCCGTTACAGGGTTCTGCTGAGCACAAGGAAACTCAGGTGATGCTATCCTTTCCTACCACACTTCAGTGTCTTGGCTTCACTTCTACTCCATGGCCTGGCAGAGCACAGCCCCTGTTTGCAGCTTCCCTATACAATTTGCAAAGTCAGAAGAATATATCAGAGTTGAACTGGTGTTATGTGTGCTTGGCATCAAAGAACACGTAGGAAAAGCAAGTATTTGAAGAAAATAACTCAAATCATTGTCATGGCATTTCAGTAGCTTCTAATGATTGCTACAGTTTTGCTAAAGATGGAAGTTTGACAGTCCTGCTTTGCCTGGGTTGACTCAAATGAGTGGGATTCTTCTCCTCTAACATTAGTTATCTCCCTGTGAGGAGGCTGCTGAGGCTGCATGGTTGTCATTGGAGATCTAGTCAATAGTCAGTAGAATTTAAAGTGCAATTTAATTGACTGAAGGTGGACATTTACTTCAGAGTGGGATAAACTGCACCATGAACAACATTGATTGTCTGCCTTCTTGACACATATGCAATCAAGCTTAATCCTCTTACCATACAATCTATTTCAGCATCTCGTTTTCTTTAAAACTAGAAAGATGATCTTTCATTAACATCCAACCCAAATCCATCCAAATAAAGCTGAAGCCTCTGACTTCTTATCCTGTGATATGACACAGACCTATAAAATCATGAGTGCCATCAAGACAATGTGTAAGAAAAGAATGCCCACAGCCTTTTTTAGTACAAGAACATCAAGTTGTTATCAAAGTACATGAAACAAATAGGTTCAAGCAAACATGCAGACGTAGTTCTTCATGTAGCATGCAAGACCTGCAATTAAGTTATGAAACCTCTCACTGGAGGATGTTGTGACCACTGAAAGCTTAGGCATGTTCAAAAAGCACTTAGACAAATACACAGATAAAAAGCCCTTGAGGGTTATTAAATTCCAGTAGACCCTCTCTGGCTTAGGAAGTCCTGGAAAGTCTAGTTGGTATCGAAGGAAGTATTACTCTGTGCTTGGCCTATTATAATTTTCCTTAGTTCATTTGCCCTTAGTAGCTCTCAGAGATTGGGCACCCTCCTGCCTGCACTGAATTTGTCTTGTCTTAATGGCAAATTGCTCCAGTTCAGTCTACTTTTCCTTGTAGATAACTTTTTCTTAGCCTCTGATGTCTTTCTTGCCATCCTCTTCTATTCTGCACCTTTCTTGAAGGGTAGGCTCCAGGCTGGACCTCAACATCTGTGGGTACCAAGCCAACATCACATACAACAGGTTTACCTCACCTTTTTTTTTTTTTTTTTTTTTTTGCAGTCTGTGCTGTCATTTCTACACCCCAAAGTACTGTTTCCTTCAGGTATAAATATCTCTGATGAACAGCCGCAGGCTGGTGTAAATCTATGATATGCAAATCAGCGTGGGACGAGAACATCTGTTCTGGCAACATGCTCATGGGGAAAGCAAAGGGAGGGATTTGAAGTCCTGTGAACTTTCCAGGTAAATCCATTCCTGTGAAGATGTGGCTGTCCACTTCTAGTTGTCCCCACCACATTCCACCCTGTCCTTGGTAAATGTGGCTGGTATACTGAACAGCTGGGACAGAAATGTCAGTTATTAAGTTAAAGGACCAGTGGACGGTTATAGTATATCTGCATTTAATTCTCGTAGCTGCTAGAGACTTGATGTATAACCTCCCTCTCCTGATAGCTGAATTTATCTGATACTTGTGCCCCCACTCCTGACTTGCCCACTGGGCTCATCAGAGACCCTGGGTGCTGGGACCTCTCTGTGCTGCTGGTAGTCTTGTTTCTAATTTGTTTCTGATGTTTTATTCAGCAAGATCCCAAGCCTGGAGCTGTTGACACTTCATGAGGTGTAAGATCTAGATCCAGACTTGAACTTTTAGGCTTGGGGCCATTTTCTAGTTATGAGACGGATGTTATTTGCCTATACTTTCTTGCTTCAACATGATATGATCCTCTGAATTAGCATAGGTCTAATGAAGAACATTTATTTCTGGACACTTTCTAATAATTCCCAGCTACATTTTACAGCAGATATTATGTTCTAACAAATATCCTCTATAGAAGCATTGCCTTCCAGTGCTTCTAAAATCCTTTAGTGGGTGGAATCTGATTGTAAGGAAAAAATAAGTAAAATATGCAAAGGTTAAAGCAGACAGTTGTTTTGAGGTATTTTCAGATCTGAACATCTTGATCTTTGTGATAATTTGTATTCAGACATGCTATGTTTGCTAAAGAAAAGCTTAAAATAAAAGTTAGTAAAATACTTTACTTTAGGGACTAGCTGGTAGGCTGTGAAGTGCCAGACTGCTGTTTAAATTTTCTCTGCATTTACAGGCTTATCACTTGCTGGATTGCACTTAGATGTCACATTCTTGACAGAAAATGGAGCTGATTTTGTAGCAGGGTGCCTGGACATTGAGGATGCCAGTTACTCTGTCGTAGGTGTCTACTGCAATTTTAGACATGCCTGAGTATCACGCTATCACGCTCAGCTTTTAGCCACACATCCAGAAAGGCACATGTCCTACGTAGCCAGCCTTATCTGAATATCTCAGATACCCTGGGCATCTCAGATGGCTCCAGGCACCTAAGTTTAGGTAAGCGAAACAAGCCCTGACTCACTCTCGTGAGAATTCGATTGATTAATGATTGCCTTAGGAGCGTTCCACAGAAATACAGAAATAAAGAGGGCAAATAAAACATGACCCATGTTCTTCATTGAAAAGTTCATCTCCAGGTGTTCCCCACACTTTTTGATTCTAGCCTGTAGTACCCTGTCATCATTAGTTTTTAAAGTTGACAGTCTATGGAAGGGAATCATACAAACTCCCTCACTCAAAGGCTGTCTGATGCTCATTGAAAATATAGGATATGGCTTGGGTTCATATGTCCCTCCCACTTTCCAATCTTAAACTTGCAGTTAGAAAAAAGTTTGCATTCTCGGGTATAAACTGAAATCCTGCAGCATAATTCTCCTGGTAGGCAATAAATACATTGACCAGTTCTCTCTGACACCCTAACAATGCTCTTAATCCTGTCTGGTGGTGATAACCTCCTGTCTTCTTTTGTGTTTTCACTGATGATTTCTACCATGATCTTTTCTGATTAGCCACCTCCCACGTTCTAGTCAAGTACACTGGTTTCCTCCGCTCCCCAAAACATCGACTGCTCTCCCTCCCCCTTAAGGAAATGAACATTTGATGTTGGTGGGGGAATTGTTTTAGACTGGGGAAACTGTGGGCTGTCCAGATGCTGGCAGAATACACGAGAGCTGCCGAAAGGGTTTTTTGGGGCTCCTTCTCTGTAACCACCCCCTCCAGCCACTGTTCCATGAAAGCAGAGATTGGCAATTGTACAGCTTAAATTGTTGCACGGTGGTGCCATGTGGGGGCTAAAGCACCCAGCTCAGGAAATCTGGGGTCTTTTTCCCTTTGATGGCACAGAGCAAGTTCCCTGCCTCAGTTTCCCCCTTTCCCACAGAAGGAGAATGCAGCGCTGGGGTGAGTGATTTCCAAGCTGACAGTTTAAGGAAGAAAGAAGTCATTCCATGAATTACCTGTGGATTTGCTGCAGGGAACTGGTTTCTTTCACCCACTCGCAGGGCCCAAGCAGCGGCACAGTGGTTTCTCCTGTGTGGATTCTCCAAGGTCTAATAAAGGTTGTGTTTACAACTGCAGCCTTTGTAGGTGAGCATGGGTCTCCATCTTCTACTGTCTGTGTCTTTCTGTGAAATGTGAAATACTCAGAGCCCTCAGTCTCATCTTCAAACTATCCCAAAGGTGTGGAGCAAGGCTACGTGAAACGATGCTGAGACGTGGCACCAAGCACGTGCTCCGGAGGAAGGGTTGCCCTGTAAGGCTGGGAGGCAGCAAAGATACCTCCCTTGGCAATGTGCAACACTGCAATAAATCCCAGAGGTGCCGTTGCAGGCCAACAGCCAGGCAGAATAAAATCATACTGAGAAATGAAGCGCTGATTTAATTGTTATAACGAATTGTTTCCATTGTTGCAGGATAACAGGTCCCTTTATGGCACTGGGCACAGTGTGCTACAGGTCCGTCGGCCTTTCTTGAAGAACCACAGTGTTTGCGTTGCCAAAATGTTTTAGTGCAGCCAGAGGTGGCTAGAAACACAGGAGAATAATGTTTGAAAAATAGAGGTGCCTTGGAAGACGGAACTGGGAGTCAACTCCAGCATCTAAAGGGAGGCTTTGGGCCACAGATGGGGCAAAGAATAAAAGGTGGTTTTCTGCTGTAGACTGCCCTTACCTGGGCCTCGGTCAAGATTGTTTCTTGACCAGAATTTGGTCCCTTCTGGCCTTTGGTCTCACTTTGCTGTGTGGAGATACATCTAAAAATGTTTATTAATCCCTGATCCTGCACCAGTGGCTACATCTAGACTGCTGAATCAAAACAGGCACCAATTGCTTGTCCTGGGACTGGCTCCTGGCTATGTCCACACTACATTGCACTTGGCCCCGGCTCTTCTCCATGACATGTCTTATCTTCCCATGGTCCTGAGACAGGTTTGTTATTTGCGTCGTCTTTATTATCTCCATACCGTTATTATCTTGCCTTCAGGTCAAGGTCACAACAATAAAGCTGCAGTGGAACCTGCTAGAGCTGTGCTTCGTAGCAGGAACCTGACAGCAAATGTTTTATACCTTGGGATGTGGCATGAGGCTATACTGGTGGGTGTGAAGCCTGCAAACAGCAGCCCACCCCTTGAGCTTATTCCCCGTCCCTCTTTCATTTTACAGCATCTGCAGAGCCAGGAGAGCTGCTACGGGAATGCTCCTTGCAGTCTGTCGGTTTGATGTCAAACAACAGAAAACCATTTAGGAGAGGGATAGAAGTGTGATAGACCTTTCTCATACTCCCTCAGCCACCTCTTCAGCCTGGAAATGAGTCCAAGGTCATTCATCTCTTCCTCCTTGGGCTGCTATTCCACTTTTTTATCATCTTTGTTATCCTTCTCTGCACCTTTCTTGAGCTGTAAAGCAAAGCTCGCTCTTTCATGTTTTTTTACAAGTAAGTAAACACAAGACATGAAAGACATGTTTACAAAGTAATCCTCCTTAATGTATTATTCATTTGACTTTTTAATAGGAGTGTTTCTGTAGCCCTGATGTCCTGAGGATATAAGTAACACAAGGTTTGTAGAGAGAGGTAATGTTTTTATTAGAGCAATGGATAGATTTAAGGAGGAAAAAAAATTACTGAGTAGTGGACATGGAAGCCCAGCTTAAAAGTCTTTCAGGGAAAGGTGTCTGTAAGTAGAAACTTATCCATGTTCCAGCTGCTCTCTGGAGTCATACAAGATTTGGCATCTTTCCCCAACATAGCTTTTTCTTTTTTAAGAGAGAAAAAATTATGACTGAGAAGCTCAATGTAAAGGTTAAAAGGCGTGCAATGCTGTTGACTACCAAGGTAATTAACATAATACAGTCTTGTCAATACAAATTGCTGGGAAGATGCATTTCTTTCATGGATGGGCTGATATATTTTGGTTTGCCTTTAACCTGCTTTCATGGACTTACTTTACAATACAAGATTACCTGCATCAAAATAAGACTGTCCATTTGAAAATTTATACTAATTTTACTCTGTTGATTCCACTTTGCACCTTCAACAGCATCGTAGTGGCATCCTCATGCTGACAAACTTTAGGCCTGGGGATCTGAATGATAAACATTTCAGAAGTTAATGATTCCAGCTGGTTTTACCACACTCCCCCACAGCTGACCAGTGGCTTTCACTACAGAGATTGCTAGAATAGTTTAAAGCAGCACAGAGGACTGATTTCACAGGATCAGGACCAGGACCAGTCTTGCCATTCATTCTTCCAACTTTGCTCCAGGGATGGGAACATCTGGTGGAAACAGAGCAACAGGCAGGAAGAGATGACAAGATCTAAAACACAGCACAACACACAGCTTGATGCTTTGTGCCATGTCCAGGGCTGCTGCAGCAAATAAATCTTGGTGGCTGCAATCCCCTTGGGTTCCTCTGAGTCTCTGAATCATCCTGAGATATTAAATTAAAGAAAACAAAACGAGGGGACGGGAACTGAAGAGGAAACTGAAGTATTAGGGAAATGCTTTCAACCAAAGCTTACTTTGTTGCTTGAACAGTAAAAATACAGCAGACTGGGTGCAATGGACGAGTCCCACTGAGCACAGGCTCCATGTGAAGGGAAAAGCTGCTGCTTTAATGCAGCCTGGGAAACCTGTATTTAAAGGTTGTACCATCTAGAGGTCATCCTCTCTTTGACTGCTGTGGGTGCCAGGTAGGCTCCAAGATTTTCTGAGGAGGAGGCTAGAGGATGGTAACAAGGATCAGGGTGTAGGGGGCATGACCAAGGCAAAGGATGGAAGCCATTGAGGATGTTTAGGTCAAGAGAAGTGAGCAGCAGCTTTCAAATAAGCCAATAGTGGCAAAGAAAGAGGTGTATCTCTTCTCTGTGTCTCCTGAGGACAAGATATTTTGGCCTGAAATTGCAGGAAAGGCTGGTTGCATTAGACATTTGGGTGTACTTTCTAATTCTTCTCTGAATCATTGTTTTTTAAGAAAGATATCCCCAGTGGCTTCCTGGGCTGACCTTGCCTTTGGCTGTGTAAGGTGTCCCAAGAAGATCAGATTGGTTCAGTTTGGCTGTTGGCTGTGGTTCGACTGATAGCTTTGACTGACGGTTTGAACTGATGGCTTGCTTCAGTTTTGTCCTGACCCTAACTGAGATCTTCATATTGCACTGCCATTGAAATAATCCTAGTAGCATCATAATAATAAAAAAAAGGGAGAAATTAGTGACAATATTTAGAGACAAACATCTGTAGAGTTTGTGACTGAGAAAGCATATTGAACCTTTCATCTCGTATTATTAATTTAGTCCTTGAAAAAGCTTTTTAATGTTAGGACTAATGATGCACTGTAATAGCTTTCATGGAGAAGGGATGGGAACTCCAATATTTCTTTCTTTTTTCAAAATAACTTAGACAAACATTTATTGAGAAGGTCTTGTGTAGGGCTGATCTTACCTTGTGATAGAGGGATGGAGAGGATAATCTATTAGGCTCCTGCCAACTCCATCTCTTGTAAAGGTGCCTCCTCTTCCCAGCCTTTTGGATATTATACTTTATTATATTTTAACAGGAATCAGCCACCTTTGGGGACTGCTAAAATGAAACTAAAGGTCCGTGTGTATTTTGGTTTGTGTTTTTGGGTAGCGATTTCCTGTGTCTGCTGTGCAATGTATCTGAATTGAAATCAGGTGGAAGGGCTGCAGCCTGGCAGCCCCAGCTCTCCCATCTCCCTGGCTCAGCCCTCACACTTGTCCCGGGAGTGAGCTCCTGAGGAGCACCTACTGCCAGACATATGCATCACCAAAAGATTTTTGAATTTTGTCTACCGGTTAAGCCTGACTTGCAGTTCTGGATGTGCTTAGGTCTCATTCCAGCTCCTCTTTCCACTTTCATTTTGCAAATAGTATCAGCTGGTTCATATGTTGACTGTGATGGGTAACCGAGGATAGAGTGAAAGATGATAGAGCCATCATGACACCAATAAAACAAATACAATGTGAGTGCTAGGAGCGTCTTTGCAGGTACACAACAAAAGTTTGTGTGACATTTGTCCTCCCTGAGAAACCCTTACGTGGTGCTGCATACGGGCCACGCAGTGGGCATATCTCAGCCACATAAGAAAAGACTTAAATGATGCAGGGATGTAACTGCAGGAAGGTGACAGTGGTCATTTTGGGGATTGCAAATGCACAACCTAACAACACGGTGCTCTGGATATCTGCTGGCAGCTTGGGCTGCCATGGGATGCATTGGTTCCAAACATGCTGGATGAATCAGAACTGGGTTTATACAAAGCCATGTAGATATGGCTCCCAGGTCCTGCAGCATGGGGGGCCAACGAGTCCATAAAATTGATCTTATGGGCAAACAGCCATAGATGCTTGCAGCAAATGCAAATCATTGACTTTAATTTATTTGTTTTTTCATGCCTCAGGTGATAAGATTAGGTCGATGTTGCTTATATTGCCTGTCACACAAAATGCAATCAAGTTGAAAACCAACCTCGAATCAATCACTCTCGTGAGGAGTCTATGGGGAACGCATTTTCCGTGAGAGAGTCAAGGGTTACGGATGCTACAAAGGAAGAAGGAAGCCTGAGTTTCAAAAGAATAGAGGAGTTTTTATAGCAGCCTCAAGTTACACCATATGAAGTTAAAAAAAAAAATAGTGTTCCCAGCTGAAAAGCCTGGGAATAAATGAAACTAAAATAAACCTCTTCAGCTTCATGCACAAAGGAATATTATTCTTCTCTCAGTTGCTCTACTTTCATGCTGGTGTAACTCCAAATAATTCATTTCGGTTACTTCTGTTTGTGCCAGCTTTGCGGAGAAGAGATTCAGGCCCAAGCACTGGGTTAGTGATTGACTCATCTTTTCCATTACAGAGAGAAAAACAGCAACTAGAGTGTTTATGGCTGAACCTGGCTTTCAAACTGCAAAAATTATATATACATATATATACGCGCACATATATATGTGTATGCACGTATATGCATATGTACATTCTTCTGAATTTCACTAGAACATATTGGACCCTGGTTTTTTTGACAGGCTCCTGAAATGCACCACTTAAAAAGAATTTATGTTTGGGGCAGATCTTAAATGTGAAATTTTTGAAGATTGTTTGACAGCATGACATGCCAAAATAAAACAGATGATGCAATCTCTAAAATTGACTGGACAACGGCACATTCTGGTAACCTATTACTCATGTAGGTTTTTGAATAAGTGTGGATGTTCTTCCTTTTTTTTTTTTTTTTTAATGCAATAATTCAAAGAAAGGCTGTTTTCCAGCATATTTCTACAGAAATATGAGGATCAATTCAGACTTCAGCTGTTTGGGCTTATAAATCAAGCCTGGAGCCCGTGAACAGCCCATAATCTTTAAAAAGGAAGAAAGATGTTTCTGTGAATGAAAGTTGCCAACATTTATGTGTCCACAAGCTTACTGGAATAAAACTGTTCAAGTGTTTGCAGGATGGAGTTATTAATTAAATAAGAAGTAATATGGGGTAGTGTATAGTACACTATTTTGCTGTCCTTCAGTGTTCTGGCATTCTTGGAGTATCACTTTCTCTCTCCTTCCTTTCCCTTTTTGATAGTAAGCACTTACAGGGAAAAAGTGGTGCCTTATTATATATTCTCTCTTTGTAAAATGGTTCCATGCTGAAGGCAATTATAACCCTAAAATTCTGAAGGTCATTTGCTGTGATATGTGTTCACTGGCTCCAATGATAGGAACAGGACTGGCAATAATGGGTTTAAACTGCAGCAAGGGGGAATTAGGGCAGACAATAGGGATAATGCTTCGTCAGCTGTGACCGAGAAGCTCTGAACAGGTTACTGCAGGCACGTTGCAGAGGCTCCATCACTTGAGGTTTTAAGAACGAGGCAGATGAACTTGCACGTGTACAAAAGCTTGTGGGAGATTTTAATGAGGAATTAAGCAAACTTATAGAGAACTGAAATAGGTAGGGTGGATCCCAACCTGGGACAGATGATGGAGGAATCGGTTTCTTGAGATCCTGTTTTACAGTGATTCTATGATTTCTCTGAACACACACTTACACCACCTATGAGTCTAGTTTTATATTTTTCTGTAAATATTTTTGTACAGCACAAATAAGAGCAATTACCGTAGATGAGAAACACAGTGAATTTCAGTGGGCTACATAAAGTTTCAACCCACATTGCATTTAATGGAAATTATGCATCTGAGTCACAGACCAAACAACGGCATAGAAAAGGTGTTAGAACACTCTCTGTACATTTGGACATTGTAGAAAAAAAAGTTTTAATTACAGCTAGCTTAGCAGAATTTTGCTGTTAGCCTGTGAGCAGTTAATCCTGAGTTCAAAATCCGAAGACTGGTTACAATATGCATTCGCAACAGTGCAATGGGGAAAAGAGGCAGTGCATGAAAAATCTCTTTCAGTACGTAAACGACTCATTTGCTTACTGAACTTTATAAACTTTCCCTTCTGGTGATAAGAAAGATCTTTTTGATCTTAATATCATGGCTGATGTTCTGTTTCAGAAAGATGGGCACTAGAGAGGAAGTAGCAACATTAGATAGACATGATCACCACCACCGAGGTCATATTTAAATTGACATTGAAATAGATTGGCCATGAAATGTCAGAGACATGTACACCTAAAGTCAAACTAATTCACACTGAACATGTCTGGGGAGCCAGAGTTCAAACCCTGGAAATTCAAGACAAGAAGAAGACCCAAGCAGTCCTCTTAGGACAGGACTTCCAGAAATCCTTTGGAGCTGCTGATGGGTTTTTGTGTCCACATGTGAAGTGTATGGTAAGGACAAACTTCAAAAAAGGCTGAGGGTCATCCCCTGAAGGTGAGCATTTCTTAGAATTCTTGTGCTGAGTACCCAAAAATGAAGCTTCTCAAAATGCTGGCAGCTTATCAGATCTTGGGCAATGTGCTAGAGATGAATCCTTGTGAAGATTAACTCTGCAGGGACTGAGGAACTGGAAGATGCCTGAAGGAATGAAACTCTCAGTTTTACAAACTTTCTAGAGCTTTTCAGGCCTTGATTTATTGGCTGACTGGGCTGGCAGGCAGCTTAAACATTATTCTAGCAGGAATCTCATGTACATGTGCATTACATATACCAACAGAAGTCAGGTCATGAATCTCATTTCACAAAACAGTAACAAGCCCATCAACACACCAAGTGACTTTTACACATTTTTTCACCAACGATGGGAGCCATTATCCTGGAAGCAATATTTTCTGCATACTAGGATGAACACAGAGATGTAGCCACATCACATTTACTGAAACCACCAGGTATGAGCAAGGCATCTCGGGTAGCTTTGGTTAGCTTACCCCTAAATAAAGGGAACAATGATCTTTGCATTTGGCAAGCTCTTGTATGGCAAGCTGCATGAACTGAAAAACACAGAAACCCAGACAATTAATCAGGAGTAGCTAATGTATGATAACACGCTACTGCACAGTAATTCTCATGTGTGAAAGTACCCTAGTTGCACAATGAAAAATAATTGACACTCCGGTCCTGAAGAAAGTGGGGCCCTGGCACACTCCTTGGGAGCGATTAATGAACATTTCATGCTATAAGGAGTGAACTAAACTAATGAAAATAGTAATACACTGCCTGGAAGATGAGCCTGATTATAAACCCTAAACGAACTGCACCTTTAGGGGGAGAGGAGAGCCGCTACTTCATTTTGTATCACCACCTTAAGCATGCCACAGAAGGGAAAACAGTCAGAAGGTTGCTTTATTTCTGACAGCAGCTGGCTGTAAAACACTCTATGCTTTTAATGTTTTTCAGCTAACTCAGGCAGAGGAAGTTAACTATGAAAGCATGCAGCAGGGATGGAAGGAGTACTGCACTCCACATCAAGACAAGACATGTGAGACTGATGCTTTAAAACAGCTATTATCAAAAGAAGCTGAAAACATAGAAGACTTTATGACCCATCTAAGATTGAAGAGAAATTCTTGCTTTGTGGGAGGCTAGATCCCTTGATAAGAGATCAGAGTGTGATGGTAATCAGGAGCTAAAAAGTCAGAAAGAGAAAGTATTGGCAGATTACGAATTAACCCCTGACAATGTGGTTAGGATGCATTAAGGAAAAACTGGGAGGCAATTCCCTCAGAGCACAGCCAGATCTCTGACACCTGAACTTTGCATCATGAAGCCTCATGCACAGCTGAGGATGTAGTAAGAGGTTTCCAGTGCCATCAATGTGAGTGGCAATTGATGTTTCCATCCCTGCCTGCAGTTTTGGGTTGTCTGTGGGGCCAGGTACTACCTACAAGCATCCCATGTAGGGGTACCACCGGGTTTATGTGGATGTTCAAGAGTATAACACATGCCTACATAAATCCTGTGGAACAGTAATATTAGATTAGGTGCACACCTGTGAAAAATAAGCATGTCAGTAAATCACCTTATTCTTGAGGCCGTATCCAAATGTCTCCACAGACATGATCAAGCAGCTGGAATAACCAGCTGGAGTATTAGCCTGTAATGGTATCTAATCAACATGGAATGCAAGCCTTTGTAAAACTTTTTAGAAATTGAACAGATTCATTATAGAGTCCCAGTATCACGTGTCCAGAAGTAATACAGATAAGATGCCCATAAATACTTCCAAGAAGGTGTGTGAGAACAAGAGCTCAAGTCAAACCAGTAGTAGGTCAGCACAAGACTTGCCATTCATAGATTTCCTGTAATTGTGGCTTTATATTCAATACCTCGTTATGGATTTTTCTTCCATCAGTTTATCTCATTGCTTTTTGCATACCAGCAACTTTTCAATATTCACCACATCCCATGAAGAGAGCTACATGCATTAGCCTCCTGCAATACAAGTATTTACCAATATCACCACCAACAAGAGTGTAGTTATTGCACAGGTGATCTGAAAGGCCAGTGACTCCAGAATCTCACTGAACTGTTGGACCAAACCTCAACAGTTAATGAATGCTTCTTGTTGTTTAAAGCTCTGCTTTCTGTTAGCGTGGACTGTTGTTACTCTTGTCACTCTTTTATTACTATTATGGACATATGGGTCTGGGAAAGGAATATGTGCAGAACTGGGTTTCTGCGAGGTTTTGTTATGAGCCTGGTGGATCCAGGAATGCAGTTGTAGCCAGGACGTGAAGCGGGTAGACCTTTGCTGGGTTACTTGGCTCCAAGCCACTACTGAACAAACATCTTCCAAGGACCTCTCAGAGCTGTCTTGTCCCTGGTTCCTTCTGATTGCCACAGATAAGCCGGATCTCTTTTGCACCGTAACCTGGTTTCCAAAGCCATGACCTTCACCAAAGCATCCCGGGCTAACTCAGTGACTCTCCAAAGCATCTCCTCATCGCATGGCTCGTGGTGACACGGCGCAGCAGCGAGGAGCAGGGCTCTGCACCACACTGAACGAAACCACAACCAACACCAGCCCTTCCTCCACCTAAGCAACTGGGATACTGTGCTGGTGGTGCTGGGGGCTGCTCCCCTGTTCACGCTCTCTGAGAACTGAAGCTTGGATGCAGGAGGGCTTTCACCTCCCAGCTGCTCACTTGCCTCTCCAGCAGCAAAGAAAAGGAGCTCAAGTTGAGTTAAGATGTGGACAGAGCTGGGGCAGTCATAAACTTTTGGGCTCGGTAGCTGAAATTAATAAAATAAAAATACGGGAGAGGAGAGAGGATTTCAGAGGAGGAAGGCATTGAGGGGCATTCTCTGGATATCAGCAAAGCAACCCAGAGAGGGTCGCTTTAAGTCAGGCAGAAATGTTTTGTTCCTCCCCAGGTTCAGCAGTTTCTTTTATTTCCCCTGTATTTAACCCCCTGTCTGCTAGTGTTCACAGTTAGCTCCACTTTTCAGAGGAAACAGGCTGCTTGAAGTCCCAATGTTTCATTCTGGAAAAGCAGAAATACAACATCTTAACATTTTTATTCCTCTTTTTTGAGGGGTGAGTTTCTTCTTTGAATCCTGCCCAAGTTGCTGAGTACTTCTGGCCATCCCAATTTTTCCTTTTATTCTCTTTCTCGCCCACTCCCACTCATTAGCCAGAGCCCATCTCCCTGACTTCTGCTAACCCACGCCACCAGGCTCAGTCATCACTTCTCATCCTATTTGGCATTAGGCTGAACCGGTACCACTTGACCTGGGGGCTGCAAAGGTCTGGAGGGACATGGGCCTGGGACTCAGAATCAATGTCCCTCCTGTGATGGTGATCCCTCATTTCTACTCTGCAAGACTCCCTTGGGAGCATGACTCTCAGAGCCAAGTGAAATATCTGACGTCTTTGTGCAAGGAGCATGCAGGAGCTGGTTGCGCGGTGTGACCACGGCCGATTTGGGCATGACAGTGTAATGGTTGCTGAGTCCTTGCAGGCAATAAATGATCTGGGCTGCTTTGCTAGCTGGAGAGAGTTTAAATTACTGCTTCTCTCCATGGAAGAGTTTAAGATGGGATGCTGTGCTAGGGTCCAGCATCACCTGCAGGGGCAGGAAGGCATCCTGCCCCTCTTCCTATATGTTGCTTGTAGCCTAATGGGCCAGTGCCTCTCCTGGACATCTGGAGCAATGGATTTTGGTCTTCCTCAGGTCTGAGGAAGGCTCTGAATCACAGCCTTTTCCACAGGGTTGAAATCCTCTGACCAGGCCTCCATGAGGGTGATTCTTCTTTAGCTTCCTCATAAACAAGTACCATAATCTTTGATTTTCCTTCTAGGAAAAGCAAAAGCTCATGAATCACAAAGTGCATTGGTTATGAGAGCAGCTCTGTTTCACCTTTCACTCTGGGTGCCTCAGAACAGCCCTTTGATGCCTATTTCCTGTGGCAAGTAAAAAAAAGAATAGACGTATGGGTACACATTTTTATTGTTTTTCTTTTACCTTGTTTTTGATGATTCAGTGGCACCTGTTAGACCCCAATAGCCTTCTTCGCCTTGTGTTACCTTTCCCTGTGGTGAAGGCATGGGAGGGAAGATGGGAACCAGCAGATAGATAGACCCCAGCTATGGATTCACTGGGACCTGGGGCAGCTGCACCTGGGAAAACTGCAGAGCCCCATGGACCAAGGCCCCAGGACGTAACTGGGACTCGTTGGGAGACCACAGACCAACTGCCTGGGAGGTTTCTGCTCTACTTTATTTTCCCATTGCCCGGGCACCTCTGAAGGTGAATGAGTCAGGGGAGGTGAGGGAAGAGTGAGAAACCCTCCAGTCTCTGCCTCCCCACTGAGCCCAGAGGAAGAAGATATTGTCTCTGTGGTTAGAAAACCAGACACGTGTCAAACGTTTGCATTCGAGTCTTCAGAAGAAAAAATTGTCACACGAGCTGTGATACAGCTCGCAGCAAAGCTTTATCTGCTGGGCCCACCGAGGGTTGGTTTGAGATGGAAAAATGTAACACGCAAATGCAGCTATTTGTCTCCTGCAGAAGGACACTTGCAGGGTTTTCCATCTTGGGGGTTTCAGACCCCTTGATCACGACAGAGCAGGAGCTGCGGTGGTGTGCTCCCCTTGCCCTAACCTGACCTGTACTTCCAGTAACCCTGCTCAAGTGATAACCATCAGTGGCGGTCACAGTGGATGCATCTGGTCGTGATGGCTGTATGTCTCAAAGTGAATTCGGGGGAGACAGATAGCAACGCAACAGCCAAAGGCTAATTTGAGCAATGTGCCCACCTAACCACAGTGCTGGTCAATGTCCGACTCAAGCCAAATTTGGAAGAAGCTAACATTTGTAGTTGGAATGGAAATGTGACTATGAGTCAATTATTTTGCTCCATAAATAGTGGACAGCCCAGGGCCCGCTGAGCTCTCCTGCACAGCGGTGGGCTGCACGCCAGGATCTCCCCTTGTGTAGGGACGCTTCTCAAGGTTACTCCTCGAGGCTGAGAGATCCCTTGCCGCAACAGATTCTCAGTAAGTGATTAACAGCATGGTAAACTTTGAAATCTTAGCGAAGTGATATAAAGGATTGATTGTGCATATATAATCCTTTAGACATAAACCGTTGACCAGCCTGGGACTAGGTCACACTAGCCACACCGAGACTCCTCCCTGAGAAGGAGTTTAGAATGCAAGGGTGTCCATTCCGAACCTTGCGACTCCACAGGAGGGTCTCCCTGACGGTTTTGTCTGACCCTGTCCTCTGGCAGTAATTATCCAGTGAACCTTACCATTGAATCTTGTTAACTCACTGTCACGTTCACTATCAAACTTTGTTAAATCGCTGTTTTATATCAATAAACTTATTGTTACTTCTTTCTTGTGACTGAAGTGCATCACTCCATCCATGACAGGGGCTGAGCATCAACCCTCCCTGATGTGTGGCCCTCAGCTCTGGAGGAGCAAGACAGGCAACAGGAGCAAAGCAACTCCCTGAAAATCAGACTTTCTGTTTGTGCTTTTAAGAAAAAGGAGGTTTCAGTCATTCTTTTTTTTTCGTGAGTGAAATTCAACTCCTTAATGAACCAGAGTGTGATAATAAGCATGGTCTGGAATACAATCAGTTTTCATCATGGGGAAGAGGCACACAGGCATGCTCTTTCTGTAATTATTTTGGCACATAGACCAGAAGAGCATCCTTCCCACCACGGTCCCTAACCGCCAGCTCTGTGTAGACCTGTTCACTGTCCCAAATGTACCTTCACCATGCTGGCCTAGCATGTGAGAGGTTGGTCTGTCTTTGTGTGTCTGTCTTGGCGTAGACACCAGACAGACCATGCCAATGGGCTTGGGGACAGAGGAGGTGTCCTGACCCACTTAACTCACTACTACAGGTATAACACTGCATGTCGTCTTGGCTTTCTAGGGCCTCTTTTAAGGTCATTCCCTGTACTTTGTCCCCTTATTGGGACCACATGACCCAGGACACAGAGGGAAGGACAGTTCCTACCCTCAAAATTTTCTTTAGACAGCAAATGGTGGTAACTTGTTGAGATGCCTGATATGCAGATGAGGTTTGCTCCTAAATATGTCAATGAAAACAAAATTAGCACTTTTTTTTAAAAATTATTTCCACCCGACTTACTGTTGGGTGTCTGAAACAAAAGCTGCAGGACGGAGCACACAGTGTTTGAAGTGGGCACGAAATGTCATGTTTTGCCTCAGCAGACTGTTCCTTTACAGGAAGCAGCCACAATTTTCGTTCTGTAGCCAAACAGATCACGAAAACCCTCCCCGCCACCACCTCACTCATCCACGTCAGTCAGCAAAGTTTAAGGAACCACTTTTTTCAGCCCTTTGGGGGCTTGAAAATTCGGCAGGGACCATTTTGTAAGCCTCTGTTGCATTTCCCCCTTTCTGAGATACGAGTATTTGTGATTCTGGGGGATGGCACTGGACAGAGCAAGCAGCGGATCCATTCTGGCCATTTGTGAGGGAAACATTAACTTTTTAGTGGCTGGACAGTTATTGACTCTCCAAAGTCACTGAGTCACTTTGCAAGTGATTTTATTTTCCTTTGGTGGAAATGACAGCAGATGTCCAAACCATCTGGTTAGTTTTGTATCATCTTTCTACCAAACTGTGGTTGTCACAGCATCACAGTGTGAGTCGTGGGCTTCAAGGCTGAGCAGTGAAGGTTGGAGGCTATTAGTGCTGTTTCTTTTATTTTTCTTCTATCAGGGAAGTAATCCAAATTGTTCTTTGGTAACAGCTGCTCGAATAGAAAACGTTATATAAAATCAAATGACCACAGCAGCTCATGCCATAGGACCAGACCTGGCAATTGCTTCTCACAGGTCAATAACTTGTGTTTATAGGGAAGGAAGAGGGTAACCATGTAAAGATTTCCAGGCTCAGCCCAGCCTTGATGTGTGCAGTACACAACATGGCTCAGTACAGCACTGCTGATGTGGGGTGCAACAAGAGCTTCTCCAATCCAGCACACCACGTCCAGCTCAGACATACCCTTTCTGTGGCTTCTTGGGAAGTCTAGGATGCTAATTCTGATTCTGTTTGAGATTTTCTTCTGAGCTTTACCGGACAGGAATAACTGAACTGCAAATATGACTATGAACCATTTTGAACTTTTGGCAACAGCCTAGAGCAACCTAAAACCTCTGATGGCCTTGTCATCTTAGTTTAACAAATAGGATCAAACACAGGTGAAGGAATATTATATAACTTGTAAGTGACTGGTATTGTGGTCAGTGTTGTAGGTTAACGATTACCAAGATAAAGTAAGTGAAATCAGCATTTCTCAAACATATGAATCTCTTCAAGAACATTCATAATAGAAGATAATGTAGGAATGGAGTGTGCTTTGCTTACAGGTGTTCCAGGTGTGGCTCCATCAGAGCTGGTAGCCACAGCTGAAAGAATTAGACACTTACTGAAGCCAATGGCAAACTTAAGCATCCTGTAAAAGGCCACTGAAATAGCTTAGAGATAAGCAAGAGTAACTTCTTTTTCCTCCAGATAAAAAATTTCTAGAAAAACTATTAAGTGTCGAATGTTAATCTTATGATTATACAGATGTCTGAAGAACACATGCTGATTCAGGTGTGTAGGTTAAATGCATGTGTTGGATCTGCTGATAAGCCTAAACTATAAACAAAAATGTGATCAGTCATGGGATCATAATTTCCATCTGGTCATCAGTTAGAAGAAGGGAGTATGTGCAAAAGAAACACAAAATCTGATCAAGTCACTGTCAAGCTGAGAAACACTTGGATGTTTGTGGAAATAAATTAACATATGTTATGTGTGAAGGGTGCAGTCATTCTTTAAAAGACCTAGTGACAAAAAGCTAATCAAATGACAGTTATAATGACTTGAGCCCGAAGGGAGCTGTTATAATAATTATACAACATGCAGAGGATTGTAATAGCAGGCCTCACCTGCTAAAAGATGAAAAGATCATGTCAAATGGAAGTATTTGAATTCTAAAAGATGGTAGGAAAGCACAAAGAGAAGACCAAAGGAAAGCTGCATCAGGAATCAATTTACCTTAAGTAGTTTTGGCCCCAGGGGCTGCATAGCTTCAGAGTTGAACGTGGATTGCTTGGTGCAGCGTGTGAACAGGAAAGCAGATCAGCCTCAGACCAAAAGTACTCGTGGAGGGTGATCCAGGTCTGCACTGGTCTGAGTCACCATCTCTGATTGTCAGGGTATGAATTCCAGTTTCTGAGAACATTAATCAGTGAATGACATCTCCTTTTATCCTCACATAGATCACCTTTGTCTTGCCTAAGGTGGTACTTGCCATGTCCCTGAGTGATGTTCCCAAAGAAAAGGAGGCTTGAATTGCTCAGTGGAGTGTGGAACTAATCTGAGCATTAGCATAAAGAGGTTTTTTTCCTAACTTAATGCTTATTTCTTAACTTAAAATAATCTTCTTGATTTTTCTCCATCTATTCAACTCCGTAGCATGAACTCACTGTTGCAGCAGAAAAATAGGTGTCGTGGCAAGACAGCGTAGGTAAATTCCTTGATGCACAGTCATGTTTTCTTATGTAAATGGAAATGAAAGTAAATAGCATGAACTAGGGATCCATGCACTTCAGGCAAGGCCTGGGATAAGTTTAAAGGTGTTGTGCCCCTTGTATTGCCATATATTTAATTACAGTATGAACAAGCCTATGGAATATTAGTGATTATCATGTAAAATGAGAACTTTGTAGGGAAAGCTGTACCACAGATCTGATGTGCTGCATTTCGTAGGTCAAAAAATTCCACTACCAAAATCTGAAATCACCTACTCTTCAGATTGGGAAGAAGAGAGCACATTCTTCCGAGGCGCTATCTAATTTTCTTAAAAACATGCTAGCTTTATTTTTCTCTAATTGAATACTAATAATATGTGTGGTTTGCTTTCCCTTAGAGACTGATTTTCCTGGTAGCCAATGGGAACACTTTATTCCAAAACTTTTGATCCTTTAGGCTATCATCTTTGTCTTAATCTGGATGGATGATCCTTCTTAACAGCTAAGGCTCCCAGCATTATTCCTAGATTTCTAAGAAGAAATTAAATAGCTGTTGGAGAGCCAACAGATAATGGAAATAAGTCTGAGATGTGGGCTTGAAGCTTCAGCAAAATGGAAAAGGACAATTTCATACTTGAACATCAGTGACACTGGAGCCAGAACCACGTGTTGGATCTGTATTGCTTAAGGTATACATGCTCTTATCCTATTATCCTCATAGTAAATTTGTGGTAGTTTAGCCCACTTCTTGGAGTAATGCATCTGCTTTTCCCTCCGTAGCTCACAATTGTTGAAAACCCCTTATACTGAAAGGGCCTGACTCACTCTTAACTAGTACTGTGTCAGAACTAGACTGGAGTATATATATGACAGTGGATAAGAGCCAGTGGCTCAAGGCTGGCTCAGGGAGGGATTGATGTCAAGTCCTGCTTGGAATGGTTCTGGATTACATATCCTACAGTAAAAAAATTAGCTGAAAATACCATTAAAAACTCAGTCTGCATTTTGTCTCTGTGGTTTCCTTTTACATTTCTTACTCTGAGCACTATTACTTCTGCTCATTTCTAGCTGTTGCTTTTTAAGAAGCTTGCACTATGATCAAGAAAAAAATGTTTACTCTCTGTTGGCCATGGTACCTAGGTATTAAAGGATAGTTCCATTAATGCTCTACACCAAGGCTTTACCACTACTTGACATGTGGTGTAATTTATCCCCGTTGACAAAAGGAACTGAAATCAGCACATTCATTTTATAGCCTAATCCTGTACTTCATATTAATGTGTAAACAGTGACACATGAGAATTTTACTGCATGACATAAACCATACATCAGCATTGAGGGGATGTGTCTGTGTGTTGGAGGGAAGCTTTTTTTGCTTCAGGGAAAACTGTTTTCTTCACATAGAAAACTTGATGAAGATCAAACCACCTGCATTGGAAAAGCAAACAAATGTAATATGGAGAGCAAAAGGAGATAAGGCATATCTTTTGGTACCCTGAGAGACGCAGATGTTCAACTTCAGAGTGCAAGTGCCAACCTAAGAGTTTAATGGGTGCTCAGCATCCACTATAGTCCATGGAGATTTAGCGCAGGCAATCAGCAGAGCCTAAAGAGTGACTCAACATCACCCTAAAGCAGATGTCAAAGGCCACACATGGCTCCTGCCATTTTAGACACATCCCATCTGGCCTCCCGCTATTGCTCTGGATGGATACAGGTCTCTTGTAGGTCCTGTATTATATTTACCAGCCCTGTGCTGACACCCTGGATAACTTAGTGTAGCTCAATTGCCCTAGATGCCCCTATTTAGGCAACTGGCTGGCATCCCTATGCATGGTCAGCTGGTCGCTACTGACTATATTGTCTCCTGGTGTCAATCCAGTTACCTAAGCACAGTGACCCAGGCAATAAGATAACCTAAGATATTTGTGATATCTGCATTAGGATTCCTTCATACTTCTGGATCAGCCGCTGGAGTTCAGGTGAGTCCCACAACTGAGCTATGCCCCATATCCCTCTTATCTCCAAAAGAGAGCTTAGCTACTTAACACATGCATGGACCCTCACATCTCTACAGTCTGGGGGGAATTCAGCTTCAAATTCAAGCACTTAGATTTGAGTGCTTGGAATTGAATCTCTTAGGGCCTACAGCAAGGACACGCTCTTGAATCAGCTTGATTGTGGAGTAAAGACTTCTAGTGCTTTGCTCTTCTGCATGCTGTCTTGATTTTTTTTTTTTTTAATAAAACTTTTTTTTTTTTTTTAATTAAAAAGAAATATCTTACTAGCTTTGGAAGGGAGGGCAGGCAGGCTTCAGAGCTGCACTGGGCTGAGGATTTCTATGCAACCTGAATTCTTGCTTAGGAGGGGGTGAGACATCTGGGGCTCCTGAGGATTCTCCAAGAGACCAGCGATATCCATGGACAACCGTAGACATCTCCTGCCTACAAACTATGGCTCACCTGCAAGGTCCCTGATGGATGTGAGAGGCATCTTTTTGGCTCTCACTCATTTTGGTACAAAGCTTCGTGGTCAAGAAAAGTGCCATTTGTGTTCTTTTATGTAGCCTGTGCTAAGGTAACAATAACAGAAAACATTATACTACTGTATAAATCATTCCAGGGCCTTCAGCTGATGTTTATGTTGTTGTCCTGTCCCCCCACCTGAGAGCGCAAAGTCCTGGGACTGGAAGCAGTGGGAGAGTGACAAAATGCTAAAATGTACCATTGTTTCTCTATGATGAACAATTGGATACAGTAGGATTTTTTGGTCTGGAAAAAAGGTAGCTGAGGGGGCATCTGATATAAATCAATGAGTGGTTTAGAGAGCAGGAACAGGAAACAACTCTTATCTAATATTCCCAATACTAAAATCCAGGGGACCATCAAATAGCATTACTGTCTGGTTAGTTCAGAAAAAACAAGACGATGTATTTCTTGTAGCAGTGCAAAGTGCAGCTGTGAAACACTTTGCCAAGAAACTAGTGGATGCTAACATTTACAAGTTTTCAAAAAGTGATAGAACATTTTCAGGAAAAAAACCCTCCATTAAGGGCTTTACTTACAAAATCATCCTTGTAGCTGCTGAGGGCCCAGAGTCACAAGTTGTCAGGATGTTCTTGGTCTTCCTTTTCTTTATACGTTTTCTGCTGGCCATTGCTGGAGACAGAACTTGGCTAAGCAAACCTTTACTCTGATCTCATACAGCTTCATGCTACTTTATCACATATAGTCTGTACCCACAGCACAGGGGAGGTTTTTGCACTCTGAAGGAGTCCTCTTGAAGCAACGGTGTCCACCAAGTGCTTTACCCTGACCTGCAGCAGTAGCTGGGTAAGCTCTTTCACAGCTGCTGCATCTGATCCCACAGAAGAAGGCTACATCAAGGAGACCATATCAAAGTCTTCAGTGGTGCAAAACCTCAAAGGGCTTCAAGAAACCTGGTACTTTGTGTAGTCTGGGTGAGACATTTATTAACAAACTACTCGTGTGTGTAGCTTAAGTACACAGGGTATGTAGGAGGAGAATTTGTGACACTTCACCAAGCATTAAGGATGAGCGTGTTTGAAGAATGAAGCCCTGATTTTCCTGTATCTTTTATCTCCTCTTTAGGAAGAGGAGGAAACACTTCTGTTCCTTTAGCCCTGCTATCTTCAAGGCACTACAGTGAGGTTGGGAGTCCAAATGTCCACAACATGCAGAAGATAACCCCTGGCTGGAGGCTCTCCAAAGTGGGGTTTATCAGGATCCCCCATTCAGCTGCTCTGTCCATCTTTAGATTCTTCCAGATAACGGAGCCAGTGCCACCTAGTGTTGCTCTCCTTCAGCACAAAGGACCTGGACCTTCATGGACATTGAAAGGGACAGGAATAATTTGGTCTCTGCTTAAGAATAGTTGTGTTGGGGTTGCCCACTTGGCCCTGACCAAGCACAGGAGAGCCCGATTTTGTTTTGCTGAGGGAGGTTCTAACTAATTGCAACCTATGATGTGGATCAGGTGTGGAGCGTGACAAATGGACAGCTTCAAGGCTCTTGTGGCAACCTCGCCGCTTTCCTCCTCCGTGACCTCCTGTGCCTGGCACCAAGTCTCCTCCTGACCCATGTGTCTCTGACCAGATGCAGTGGATCCTGAAGGTTGTGCCACGGGAGAGATGTCAGGGCACTGCAGTCTAGACAGGACTATGATGCATGACACCATGGGCGTAGGAAACCTTCCAGATATCCCCTACTTAGCTGCTGTCTGGCGCCATGCTCCTTCCACTACCACAAGAGCTTTAAATCTGATGCGTTGCCCTCATGGGGCCTTGACAAATTCAGCACTCAGGGTGAAATCACACCTGGCGAAGTCGACACTCAGCTGCTGTATCAGAGGGGGTTGTCCTGCCTGTGCTGTGGAAGCTGGCTGCTTTTGAAAGCAAAGAAACAAGAGCAGGACCTCAGCCTTGCTCAGCTGATTTGGTTTTCAGCATAAAAAACAGCCTGGAAAAAAATTTAGATGTTTCTGGCTTGCGATTCCTTCCTTTCCTCCTCCCAGCCTCGCCTCTTGACAAACTGTTTAAATGTTTCCATATACGAGGAAAGCCTGAGGAGCAGAAATGCTTCTGACCAGGCAGTTAGCTGAGGTGTTGAAGGTCTGAGGAGCAAAACTTTATGGTCCAGCAGGTCAGCTAACTGTGTCTCACAAAGAAACGAACTAGAAGAATTCAACTGCTTTAATCTGTTTATTTCTGACAGAAATGTGGTTGAGAGCACATCCTGCCTGCCAGAGTACACATCTGCTGTCAGTCGTCCCCTGATAACATCTGAGCCCATCAGCAAGGCAGACTGAAGCTTGACACCAGGATAGCAGCCTCGGAGGTGTTACCCATGAGCCCTGCAAGCGTTCATAGTTGGGTGCAGAGAAGGTACCCAGTAGACAGCAGGAAGAATCCAAGCCCTTTGGATTATCTGTTGTCATCATATCCCCAGACCAACACACTCACTCTCCACAACCTACAACTAAATCGCTGGGGGACACGAGGATAGCTGAGTTATTTCAGGGCAAGGACATCATGGTGCAGGAAGAAAATGAAGGTACCATAGGGTAGGCAAGAGACTTCAGCCAAGTGAGGCTTAAAGAGGATTGAACAAAAAGCTGGGCTGACTGTGGAGGAGGAGTGTGTGAGGCCAATGAGACAAAACTGTAAGAAATTAGACTTCATTAACCATAATAATCCCTGAACAGATCCTGATTGCTACTCTGTTATATGTCATGCTTGCCTAGTAATTCAGGAACAAATAAGAACCCATGAGATACTTTTTCTCATGATATTTTCTTTAGCTAGGGACAGTTTAGCACTGGTGTCCGTCCCTGGCAAACAACCTTCTCAAGTGCCTCCTTTCTTGATGTATGAGACAATTGTCATGTGGTGATCTCAAAATACATGTTAGAAGATGTTCTAGATGTGTTTGGTATAGCTCACCCATAGCATTGGATGGTCTCACTGGCTCTGGCAGACTAGCTGTGCCAGTCAGAGGGTTGGGAGCGGGTGTCTGTAACCCAGGGTCCCAGTGTGTAACAATCCATCCTGCTGCAGCAGCACTGGCCAAGCCAACGCTGTCTGGCCACAAGCCCAGAAAAAGCTGGGGCAGAGATAAGGGCTGGCTGAATCCAGAAAGGAGCGGTGGAAGGCTCATCACACCAGCTCTGTCCTCAACGAGTGAGACATGGCAGCCTTGCAAATGTGTGTGGCAACCTGTTGAAGGGGACATCAACCGACATAAAATTAAAAGTTCGGTATCGTTTCTCCCACTGTTACCAGGAAAGGTTCCTGGCTCAGGCTCCCTGGACCCAACATCCCACAGGCAGGGATGATCAGCAGAGGAACATCATAGAGACAACCACAGCTGAGGTAGGACATTAGCTGGGGATGTAATGCGAGAAGGTGTCACAAAACAGGAGGAGACAGGCTGTGACAAGGAGGCTCCGCAAACTCAGTGGAGAGCAGCAGATACCATCAAAGAATGATTTAAAGCACTTTGGGGAGGTAATTAGCATCCCTTTGGCCACAGAGCGATCTACAGGTGACTATGCTTGTAATTTAACTGTCCCGGTTATCTGACGAAAGTTAGATAGCAGTAGCCTGCATTTCTGTTTGCAAACCTTCCTCCTCTCAAAGAAATTACCACAGCTGTTGGGACAACCTGTTTAGTTACTGCTGTAATGCTGCTCCTGCTGCTATTCCTGGACTATGGCCCTTCTCCCATTCAAGTGGAAAGATCCAAAGTTCACGCCTGTCAAGCCCTGGCTAAGGAATATTAACACAGCATCTGCCAGGCTGTTTTGAATAGCCACTAATATCTATGCTGCTTTAAGCTAAAAGAAAAGCCTTTTCAAGTGTTGCATACATTACCAGGAACAGTGGGGAAGGATGTTAATAATTCATTCATGCTCTCAGACTCCAGAGTGTGCTAGATCTTTCAACTTATAACAATAGACATCACCCTGCAGGCTGTCATGTCCTGCTTTTAACAAAGGGAAAGAAAAGAGAGGGGGTGAAAAGGAGGAAGATTTCCCGGGTGGAAAATCTGAAGCTTGATGAAGAATTAAAGCCTGTTAAATGTCTACTTGAGCCAGCCATTGAGCAATAAAATCTATTTGCAACCGGTTGTTAGAAGAAAGAGCTGCGTGTGTAGGAAAAAGCATTTGTTGAGAAGATGCTGGCATTGTTTTCTATCAGTTGTGGAATGTATCACCCCCCTAGGGCTTCTGTTCAGTGAGTTTTTCTTATTCAGGCCAGACCAGAGATAGAAGAGGAAGAAGTTACCCTGAGAAAACGTATGTGTAGAATTGTTTTCATGTGACTGGCCCATCTATTGAGTATCTGAATAGCCTTCAGCTATAGCCTACCCCATAGGATGTTCCCAGTGGGTGTGATAGAGTCCCATACACCTATTTCCAGCTCTACCAGAAATAAAGGGAACCAGAAATGAAAAGTGTTAAGAGGAATGGTTTGGGACATAGGGAAAAGCAGGCAGGAAAGCAGCCACTGCTGAAGGCACAGCCAGCATCTTTGGGCCGGTGACCATTGCTGAAGTGTGGCCACCCCCAGCAGCAGTCGTTGTGCCCATGACACAGGGGCAGGGAGAGAAGCCACCCATTTCTTTAGGAATCATCCTGGGTCTGTACTGCTGCCTTTCCCTCTTCCTTCTGCTTCCATGAGTGGAACAACCTGACCTATCCTTGCTCCATCGCTCCCAAGGTGGTAAAGTCCTACCTGTCATGTTGAGAAACCCCACAACGGTCCAAGAGTCAAGGAGTGTCCTTGTCTTGATAGAAAAACATTTTTAAAGAGAAAGATTTAGGTCCTTTATGTGGTGGGTACTAAACTACACCCCAAAATAACAAGAAGGTCCCTCCAGCAAAGAGTGGACCATCTGAATGAGCAAGAGAGGGAGACAGAACTGAAATGTTTCCTTCCTGGGTAGGTAGGAGATAAAGAAATAGATTTTAATCCTTCTGAGATCCAACCAACCTCGTTATTTCTGTAGCCATGTCAACAGTTTTGAGCCATTTACCAAATTCCTCATGCGACTCCCCTCATTCTCATTCAGAATTAACCCAGACTGGTTGACAAATGGAGAAGAGGGCTTAAGTCCTATCACCACTTCTAATGTCTTGATGAAAACCCTGGTTTTCATTGCATGTGCTGGCCCATTGAATACAGTATTTTATGCCCTGGAGTTCACTTGCTGCTGTTTCCCAAGGATGACTCCCCATGGACATTTTTCTGTACTTGAGAGAAGAAAAGCAGGGCTTTAATTCTTCCCTTGTACAAGTCTGCACATCAACCACAGAACAGTTTTCCTTCAGAAGGACAGGTTCCCTCCAAGGAGAACTGCAATTTGAGAACTGCTGCACATAAAAACAAATTGGAGATTTCAGGCTTGCTTTGCTCTGTTGTACTCCAAGTTCAATACAGGCAGATTCTGCTGGAATTTACAGCTGTGTGCAAAGATGCTGGGCTCCTCCGAACAGAGGAGTGGGAACACTGATGCCTTGGAAAGAAAGCCAAGGGGAAAGTGCTTCACAAGTCAGGGAGCGAGCATGATAAGTCGTGTCACGTAAATAGCTTAGGGAAGTGGAGAGAAACGTCCAACAAAATTTTGCCGATGCTTTTCTTTTTCATAGACATGAGTGGAAAATCCATCTGGATGGCTTGCACCTCATATGGATGTAATGTGAGTTCTCCCTATGGTTGGGATTGATTTCAATTTTTGCTATTCCCACCACTCTAAATGCTCTTTTATGTTTCCTGCTCAGACTGACACCCCCTTTAAGAGGTGGGGTGTGCTGAAGTTGTTTTTCACCCAGCATTTCATATCCGTGGGAAAACTTCTCTCTTACTTTGTTAGCCAATGAAGAGACCACAGAAGGTAGGGGTAAAGGCTGACAGAGTGAAGTAGCCTGTCCAAGATCATCCAGAAAGGGAATGGTAGTGCCAGGCTCACATCCATATCTGTATGTGCACTAAGGCTGTGGGAGGATAACCACAGGAATCATGCCCCCTGTTCCCGTCCCAGTTTTCCCTAGTTTTCATGCCTTTGTGCAGTGATGACATACAGGACATACGGTGACATACGAGAGACCATAGAGTTGGGAATTCAGATAAAGGGTTGTGATATAGGAGTTCCTGAAGGACTGTGACCATAAGGAAAAGATGGCAGCTCAAATGTGTCCTGTCTTTGCCCTGTCCCCTCTCCATCTGCTATATGCTTCCAAAAAGGTCTTTTGCAACCTGGCAACCTGTAGACAACTCCAGGTTCAAAATCAAATGAGCCCTCTAAGGACACAAAGCCTCTCAATGGGCATTGTTCTGCTGTATTCCATGGAAAAAGACTAATTTACACAATTTGCGTGCCTGTGGTACAATCATTTTTTGTTCATGCTACAAAGAAAAGCTCCACCAGAACAACACTACCAGCTGGGTTTATCTTGTAGCGAAGGCAGTCCATCAGCTGGCAGTTGCTACTGAAATTTTTCCAAGAGACGCTGCTCACAGGGCTGGTTTACAGCCAGCGGTGAACTGTGTTAGGAGTCCTACTATACATCAGAGCAGTTAATGTTTTGCTCAGTCTTCTCTGATGAGGTGAAGGAAGGGGATTTTTACATGGATGGGGTTGCACGACATACAAATAAAGTCTAATTTAAGGACATTGCGACCTCTAAGCTAAGGCTTCTGCCACACTGGACTGTGACAAACATCACTGTGAAAGGTGTGCGGCTAATGATTCCTCCAGTTTCTTCATCCACAAGTGTGTGAGACCGCCTTGCATCCAGAGATGCACCAAGGAAGCGATGGGGGGTCCCTAAAGCTGCTGTATATGGTAGCAGAGCTTTCAGGACACATGACAGGGCACGGCGCACAGGCAGAAGGCAGAAGCTGGGCCTCCTTCTGTTGTCCCTCAGACCAGGTTCGTTTACCCCGTGTGCAAGCCAATAACACACAGAGGCGAGGAATTTTCAAATTAATTTCATTGATGCGCATGAATGGGTGCCTGTCTCAAGACAGCACACCCTTGTCTCAAAAATTCCCACATTTATATATTTAAGTAATACATATTCATTATTATTTCCCTTAATGATTGGTTCTTTCTCCTTTGCCTCTCATGTTAATTAGTGCACAGAATGCCTTCTTCCTTCATTGTCTTCTTTTGAGTAGGTGGTATCATTTGAGTAGGTGGTCGATGAGTCGGTGGTCGCGATCTCTCCCTGTAGAAATTACCTTTTACCCACTTCTTACTCTACCTTGGCAGTTCGAAGCGGTTCTTCAAGGTTTGTTGATCAGAACACAATCCAATACCTTTTCTGACATAAACATAAAGCCCCATTTTCTAATAGTTAGTTTCTAAACCCTAAATCATGTCTAGTTATTGTTTCCTTATTTTAAATATTAACTGATGGGAGCTGTACACAGGACTTCAGCGGTTCCCTGGTTATTTCAATCATATTATACATATTAATTGATAACACTTCTTCATGCAATGCAGTCCTTGCAACTACATGCTCCCTGGACTGCCACGTGAGGTGTCTGGTGGAGAGACAAAGCGAGAAGAGAAGCTGGGGACTGGAGGGCACCGGGGCTCAGGAGAGTGTAGGTGAGGTGACAGCCCCTTGCAGGAGCCCTCTAAAATGCTAGGCTTGGTCTTTCAGAGCTAAAACCATCTCAGGAAGGATATGTCAGTTGTGCTGGGACCTTAGTTTGGCCAGAGCCATCAGCTCTGTAATTATGTGTTGAAAACAGACTTCCCAGGGAACTTTAAATCAGCACTTGGGATTTGTCTGTTTGACCCCTTGTCAGCCAGCCCCCCAAACCCCCTAAAACCTCTTTCATGGGGCAGAGGTCTTCCGAGTTAGAGGCAATCCCTGGGTCATTCTGAGTCCCATGAGGTGTCACTTTGTCTTCTGGGGACATGCTAGGCACCAAGTGGTGGAGACAGCCTGAGGTGCTGGCCCACCCTGTCACACTCGTGTGCATGGGGGCCACACTTGAGGCTTTTCACAGTTCATCCTCACCCCCCAGCATGGACATGGAGACCTGGGAGAAGGAGATGGATAGGCACCGCCATGCCTTCCCTTGGTCCCTCCGTTCACCCGTCTCCTTCCTCTCACCCTTGGCGTCTCCTCTGCAGCGGTGCCAGTACGATGTGACAAGATTACAAATAGTCTTGGCACAAGAGTCCTGCTTTCTTTTTTCCTTCCCTCTGCAGGGACACGCAGCCAAGAAAGTGTCAACTGCATAACTCTGCCCCAGCAGAGCCCTGCAAACTCCCTCAGCCAAAGCAGCTGAATAGGAAATGTGATGGAGCTGGAAACTTGTCCTTGTCAGCTGGGTTCTCCATCCAACAACTCATAAAAAACCCGACATGAAAGCAGCCGGAACCTTTATAGCTTAGTCCTATCTGAAAAATGGCATTCAATTCCCTGGCTGTTTATTTAACTCTACACAACAGTTGTGTAACGTCATGCTGCGCTGTCGTGATCTAATTCCACAGAGCAGCTTTTTGGCTAAGGAAATTCATGGGTCAAAGTGCCAGATCTTGGTGTTTTGCAGAGCTCTGCCATGCAAGTGATTATTTAAAAAAAGAAAGACCTCTAACCCACGGCTTTGGAGACCTGCAAAAAAAAAAAAATGCAGGTTTAGTTTTATTTTCATTTTAGACACATTTGTGATGAAACACTTGCCTTGAGCCTCACCACGCAGGAACGAGCAGGAAAACGTAGGGCCCCAGATATAGTGGGGGTTTTACCAGTCATCCTTGTTAAGGGCATTTGGGGACTATTGAAACCTTGGACTGGGCTGTTCTTTTTCCCTGACTACACCTGTATGACTTGATTTCCTATTGAAATCACTCAGCTGAAGCCAAGGAGAGCAGCACAGCTGAGAACAAGATTTGGTCTCACGCTCCCGAAACAAGACCTTGAGAGCTAACGCTTCAAAACCTGTTCACTTTCCAAAGCCGAAACCATGCAGAAGGGAGCTGAGTTGAATAAAATAAATTCCCCATATGTTCATTAAACAAAAGGGAGAAGTTTGATTCTCTACAAAGGGTGAAGAGATTTGTTTTGCATACTGTGCTGCAACATTTTGTGTGTTTGTGTGTTTATCCTCATTTTCCAGTTTTGTCAGAATGTAAGCAAGGAAAATTTAGACCTAGGAAATTTGCTTGCATTGAGTTACAAGTACATCAGTACGGAAACCTTCACTTATTACCTGGAAAGTTTGTAGTGATTTTATTCTGCTGTGCTCCAATATCTTTTTGCTTAGATTGTTTTTTGTGTAGTAACACATTAATTTTTAACAAGAAACGCAAGAACCACAGATGTAGGTTTGATAAAAGCAACTTGCATAGCCACTGAGAATGACATTTAAATGTAATAACTAATGTGATGAAGAAATGCAGAAAGTGATCACATAGCACAGATTAAATAAGGTCTAAAATGTGTACAGGAGGTGAGGTTTGGCATTTTCACCGGCATAGTGTTTTTGGACGTCATGTTATTTTCTTACTGCCAAGCAGTGCTAAGACAAATATGCCAAATGATCACCATCAAAAAGCTAACCCTACACCTTGATTTGTGCTTAAGTAAGAATGTAACTTTGTGCAATAATTCTCACAGTCAGAAATGAACACACGAAACATTCAGTTTTCATTTAATTCTGTTGCAAACAAAATTATAGACAAATCTCTGGGAACAAAGTTGAGGGTCAGTGATCCTCTAAACTCTCTGCTGCCCCAAGGGAGGATGAACTTCTTTTAAGCGGTTCCTGAAAATATGAATTTAAGGTGTTTTCAAAAAAACACCTCCAGTGGTGGAGAGCCCAAGATTTCCTTGGGCAGGTGATTTCTTTGCTCTATCAGTCTGCTGATGGAAATTGCTACCCATTCCCCCAGTGTTCCATGCAGGGAGCGAGCCACAACACAGCTTTGTCTGGCCAACTCGGAGGCTGCCGGCGCTGGCTCCGAACCGATCCGCCTTGTGACTGTTCTCGCAGAGTGCGATCAAGGAACAGCCTTCCACCCACAGCCCTTTTCCCCACTGCACACATGGAGCAACAAATGGTATCTAAATATATGACAAGCGATGGATACAACAAGCAGATGGTGGGAGAACAAGGGCCCAGATCCATTAGCGGAAATCTGGATCAACTCGCGGATGATTCACCAACTCAAATCAGGGGTAAATACATAACAGGCACTCCACGCCAGCCATTCCCCCAGGAGCTGAAAGCCTTGAGTGACAAATCCAGGGCTCGCGTCCTTCCATGTGTCTTTTTGCAGTTGTACACAGGAGGGCAGCAAACATTTACTCAGCGTTTGGCACCGCATCTTTTCCTAACCTCTGCCATAAATAGATGCTGTTGGGATAGCGTAAACTGTCCATCATCACGAGCGGATGCCTGCTAAATAGCCCCATAAAAAACCCCAAAGTGACTGTAATTAGACGGAGTGCACATTTCTCTGTTATGACTAAGGCAAAGGTTGTCTTGGATTTTTGCCTGCTGTTGGGCTAAATTCACCCCCTACCAAATTATCTCTGGATATTCCTTTCTTCTCTCGAGTTCGGTTTTATAGAGTGTTTGCTATCACTTGTGTAAGTTTTTGCAGCGGTTTTCATTCTCCTGGGAAATTACACTTTTTTTCTTCCCACTGAGATGCTGACACAGGCATTTCAAACGTGTCCGCTCCCCTTGATTCCCGATGAACAATGTACTGGGGATGGGGGAAGAGGAGAGTGTGTTAGAAATTTTCTCTAATTCCAGCTAATGAAGCTTGTCAATGAATATGAAAATCATTATTTAGGTTTTGAAAATAAAGGCCTGCAAGGGAGTGTTTCTCAGCAACGATTCTAATTTTTTTAAGTGGGTATAATTAAACCAATTGTCTTTAGCCTGCAAAAATACCCACTGCCTCCTTCCTGCTTTCAGCCTCGCTCTATTCATTGCTTTGACTTTGGCTTCTTGGTAACTTTATCCATTATCCAGCACAAGCAATTCTGCACATTTATGTTGATGCCGATTCAGATTGAAGCCTTTTGGGTGGAGCAGTGTATTTTGGCTATGAATTTGCTCTGGCTGATCCTAATTAAAGTATTAATTGCCATGTGGTTGGATTATCTTCAGCTGTCTAAAAGGAGACCAGGATGGGTGTCTAAGGTGAGACGAGCTACCCTCCGCAGCCTTATTGACTACAAGCGGAGCCAACGGTGGCTACCTACTCTCAAATGTGCCATATCAGACTTCTAAAATTAGGTAGGATGAATTCTGACACAAAGGCCCATTTTCTTTCTATGTAACTTTGTGTACCAGAGTGAGGGTGCACATCTGGGGTCCAAAGCACCTCTACAGACCAAGGAGACAGTGAGCTCTTGGGTAGTTTGCACTGCCCTCTGAAAATAGCTGTTTTTTTCAGCAGTAGAGAAGGATCTTCGGAAATCACACCCTCAGGTAGGTGCTTAAAATTAGACAGGGAGATCTGTGCCCAAAAGACAAATTTTGCGTGATTTCTGAACGCTAAAATTAATGGGGTTTAGGAACCTAAGTGCTTGGATAAAACCCAGCGTTGATTCATCTGCCCCCAACAATCATGTCGGTAAATGTGTGATAGGAATTGAACACAGATCTGTGTCCTGGTCTAATCCACTAAGAATAATCATTCACCCCGTGAGATTCAACACACAAAGCAAGCACAACACAAACAACATGTGTCAAAAATCACTGTGGGAAAATGACTGAAAGTATATGAAATAGTAATGGTGCCTGTTGCTGTAATCTTTAATATGATAATGCCATTGGGGACTGGGATTATGAGAGATGCTGTGTGGAATGAGCCTGTCTTGTATCACAGGAGTCCACTAAGACAAAACATACAATAAGAAAAAGCCTGACCAAGCAAAACCCAGACATCGTCCAGCTGTGATTTTATGGCAACAAACATGATTGGGGATTTTGCTTATCTAAAAGTTTTATCCTGCCTTTTGTCACAGAATTACAGGCCAAACCATGAATTCTGATTTGGAGAGTTCACCTCCTGAAACAGAGATGCAGGGTCTGGGGGTGCCAGGAATACAGGAACCGTCTCAGTATGTTAAAATAAAACCCCTGGCATCGTTTACTCTAGCAGTTGTATTGGGAATATAATGTTAATTGCTGGACTAGGCTTTGGGCAGCTAATGAGTAAAGAATCCTCAATGGATTGGGGTCTTAATTACCTGATTTCCTTTAACCTGATTTCCTCTAACCTACCAGGTCAGTGGGACTAATCCCAGAACAAGACACTATGCTACATGAGATCTTCAAGCAGGTCCAAGGATTTCCAAAGATGAAAAAGCAAGTGGGAAAATGTGCTAATCTAAGTGGAAATTAGGCACCTCTGCCTAATACAATGTTCTAGAAATAATTCTTTGCTAACCACTTAGCAGCCTGAAAACCCAAAGACACATCAGATCTCACTCCTGCCCCCCTCCCCCCCCAATACTTTGGTACATAGATTTCTGCTCCTGCCTCCTGTCAAGCTAAGCAAGCACTGTGGGAGGCATCTTACCTGACTTTAGAGACCTTCAGTGTCAGCACAGCTCACCTCCCCTTCCCCAAACTTCTCTCTGTGATGTTCAACAAGTCCTACAATTTCCTGTATCTCTCTGTTGGAAACAAAAATATGTTGTAAATTAAGAACTCTCCATCAACACACAGAAGGAAGGCATGTGTCTGAATCAGTAGACTTGTGGTAAGTCAGGCTTGGTAAGACCAGCACTTGACTGCATGAGCTCCAAAGCCTTATCACTTTCTTCTACCTGATGTTTGTCATTCTTTACACCTTAGGTAGCACCGGTCCCAGAAAGTGAAGTTTGCCCCGGATGCAACTTCTTTGAAGTGATTTGCATAACTCTGCTCGTTTTTTCCCATGAGACTCTAGGCCTCATTTTGGTTACACGCTGCACCAGGTTTATCCAGGCAAGTATCTGGTCTTGCTCTTCACTTATCCTTTAAGGAGTAGAATTGGGTGACACTCAGTGGTGAAAATCAGGTTAGAATGAGGTCTCTGAGCCAGTGGACAAAGTCCTTGCTGGGCTCTGTGGTGAGGATGATAAACTCTGCCCCCATCTCAGGAGGACACGTCTCTTCTCACGCTGTGTTATTACCACAGCAGGATGGTCAAAGGAATGTCCACTTGTCGCTCATTATCAGAACCTGCAGCTAAATAGAGATGGCTCCAATTAAATGAACTCTTTATCTGAAATAGCCCTGTTTCCGAGTTAAGGGTCTTTTATAGTTCTTTTTATTTGTTTGTTTGGGCTTTAGCTTGTATTCTGTGCTCCTCATTTGATGTCTTCAGCTCTTGTTTCATTAAGAGATAAGATAAAAAGGAAAATAAATAAGAGAATCAGCAGATTAGCCATGAAAACTTTGAAGTAAAAATTAATTGGAAATGCTCATCAATTTGTAGGCTAAGTTTCAGATTCATCTCACTTTCTTTAGTGGTCTAAGATTTAAGTTTTTAGTCTAGACTACCTCTATCTTTAGTAGATGTAGACAGAGGAAAAACACAGACTTCTCCAGAGACTGCTACCTGAGATGATTTATCATTAATTGAATGGTCTCACTGGGCCATAAACTGAGCACGTCTTGTGCTTGAAGTGACACATATGCTTAAATGAGTGATTAGGAACTCCAATTATTAGCAGTAGAAGTTGGGTTCTTGGGTTGTAATGACACGCAAAGCCTTTTTATGCTAGAGAATCTGAGTCAAGATTTACTGTAGAAATCTGTACCTACATATTTACAGTAGAAACAAGGTCTCTTCTTAAACTGCTCTTGAAAGCTGTTTACTTTACCTATTCTTAAAATCTCCAGTAATGGAGAATCCATCACTCATGTGGGTGACTTAATGCCATGCCTACCATAATTTTGTACTAAGCTACTTTTCTGAATGGAGTATCTCAGTACCTTCCTCTTTTAGCAGAATTTCTTACTGTTTTTAACTGATGCAGATAATTATTTGCCATCTTTAAAGCCCAGAGTGAACATTTTGATCACCTTGTTTGATCTCCTGGCAATAGGTGTCCACAGAATTACATGTCTCTATTCCTGAATTTAGCATTCAAATATAATGCATACATTTCATAAAGGACAACCAACCCTGAATAAGGCTGAAAAAGTGAAATCCAATCAAGCTCCTGACATACGTGCTGATTGCTTTTTTTTACAAATACAGAAAATTTGAGGAAAAGTGAATTTAAAATTAAGAAGTGCACCTTTTTTTCCCCCCAGAATAATGTAAACAAGATTGTTCAACTCTGTTGCTTCTCAGCTACTGATCTGCTGCTCTGACCTTGTAATCAGAGAAGACTGTGAGCCCTGCAGTTGTCTTTGAAGACTGCTAATAATTAAATCCTATTGTTTCATTGAAACAGAACATGACTCTCACAATTTGTAACCAGAAGCAGTATAGCTGCAAAGAACAATGTTGGATAAACATGCCCTTCAAAGATCAAAGGATGGAGGGCTTTGTCAATTAAAAAAAAAAAAAAAATCAGCATAGCTAAACTGCTGTTTCTCAGCAACTTAGTGCGGGTTCAGATCTGAGGCTGCCTAGATTGCTTTGCTTTCATTTCACAGTCTCAAGGGCATCCTTATTCCCCAAAAGTGCATGGGGAAGCTGGCACACCCAGATGTGAGTTGTGAGACTGCAGGCAGAGGGAGAGAGTACCCCCCCTCATCACTAATTAAACATTTGAAGGATTCATGCTCTTTCCAAGCAGCACATCTTTGTGACATTAAATAAAAATTGGCCTCAAAGAGAAAACACGTACACAGTATGTTCAACAAGGCAATGGGCAAGAGGATAACAGGAGGATTTGGCTTTGTAGTGACGCTGTTTGCTTTCATTTCTTCCCTGTGAGAGCCCTTCCCTTCTCCACGGATTTTCATCAGAGAGTTTGTCCTCCTTACCACAATCAGAAACTCACCTCTGATGCCACTTTGGCCACGCAACTCCAAGAGGAGGTAGGAGAAGCCACAGCTGCCCAAGGAGTTCACCTCTTCCCATGAATGGCCACGCGGCTTATGGCCAGCAAAGCCTTCTCAAATTAATGTGACTCTCACTCGCTGTTTCCTGGTGGCTGAGAAAGGAGGCAAATTTGCAGCAAATGAGTCACAGCTAAACCTTGGCATGTCTGTTCACTAATTCGCAGCTTTTTCTCTCCCTGTTGAACAATTTCCTTGGACACGAAGACTCCCTTGCTGAAATGTCTCTACTTGTGGAAGGACAGGTCGCTGCTGAGAAGGGCCGATTGCGTTCTCCATGGCCTGACCCTTCTGGTGGGGGTTGTGGGGTACAGCCCATCTCTCTGTCCATCTCATAAACTTCTGAAGTGTCTCTTGTCCCAGTGCATGTGTGTGTGTGTGGACACGCTCCCAGCACATATAGGTCATTGGCTAATGGGTTGAGACAACCCCTCTGGCAGCGGTGCAGACCCAGGATCTTTCTCTTCTTCATCCAGAGGTCCGAGTGGATCACCTAGCTATGGCACGTGGGTCCCAAGGCAAAAGAGAGGTTGTGTTGCAGAGAGAGCCTTGCTGATGGTCAGGATGAGGCAGGAGCAGATTGTACGAGTCACGGACTCCACGGGTGGAACTGAGCAGGTCACAGATCGTCAGTGAGAGCCTCATCCACTCAATCTTATACCAGCACATTCTGAAAGAGAATGAGAATTTGGAGGGCACTTAGCACCGCTTTCTCTCATCCATCCAAACAGTGATCGAATAGACGCAGCCCTTTTGGAGGGGGCTCAGCATGGCGCAGAGTGAAAGCTGCTTTCGTGGGGTTTTCACACAAGTAGTCCATGTGTGGGTGTCCTTTCTGTGTCACTTGTCTTTGCAGAATCAGCTGCCACAGGTGTCAGTCATGGTCCTTCACGCTCCTTTGCTGTGATGAGTTTTCCCTGCAGCTCTCTCCCAGCACTAAGCCAAATTTCTGAAGCAGGCAGAGACGGAAGAGATGAGAAGAGATCTATTAAAGCTTTAAGGCATTAAGGCCCACCCAGATGATCTTATCCAGAGCAGAATCTTTCTCTGCTGTATTGTTCTTCTCTGAACTCCCTGAGTAGTCCTGGTCTTGCTCAGGTAATAAGGTTAAAGATATGTCTTAATGCAAAAATGAATTTGACCTGATTTAATTTTAGAGAAGGGGAAATTGAGGAAGAGGTAAAACAGAATGAATAAAATCGTGCTGAAATCTTGCAGCAGATCTGTCTCATGCATAGCTCTGTGCTTTCTGCTGTAGATCATGGTACCTCAGCTTGAGAGGGAATGAATGAGCTTCAGCTCTAGTTCTTTTAATTGAGGAATCACAGTTTATTAGCAGGCTACTGCAATACAAATGCAGCATAGAGAAAAAATGACTGACTTTTCCAGTGGTTAGGAAAAAAGGAAATCTTGGCAACTCAAACACTCTCCTTTTCCCTGTCATTAAGTTCTAGGGTGGATATTCAGCTCACATCAAACTATGGTGCTTCAATCTTCATGGCACTGGGTTTGCAATGGACATGCAACTGGATCTACCGAGGGCTACATCTGTGAGTGGGCTACATCTTCAAATGCTCCCTTTCCATTGCAGATGGGGAGCAGACGTCTGGTGGAGAGTGGAGATGGTCTCTTTTTTGAACTTAGATATGGCCATAAAGCTGTCATCTGAAGTAGGGGAGGCAAAAGCTGTTTTATTCTGAGAATGAGGAAAATATTTGTTTCCCTTACCTCTTGTCCTTCTGGACTCCAATGGTGCTATTATATATGTCTGTACTTAGATTTATGAATACAGTGAGAGGAATGTAAAGCATGTAATGTCGAACCTATGTGCAAGAGAGCTATCTAACCCAGAAGCCTGCTAAAGAACTACAGATATTTGTTGTTTGTTTGCTATACTTTCTGATAAAGCAGAGCTAGTCCATTCTGCTTCCTGTTTTTACTCCATTTTTATTTCCCAGTTCTTAGACATTATCATTCCACTTTGGAGAATGTTTTACAGTTTCCTTGATATAAATCTCTCTCTCCACCTTCCTGTCTACTAAAGACAAAATCTTATTTTAATGAGTTAAATACTAATATCAGTTAAACTGAGGAAAGAATCTGGCCCATAAAGTTTGACAAATGATGATAATTTTAAAAAATAAAATGTACACATTGTGCCTAAATACAATTGACCTCATTCCCCTCGGCTGTCCTGATGTTCAGCTGCTTGGAAAGTTTCCTTCAGGGAAAACCTTTATTAAATGATTTGTGCTTCTTTTACATTTTGTTCCAAATTATCTCACTCCCTCATTTTATTTCTTCTTCGGGCTGGCTGCTTGCTACAGCTAATTTGGTTGTCCTTGCTGGGACTACCATAAATACTCTTTCCCAGTAGTACTTTGTAAGCTGAATTAGTCAAGTGATCTTGGCTATAACATTCAAGAAAACAGTCGATAAGATTAAAGACTGGAAGAACTTTATGGTTGGAGACACCGTTTTAAAGTCACCCATAAAGGTGCATGAGCAAAAAGTGCTGACAAGGCCAAAACATTTCATAGATGCTAAAATTGTGACCTTCAGCATTGTATTAGACGGGATAATTGTTCACTCACTTCTCTCCCTACAATGACTGTATTAAAGCATGACAGTCTCTTTGGAACTCTTAACAAGGACCCTTCCACACAAATAGATGAAATATCAGATTAAAAACGAGGAGGTAAAGCCTGACCTACAAATTGAAAGACAGAGGATTGAAGCCTGCATGAGCCTCCAGGTACACTGGGTCCCTGTCCTTCTGACTGTGAAGTAGAGAGGGTGACATCCCACCTGGGCTAAGTGGTACCAGAGTCACCCAAAGCAATAGAAAAGCTGTTTCTTCATCTCTGTCTTTGCTCTCCAGGCTCTTCTTTTCCCTGGCAGTACCCAGAGCTTTAACTTGTGCAGGGCTGTGGCTCTGGGATGGAAGTCATAGTTGGGTAAGTCTGCTCTTGGCTTCAAGGTAGCACAGATTTACCATTCTGCCCAGAATTAGCAGGGATCACTATGGCACATGGTCCTGCACTGCTCCGGTCAGACTGGGTCTATGGTTGCCCTTAGAATGGTCTCAGGTCTTTCTCTCATGAGGCTGAAGCTCCTGCTTTTATTTTAAAGCTGTATGAACACTTCATTCACTGAAACTTAATTCTGGGGTGGTGGAGGTTGACAGTAGGGCTGGAATTATTTGTGACTGAGTGGAATTGATGAAGAGGTTTCTGTCAAAAATTCCCTTTTTTAATTTTTCAAGCCAAGCACCAGTTGGAACACTTTGTTTCAGCATTTTCAAAAGCAAATGTTCCTCCTTTTCAGTTGTAAAATAATTGTTTTCAAGTCTGAAATTGCCAATACTTCATTTAAAAGGGTTAGGAAAATCATTAAAAATGCCCCATCAGCCATACAAAATGTTTTGACTTGAAATATCTCTCTTTAATTAATTAAAAAAAAATTACTTCCCCCCCCAAGTTGACCAATATGCCTCTCCTCCCTTCACCTGCCCCCCCAAAAAAGTTTGCAAAATCAGTTACTCCCACAGTTTGCTCAAACCTTTTGAGAGGTAGTGGACAGAGCCACTTTCATGTCAAGGTTAACTGTAAATAAATAGATTTTCTAATACTAAATTGAAAAGACTCAGACTTTATTCTAATAAAAAGGTGAACTATTTTCATTTTTATATCTAAATTACAATGAGAAAAGTATTAAAATATCAGTATTTCCTGTAGAATCAGAAGTCCATATTTGCTTGACTCCTGTGCCACACACAGGGTAGATAGGTCTTTATCCTTACAAGACCTTTCTTGCTGTTGAAAGGTGAGTCTATTCATGTTATAATAAACCTGGAAAATTCTAGGGTGCAAAAATGCATGGCATAGTGTAAACATGATCTGAGACGTTTTGGGTACAAGCAACAATTCCACTTTTCTTGTAACAGATGACACTGCTTGAGGTTAGAACAAGAAGTACCTGTTGCCTGTGCTGTAACATCTCCTGCAAACAGCTTCTTATTTGTGGCACTGATATAAAGGCTGTGTTTTATGGAGCTTACCCAACTAGTTTTTTATGTCAGGTTATCACAGATACATTTTTTTCCAATTCATTTTGAGACCAACTGCTGTTAAGAGGCTGTAACAAGGGATGTAACTTGCTCCTTTCACTTCCATTCAGAGAGTTTGAATAAACCCACATTTCAGCCTTTTATAGTTCCTCTTTCCATTATACTTATTTTATTTTATTTTTCTCCATGGGGATTGAGCCACTTTATTCAGGTCATTTTCTGCAATATCATGTTAACCCATTAAAATGTCAAGTAATTTATTATCCGTTCAGTCCACCCGCCTGTCCTTTTCGCCTAAAAAGCACAGTTATTTCTGTAAGCTCTCCGTTCCCCTGCATGTTCAAAGGGCCTCGTGGATCTCCTCACCTTCTCATTAAATCTCGCTGAAGAACAGTTGCCTTGGAAACCAGGGAGCCGATCCAGCAAAGGGGCTGAGCATCTTCACCTTGCCTTGACTTTGGTGGGAGGTGAAGCCATTCAGCGCTTCTGAAAGGACAGTTAGCACGTGGCCAGCACTAACATTAGGCACTAACTACTGTTTTGCTGGAGTTTCAGGATGATGGGAAATGGTGCTGGTCCCTACGCGCCCTCCTATCCTCCTCATGAAGAACAGAAGATAGAAAGAGGTTGAAACAGCTGATGTTTTTCTGGCACCTGTGAACTCATATGTAATTGCAGAGACTTTGGAAATGCGAGTGCTTTCTAAATATTATTCGAAAGAACAAACCTTTTCTGAATGTTTAAGAGGACTCAACTTTCTTCCCAGGTTATTTATAATGCATCAGTGCATTCGTAAGGGAGCTACCAGGGTTGCTACAGACATGGAGTAAGAAAACAGCCTGGATTAAAAAGAAAAGAAAACCAAGCAAACAGCAAATCTTAGATGTTTTTTTGAGATAAGAGACAGCATCCTTCCAAGGAATCAGCCAATGTAAGCACCATATCTTAGCATTTCCAAGAAAAACACCCCAGGCTTTAGAAACTTGTCAGTGAAGAAATGAAGTCTAGATTGCAGTGATAATCACAGCAACAAATATCTTATGTAGATAAAGTATACCCTAAGAACAGAGCTGGCTCTGCTCAGGCCACCTTGGTCTATCAGGTTCATCATCCCAAGGCAGAGCCATGCAAATACAGCAAGTTTGCTTCCAGTGCCAGCTAAGCCCAGGATCATGTTATCTGCTTTCATGAGACCTTCAGACCTCCCCTCAAGTACTTCCCAGGCTGACCTGGCTCCATGCAGAGCCATTTCTTGGACCTGCACCTTGATACAGGTACCGGGAGCATTGTTCAAGGTCCAGAAGACCTTTGCAGCTGAAGCAGCGTTGCACAAGCTCATCAGAGAGACTTCAACCCACGGCATCTACATGCATTCCTGTGGGGCTGAGAGTGAGTCAAGCAACCCTTCCTAAATGGCGAGTCATGATCACGAGCACGATTACTGAAATATTGCCATCATCCAGAAGTGTGTAAGATGATAGAAAAGCAGATTTGAATGCCACAATGTGGGATGGACAAGACCTTGTAGAATGGTAATTATAGAGTTGTTGATGTGGGTTAACTTGTTCCTGTACAAGGAAACCCATGGAGATCAAAACGTCTGTGAGAGTGTAGAGTGGGAAGGGAATTGGGCATGGACAGGACAGTGCTGATGGGCAGGAGAACATGGCACTGAAGTCTTGGTTTGGGGACATGAGCTATGTTGAGCTACCTACATCAAAGGTATGCTCTTCAGAAAATCCAGCCAGGAGCAGTGGAAAAAAAGACTTCTTTCTCAAGCTAAAACACACTATTCCCTCCCTCACAGCATTAGTTGGTGCTAAATGTCTCTCTCCTCTGCCCTTTTCCCCATCATTTACATTACCAAGTGTTCTTTCAGAGACTGTTCCTTGGAAGAAAGCAAAGCAGCATATCTGCAGGGGCTGAAACGGTAGGTAGTGGAGAGTAGCTTTCTAATACTCACAGCAAGGACAGAATAAAGTCAGGGCAGTCTCACCCAGAAAGAAGAATTCACTGTTACTGTCCCAACACTGCAGCGTTGGCACCATACCTGTTCTTGACTCCACACAGTAACAGGGGACTTTCAGGACCATCCTAGCCCTTAGGGGTCATGGATCTGAATTCCTTGCTCTGCTGTATGCCAATTTTCACTCCAATCTTTGGCAAGCTCAGATTTGACCAAGGGCCTAGGCTCCCCTTGAAAATAAGGGTAAATGCATTTCTGAAGTGCAAAATGTTTGGACAAAAGTCTCTCGCTTATGGTAGATGGCACTGGGGAGGAGGCAGGTCAGGATCCCTGCATTGCAGGGATTTACACCTCCAAAAGAGGCTTTTTGTACTGGCAAATAATATGCTTCTAATTAAGGCGGCTGCTGTAAAATCTCTAATCTGATAACACATTGTGTGGGAAGCAAGGAGACATCTGTTCATATGAACACATCAATATTAAGGTAGATTCTGGATGCAAAATTCTCCCCACGCTTTTTAATAATGCCACTGGCAGAAGAGATCTCCCGCGTTAATATCTGGCAGCAAATGTTTTGCAACAGGAGCAAGTATTCCACTGAGGATTGTGTGAACATAAGATCTAATTTTCCCTGGCAAAGCATCCATCATGTGTGTGAACTTTTCACAGAAGATAATAATACCTCCCATCAATAAAATCAAGTTGGTGGGTGAAACAAGACTAGGTAGAGACACAAACACCCTCATCTCCACAATTACCAGCTGTGGCCTCTGTTTGGGACTTCCTAAATGGGAAGCATTTGGAGTTGGGTGAGACCATCTAAAATGGCATCTCTTTGGTGCTTGTGTCCCATCTCACAGAAGCCTCTGAGGGTTGCCCGAGTGCTGTTAGCCTCACGCCATCCTTAACTGATGAGGGAGGACCAGAAGCGGGGGCTGAGCAGCTGATGACCAGAAAAATTGCCCTGGACCTTGGGCAAGGGGAGGGTGTGGAATTGCATCAGGCAAAGGGACGTGTCCATAACACAAGACAAAGGCAGAAACAGTCACCTTGGGAGATTAGAGTCCCACCTCTTGCTGAAGGAGAGGTTTTTGGATGGAGGGCAGCTATGTGTTGGGGGGCAAGGTCCTAATGTGCTTGTAAGGAGAGATGCCAAGGTGTGGACCCATTGTGTGGCCTGATACACACTCTTGTGCAGCTCTGTCAGGAATGAGTGGAAGAGCATACCTTGGTTAAGATGTTGGTCCCTTCAGCACACAGGTACATTTTACCCCCAGGCCCTTTTGCACTATTTGAGGATCTCCAAGTTATTCCTGAAGGGAAGCAGGGTAATGCAAGACTGACTTTTCCAGAACAGCCCAAATGCTGTACTGACTCGGTGGTCTGTCCCCATCACTAGTCAAGCACAAATCCCTTGTAAGTATTTCAGAGACATAGCCTCCCCAAGTACTCTTTTTTTCCTCTAATAGCTTGTTGCTCAGAGTATTACAAGCCAGCATTAGTGTCTTTGTATTTAATTGCCCTCAATGCCTTTTTCTTCCATGAGTTTCTCCTGCTGCTTTCTTGAACCCATGTAAAGTTACGACACCCACATCCTCCCGTGACAAAGACTTGCACAACTTAGGTACAAACTGTGAGAAGAGCTACACGTTTCTGTTCTCCTAGGCTGCCACTGGCATCTGCTAGTTTAATTTGCTGAAAGCTTCAGCTTCGCAGAGGTTTGCTGGAAGCCAGGAACGCTGGCGATGCTCAGCAGCACCAGTGGGTGGCAATCTCTTACTGACACCGGTCCTGCGCTCTAGGCAGGTTCATTTTGGGTGTTCATTTTGGTTTGGCTCCAAAGTGCATTGCTACGGGTACAGAGTCATTAGCTTTCTGTCAGGCGTAATTTTCCATTAACTTGGTTTTCTTCTATGCAAATAGGAAAGCAGTTTCTGTTTTTGACACACAGATGTGTTGGTGTCGGTGCCCAGCCCCTAGAAATAGCTTTGTTGCTAACATCCAACACCAGACTTGCTGGTTTTACCAGGAATGGAAGAGGAAGTTTGATTAACCGCACATATGAGGTGATAAAAATAAACTCCCAACTTACACTGAAGCAGAGCAGCACTCAACAATTCAGGGTGATGCAGCTGACCTTGCATATGAAGGAGGAACAGTTGCTGATGTAAAAGGCTTTTTACTTCTCCAGTACATCTGCTCTTAAAACAAAGATTGGAATAAACTCAACCAGTGAGAGGGACTCAAAGAAGTGCAGAGGGAATGGTTTTATGGAGGTGGTTCTCCATAAAGGGCTGGTCTCCTCTGCAGGGCAATACAGATCTAAACGAATCTGCTGAAGGGCTCATGGTTTTTGACATACAGCAAACTTAGATGTCCTTTTGGGATCCCTTCATTATCTCTACTAGTTGTTTTTGTCAAAGCTTACCACAGAAAGCCATCTGCTCAAGAAAGACCTTGCTAGAGATACCTAATTGTGTTGAAGCTCCCTTTATAACATATGTGGTTCCTTCTAGGAAGGGATTCTGTGGATTTAGATTAAATTTTGGCCATTGTTGGTGAATCTTTAGGGACGTGTGTGAAGAAAAAGCCTGATCTGTTTCCCTGTTGTAGGTTCAGGCAGCATTCAGCCTTGGTGCACAAGGAGAGAGTGTGTTAAAAGTGGGTTTTAGGGACTGCAGGCTGTGTGGAGGGAAACTTGCTCATCCCTGCTAACTGATACTGCTTTTTGTATCAGTGTAACATGGCAGTGGTGGGGCCCTGGCTGATTTGTGGAGTGGAGCTGAATACAAACCCACAGGGAAATACACTACTAGAACAAGGATAGGGAATTCACTTTTTCACAGGACATTTAAGCAGACCTCCTGCACGCAGTATATCTCATTGTATGATGCCCTGTGGGGCTCCCTGTGTTTGCTCAGCCTCCCCAGTGGTCCTGATCTATGCAAGGAGAGCCAAGAAAGATGCAAGCAGTGAACAGATTGCTGCTGGTTCTCCTAAAGCCTCAAGAGATGGAGCAGAGGTTCCAAGGAGAGCCACAAAGACTACTGTGCCTGAAGCCAACTCTGTCCTCCAATGCTTAGAGTAAGGGAAGCTCAGCTCTCCTGAATTTCAGACCCCATCTTTGATACCAGGTCACCATATGACCTTGAGCCTCATGTATTTTCAATCTTTAATACATTAGCAGAATGACAAGAAGAGAGCTGGCAGCAGAAGAGGAGACAAGAGTGCAGTAACTCTGAATGATGCAGCAAGATGTGTCTTCAGAGTAAAAAAAACCCCATCTCTGAGGCTGTCTTAGAGCAGGAAAACCTGTTTCAGCATTAAATATTTGCACTTCTCAGGCATCAGTTACACTGGGGGCAAGTTGGTGGATAGATTATGCAAATAAGGATGAAAATACTTGCACATCTGCTTCAATCTTGTTTTCTCAGCCTTTTAAAAGAGTAACCATACCTATATATATTACAGCTCAGATACCCAAAGAGTTTTGGGCACGTAGTTCCCATGTCACACTCCAAGAAAAAGATATCAGAGCGTGGGACTAACAAGGAGCAGAGTGCTTCACAGCAGTTGAAGGAAGAATGCAAATGTAATACAGCTGCATTCATTTAGAAAGAGGGTCCAAACCAAGGGTTCAGATCCATGTAGGACTCAGCATGGCTTGGGGAGCTCCCATACACTGGTTAATTTGTGGTTGCAGCCTACCTGTCTGCTCCGAGTCTGTGAAAAATATGTAGTAACTTGATCTAATACGTACTGCTACCATTAGGCAAAATATGTAGCATTGCCTCATGATTTTTGGTTCTTTAAGAGAGGGTTCACGGGCAATTGCCATAGCTAAGCTGCTCCGTAGCAGCTTGTTAAACTGGTAGCTTGCTTGCAGCTCTGATGAAAACGTGGTAGAACAAGAAAATGAGCTGAATGCACCGTGAGAAGGGACATGGTAATTAGAAGCAAGGAATTGAACCCTTAGGGCTGGGTTCTAGAAACACTTGTGAGCCACTTTACTCATTTGTCACTTCCCATCAGTATCACCAGCAGAGCAGCTCAGCTGGACCTTAAATTCCTCCCAGCCCTACCTGTGTCTATGGTCTTTTAAAAGGACACAAAAAGAGAGGCTCAACCGCAGATTTCAATATGTCAGCTGTTTTGTTATCAATGCTGGTGCTTGTTGGACCGAAACGGCCAACTGAGAAAAATGCTGAGTCAGGCTAAGAAAAATTAGGAGATTGACATAATAATGAAGTGAGTTTAAAGAGGAGGGAAATGTTTCAGACCACCTTTATTTGCCTTCTAGTTTCCCCCATGTCACATTTTACAGCTTTGCTTCGCAACTCTGAAACCAGATATATTTTTTTCACCTGAAATCCAAGAGTCTCATGATTTCAGTGCTACTTGAAAATCATCCCAGATCACTAGACTCCCGACATCACCATGAAATTTAGCTGTGTCAAGGCAAAGCACAGCTGTGTGGGATAATCAGCTGGGAAAAAATCAGCAGAAGTTGGTTTTTGAAAGAAAGGATGAGCTGTTTCCCTCATTAACAAAGTCATTGCTCTTGCTTGTGGATTGCTCCTCTCATTTTGCTTTTGAATTGTTTGCATCAACGTTTTGGCATGGGGATATGTCTTAGTACTGATATAGTCCTAACAGCTAATTGCTAGAACAATACCAAATACTTCTTAGGGTGTGTGATACTGTTGCTCATATACAAATGAAGAGATGGAGTTGTTGAAGGTGCATTTACACTGTCAGTTAAACACAGGTCTAAAATTGCTCTGAAGACCACGCCTGCCCATTGCCCCTACTCTAAAGCCTTTGGTCTTGCTAGAAGGCAGTTTCTGGCCATGCCCTATAGCTTTCTGGTGGGACAGAGACAAAGCGGACCTTCTTCTTGCCCATGTTGCCTGGAGAGGTTGGGTCAGTGTGTTACAGCCTCTCCATCCATCTGCCAGTCCCCCTGTCTCTGTGTTTGAGACAAAGCTATGGGAGGTCTAATGCGTTTGGCCTGCCCAAGCCCATTCTCAAAACTGTGTCCATCTTGCATTAAATATAATCGTAGACCTGAACTATCACATCCAAGGACATAAGGCATCAGATCCACAACTCACCGAGATCAGCAGGAGTCTTTGTGTTAGCACCACTGAGATTTGCAGGGCTAAGCCCAAGCAAAGAGAAGAGCAGAACTGGCTCTGGTCTTTCCCAAAACTAACAGAAATAGCCAGAAACATTTCCTTCTACAGTGACCCTTGCCAGCTTTGTTGTTTTCTTACTTTTTTTTTTCCTGAATGAGATGAGAGTGGATGTTTTCCTATTAGCAAAAAGTTTCCCTGGAAAACAAGCTGCCCACTGTCACACCAAGAGCCCACGTGAGCACGGCTGGGACCTCTAGCTGGCCACGTCACATGTAAAATTCATGCAGTTCTGTCTGCGTGCGAGGCACTTGTGCAGCCCGGCCGGGGCTGGGAATGGCACACGCACCTCGCAGACCAGCTCTCCTCCACGGCTTGCAAAATGTTTCCTTTGCTCCGAAGCCGGGCGAGGCAGACAAAATCCGTGCTCCCCCAAATGCATGTCTCAACGAAGAGATTTGCTCCTCAGAGCCAAGAACACTGAACTCCTTTACCTTTCATTTTGATGGTTTCCATGGAAACCATAAAATTAAGCTATGCAGTTACTTACTGCAACATTACATAATCCGCCAAACGCTCAGTTGCTTTTCAACAAACGTGTTTGTTCTGGGTTGCTTTTTTTTTTTTTGCCAGTATGATCAGCCCGATCTGTGTTGATCTGATTAAACAAGGAGCAATGGTGTAAAATCAGATATTAAAATGCAACTTCTGTCAGTTCTCCTCTCCAGAGAATGACAGGCTGCCTGCTTCCACTGCCGGTTTATAGCTGCAGTTAAGGTATTACAGCATTGCTCATCGCCTGATCATATAGATGAGGTTGGATTGATGAGGGTCTGATCCCATTTCTGACCACAGGGACAATAAATACGTTCCAGTTCCACCCTGCTTCAGGTTATTTGCATCCACGCAAATAGTATGCAAAAAATTTGGTCATATGCAGCAATTTTTTGTTTAATTAGAGCAACAAGGCAAGGTAGAATTGACTGACTTCTGTTCAGTTTCCCACCTGGACCTGAGTGATCAGATCTCACCCAAAATTCTTTGGACAAGTGCTGTGGAATATCCTGCGATTTTTATTATGAAAGAAAAATCTCATTATAAAGCAATGCTAATATCCATTTTTCCATGTTCCTGGCGCTCGGCCATCCCCGTTGGAATTGGAACAGAAACAGCAGTGATGTTTGGGATGAAGAAAGCTGCTGTACAATCACTCTTTAACTTCTGTGGCCAGGCTCGTTATTTTAAATAGACCTCAGCAAAGCTGGATAGCTCTTCTTTGTTTTGTCCAGGTTACACAATCCTGCTACTGTTGAGAATAATGTCAAAACTTTCTCACCATTGGTGAGAATAAACTGTTCCTTTTGTAGCTGCAGAGGCAAGGCAAAGACCTCAACTGGACCTTGGGGCTTGCACAGAAAATGCAAGGAAAAAAGGGAGGCCACAAACATGTGGGAATGTATAAGCAATATCTTAGAAGAAGGGTATGAAAAGGATTGCAAGTAGTGGCTCAGCATCCATTACTTACCCAGTGCTGTGTCTCTCAGGCTAAAAACTAAAAGGGGCCAGGAGATTACTCCGGCCAGACTGAGTGATTATTTGGATGCTCTAGTACTGTCTTGGTCCTGTGCCAAGTCTCACACAGTGATGGGGAGAGCGCAGATATGGGACAGAAGAGGCTAACTTGTCTGGGGTGCAGAAGAAGAGAGTTCGGGTGCCATGACATTTCCCTGAGGGCCAGAAATCGGCCCTGGCCCATTTTACTTGCTAGTAAGATAAGAAGTAGTTTCAAAGAAATGATCAAGTCCAACATGGGCAGTGTAAATTAAAGCTGCCAGAGATGCAGTCCCGTCTCTTGGCAGCATCCTTTCATATCTCTCCAATCATTTTATCCTTCAGCAAAAGGCATGTCTTCCTCAAGCACTGCTAAACCTTGGCATAGCATCTTAAAAATCCCTTTCTGGGGTGATGGCCTTTGTTTTTGAAAGGTTGCTGAGAAACCCAAAGAAAAGCTGGGATTTCTCCTCACACCACTGACTGTGTTTGCCATCAGGTGACACCACAAAACCACCATCCATATCTCTGGAAAATCTGTCTTTCATGGGTTAATCTCAATCTGCTCCAGCCTCTTATCCCTCACTGGCTTTGTGTGACACATGAGAAAATGATCTTAGTATGATATAAAGACATAAAATGCTAAGTAACTGAAGCAGCTGCTGGTTCATCATTTAAAGTGCACACATATCTAATAAAGCAGGTATTTACAATGTCTATAAATAGCTGGAAATAGCAGATAACTAATTATTTGAGTGCCAGAAAAACTCAGGCAAGCGCAGTCGACATAACAACACAGGTCATGGCTAGTAACTTCCAGCCTGAGAAGAGCTGAGGACAAAATTTGAAGGAACTAAAGGTTTCTTGGATTTGCCAAAATGGTCAGTCTGTTTTTCCCATTTCAGTGCTGAATATTGGAGATCTTTCTCTCATTGAATACTTCTACATTCCACTTTGAAGTCAAGAAGTTCCGCTGGAGTAAACTGGCATCCTTGAAAAGAAACTGCTTTACACTGGTGGAGAGTGTGATTCAGGAAGTCAACATAAGTATTTCTTGTACCTTCTGAATTGTAGGAAAAGATATATCCACTTAGACTGCATAATGAATCTCTGCAAAATAAAGACTGCATTTAACATCTCTACAGGGTCTAGTCTTTTGAATTTCCTGGTTTGTTGTTTCTCTGCTTTCTACATATTGCTTGATGTGTAGAGTTTCCTGGCTTTATATATTCATCTTCTACTACACCAAGCAGTATCAGTGCTAAATGAATAAACCATAGGATAGTAAAAAATTCACCATAATAAAGAATCACCATAAATTATAAAGAAAAATATCGAACAATGCTAATATTGGTGGTTCTCTACTTTTTCCTGAACTGGGTTTCATTGAGCCTGCAGACAGACCTTCCTGTTAGCTTCTCTGTCCATGAACTTGCAGCATCTGGTTGAGAAACACACAGGCTTAATTATTTTTCAAATCTTTCTTCTGTAGTTTAATTCCTTTGTTTTTTAATAAGCTGTTCGAGATTACTAGCTGCAAAGATGAGATGCAATAGTTATGCCCTTGATTTTTTTTGTTTGTTTCTACAGATGATTGTTCAGAGCCATATCTCTGCTGCACCAGGGTAGTGTATTTACTATAGTTACTCCCCCTGTTTCCATCTTGAAGGATTATTCAAACCACTAGAACATGAAAACAGGTTGAACATATGACCCAACATATTCAGAAACCAGGAGAGGACATCACTGCTCTGGTATCAAACAGCAATTAAATAATCAGCAAGTGATTAGCAGAACTTGTCTTTGTAGTGTTTTAGGAAGGGTGAGACAAAAAAAAGTAAAAATCAGTGGATGAGAGTAGTGATATACTGGAACTGCTGGGTGGAAAAGAATGAAGTGGCACACAGCAGCCAGAGAGTCATCAAAACTGTGAGAAATACTGGTTTTAGAACATCCAGAATTATTAGTCCTAGAGCACTGAAGGGAATTCCAGAAGCCCGAGCAGAGTTATGATAATATCTGGTAGGAGCCACAGTAGGTGGCTCTCAAAAAGGAGGGAATAGGGTGAGGACAAGAAGCCCCTACCTTAATTAGTGGCAAGGATGAACTAGGGGACACACTATGAAAAACACTCTAGTAGCAAGCACTGGAACAAACTGGGAGGGAGTGGGATTTGTCACTACAGCTTTTAGTTTAGACAAACATACGTCAGGGATAGGTTTTGGTTTAGCTCATCCCTGAGCATGAGGTGAGACATCTTGCTCAGTAAGGCAAAGAGGGTGTGGAAATGGAGTAAATCTTGAGGTCCCTGCTGCTCTTCTGATGTGGGCTTCTACGGTCCTTGTGGTAAATTATCCATTTACTGCAAAAATTGAGATGTTAGACAAGTCCTGCAAGTGTGAGAAGGGAGTTGGGATAACCTTCTAGTTTGGGCAACAGTATCAAAAAAATCCTGGAGCCACAGGGGTCATCTGGGCTACCCAGGGTCTTACGTAGGCGTGTAACTACTGACCTTAGTGCTTCTGCTGTGGTGGTTTCATGGTGATTGGTACCTGAACTGGCTGGGTTAAGGCCTGTGTGGATATGTCTCCTCACATTGCAGGCAAACCACTGGACTGGCGCATCCACCCCTACAGGTTGGTGCACTTGGAGACCTTCCACAGCTTCAGGCTCTGCCAGAGGTCAAGCTGAAGCCCAGCGCCTTCAGTTCATCCAGTGAAACTGCTAATACAATCTCCTGTTTGGGCAGGGAAGTGATGTGTCAATCAGCAGCAACTGCAAAATAGTACAAATTCAATTCAGGACAGCTGACATTTTCCTTTCTCTGGCTACGTTGTGTTCTTAAAGTACAATGAATCAATGGAGCATCCCAAATTCCAGGGTTTGGCTGAGCAAACATATTCTGATCATGCTGAGATTAGCAGATACTAATACTGATCTCATCCTGGGGGTGAATTTATACTGAATTTATCCTTTGAATCAAGACAGTGAGGAACTTGACTGCTTGAGATCAAACAAAAGTTATCCACTTGGCCCATTTCTCTTGAGCTCCCATCTCAGTGTTTCTTGGAATATGCTTTGAGTTGGGCAAAAACATGGCAGCATGTAAATTCAACTTGGTAGGGAAAAAAATTCCTCCTTTTGTCTTTGACAGATTTTAAATCACTTGGTGACTTAGGCTGGACCTAGAGTTTGCTCTGTGTAACACAAACACGGGGTTTACCTGCTGTCAAAGCCCAGATAACTCTCTGAGGCTTGCAAGGCAGCTAAAGTCTTCCTCTTGCAGGAGCCATTCTCTTTAGCTCTGGCAGGAGAAGCTCAAATCTTTAGAGCTGGTGTTACTGTATTAATTCTGTGTTAATTAGCACAGCTGGGGAATTGTGGGAGGCACATGCTCAGTCTTAGCGTTAGTGGGTCCAGGTCACAAGGTGCTGAGATGTGTTACTCTTTCAACCTGGGCAGTGTGGCAGATGGGTGAGAAGGGTAGTATGGATTATGAAACGGATATCATTAAGTCAGGAGGGGAAAAAAAAGCATTTAAGCTCTTGTTTTGGATTGATGCAGCAGCTGAAGATTTCCTTGCTGAGGCCAAGTTAGCTTTGCTTGGCTGTGCTAGCTGATGACAACCTGAAAGGAAGAAAATCACTTAAATAATTAATTTCAATTCCCATGCTCTCTTGGGTGGGACATGGTCCTGGTGCCTACTGCTCTGCACCTTGAAACATGCAGCACAACACATAAGAGACATAAGCACCATGAAAGCCCTCTTGTAAATAAGGGATGTAAACACAGCCACAGTAATGTCCTCTCTCTGTGGCCTCTGTAGATATCTGCATTTCTACAAGGTCCTCTGCATTAACAGATGGATATGGAAGTCTTCAAAATGTGGCTATTTCTTGACTACTTCACAGACTGCTGCAGGTGTCTGAGGTCAAATGCCACCTGTAGCTCCCTGGCACTTCTTTTTTGCTGATACTATGAGGGAATTGCTCCTCAAGAACCTGGGCAGTGTGCATATGCTCCTGAGAAGGACCCATGAAATTGTCTTATCAAAAGCATATTAAATGCTCCAATTCAGACAACTTGCTCTGCCCCCACCATTAGCTCTGCTTGCCTTGGTGGGAGCCAACTCCATTTACTTCACTGTGCTCTAGATCACAGTGGATCTTTATGACCATTACAATTTGCTTCTTTCTTTCTTGCACATGAATATAGATCGGAGATTTTATGAAGTGGCCAGAAGTGAGCAGGTTTGATATTGTTAAACTCAGATAAAATTCAATCTGGGTCTATTGCCTAATTTGGGGAGATTTTATCCTTTTTTTTTTTTTTTTGATTTATAGACTCCTGAAATTTTCCTACTGGAAGAGCCCTGTCTAAACCAAATTCTGGCCATCTAACTGTAATACTGATTTTCCTAATCACGTTTCAGAGACCTTTTTATATTGTTGACACACCAGAATAAGCCCATGGAGCATAGAGTAAAATTCACTGATTAAAATGATAAAGCACAAACAGTTGTTTTAATACATCAAACCTGAGTACCCAAGGATAGTGAAATCATCACAGGTTTGGGTAATATTTTCTTGCGAGTTTTTGAATTTTTTAAAAAATTCAAATGCTTTCAGCTACTTTAAGATGCTTTCTTGCACTTCAGTCTCATAGAACAAATTTCTTAGGGCTTTTCTACATGAAAAAATTGACTGTTGTCACAGTAGTGGTGTAGTTCTGCTGCCTATGTATCAAATTCCTTGAGTTTGACTGGCTTTAACTTTAGAAATATATAAAAAAGGTGAAGTTTCATCTGTTTGAGCCAAAGTGAATTTGGCATGGTGACTAATGCCTTAGCTAAATCAGGTAGTGAAGCTGTGCTTTTGGATATGTATTTCAGAAGAGTTCTGGACCTTAATGCCCCTATAATGCAGCTACCATGGATGTCATGTCAGAAGAGTCTCGAGAGAGAGAAGCTTGTGTCAACAGAAGTTTTCAACCAGAAAGAAACTCTTTGGTGTTTTCTGACATAGTGACATCAGGTGGATATGCCAGATCTATAGTTAAGCTTGCAGAACCTTGTTGTGTCAGCCTCACCTTGGGGAGCGCTAGAAACTAGAAACTATTCTCTATTTTAGAGATAAACTTTCTAAAGGAAACAAATCTTATTAGCAATTCTTTTAGAAAAGTCTCCATACTGTGCAACTTTTGGAGGAGAGAATTGCATCAGGAGAGTATACCCTTCTCTATTGAATTCAACTTCAGACAGTTCTCTACAGGTATCAACTCAATACAATGTCATTTGTGCTAACAAGGTCTTTAATTGGGCTAGCTCAGAAATGACATGCTAAGCCAAGATCCAGTGAAATCTCCCTTGGTGTCAAAATCCTTTGGTTTTACACTCCAACGATCAAGAGTTTCCACCCCCTGGTGCTTCCAGTGGGAAGCTAGCTGGGTTGGCAAACTTTCCTACGCCATCAGAATATAAACCTAAAATCTGGGCAACTGCAAAAAGGGCTTGAATCTCTCCTCAGCCTCTCCCATGTAAAAAAAAAACCAAAACCAAACTCAGAGGAAATCAACAGCATTAAATTATGAAGCAGAGGAACCAAGCCCTAATTTCTACAAGATTGCTTACAAGTCATATATATGTATACATAGAAAGAGGGAGATATATCTATATCATACATATATATATGTTCCTACAAATCTAAAATAAAGGTGATTCAATGACCCTGTGTGACACATACATTCATGCATATATTACATATATCCGTGTAATTAGATAGACATATAACTAAATATACATATAAACAATTTTAAGGTGTGTGTCTGCATGGCTATGTATAATTTAAAGGTATAGAAACATTAGGCATTGATTTCTCCTGAGCTAACAGGATTTGTGATTGGATCCCTGCATCTCAGCAGGATGATTTAGAGCTAGGGAGGGACTTCTGTGCATGACAATTTCCCCCCTGTTGGGAGGCATTAGTTCTCAGTTTATAATGCCTTTTAAGATCGCCAGTGTGAAATGCGCCCTTCTGGGTAACGCTTGCTCTAGGTGCTGTAGGTCATACAACAAAATGAGTCCTTGGCTACCGCACACTGTGGACACTCACTCACGATAAGGAGAGGTAACAGGTAGGGTATATTAAAGTTACTGATTAAACATGAACTGAGCACTGCTCCCTGGGAAGGATTTCACACTCATACCAACAGTTTTGCACAGAGTTTGACCAGATCCATGACCAATATCTCCAATATAAGAGCATCCATAGATGGGTAGGTCAACCCGGTGCACTCTGAAGAATCATCACTGGGGAAATTTCACTGCTTTCCAACCTCTATTTACTACATCTCCAATATAAACATGGCAGAACTCAGCCCAAAATTTGAATGAGACTGCCAAGTGGCCAAAAATTATGTCAATGCTTTTTGGTACATAGAGTTGAACTGTTCTCCTAGGGACCCTCTTTATCTCTGCAGGATAGAGAGGATAAGAAAGAGCAGTTTGGTACCATCAGGAAGCTTGAACAAGTCAAGGCTTTATAGAAAAAAGACTCCCTGGTGAAATACATTGCAGAATACCTCGATCGTCCAGCTCGACCAGTCTCATGGTCTTTTGAGGGCTCATCTGAAGCTAAAGCCTGAGTGATGGAGACCTCCCAGTTCCTATCACACCTCAGGGTAAATCAGCTGGCAAAGTCCCCCAAGCCATAACTCAAAATGAGTCATTTCTTATGAAGTGGCCTGATCAGAATCACTAGACTGGAACAAGGTAGCAGCCCCTAAATGCCCACTGTGTTCGCTCTGGCCACTTCTTCTTAAGAGATCTTTCCAATAACATGGGATAGGAAAGGTTTTTTAAAAAAATCAGAACAGCCTTGTTGAAGATAATTTTAAGAATTTATAAGGTACAAGCTCACACCTGGCACTCTGCTTTTCTCAGGAAGCAGCACTGCTGTTTGCCCTCTACAAGTAGCACTGCTTACCAAAAGAGACACTTTTCAGTGTTATTTTTATGCTTCTCAGCCTGTGCATCTGTCTGAAGAGCAGATTGGACTCCTTGCCTCCCCTCCCATGCGGGCTCTTCATTTATGCATTGGAGACGCTTGTGGCGCCTGGGACGTAACAACCTCAAGGCTGGCTTTTAAGGCTTGCTTACTTCCAGGCTTATTGTCCTGGCTGCCACTCCAGGTACTCAGTGCCAGGTGCTCAGGTACTTAGCACTTGCTTTTGGTGGCCAACAATCAGATCCTGCAATAATGATCTCATGGTTTGAGTGAAACCTTTGATATAGCTGTGTCTCCTTTAATAGAACAGCACAAAATCCTTGTTTTTCTTTCCCTCTGTCTACATCCATCTCTCTTTTCCTCCTGAACAGCCTGGAGAAGAAAACATGGAAGACTATTCAATGGACACCATAGACAGAATTTCACTAGGTTGCCTTTACACAGCCTGGCTCTAACTGATAACAAAGAGTTGATATTTACTATAACTTTTACAACTCCAATCAAGATGTAGGTCATACCTAGAGAAATGTCACCTCCCAACACCCAGCACATCATGTCAAAAGGTTAAAGTGAATAAAATCACTCAACTTCTCAGCGGTGATCAGGAGTAACTCCATTACAGTTAAGGTGTTACCTTGGCACAGAATTGATGTGAGGGAGGATCTATGCAGACTGTCCCCCTACATTTTAAAACTTTTAAATGAGATACAGAGAATCTGAAGGAAGTCTAATTTTTCAGCCAAACTGTCTTTACTCAGACCAAAGCTGTGGACTTCAGGCAATGGGAGTCTGAGAAATTACCAGCTCAGGTCTTTCTCTGCTTGAATATTTATTTGCAAGTTTCATCTATTAGTTAAGATAGAGACCATCTGAGGTCTTTATCAAATGCTAAAGTTTTCCCTTAAGTGACTGTCATTATCACTGTTAAAGAACAGCCAGAGTCTAATGCCTCTACATGGGCTACCAAATAAAACACTTGAATTCTCATGGATTTGAAGAGGATCACAGTAATTTGTCTCGGGGAAAAAATCCTAACACAACACATGGCTCATAGACCTGGCCTGATTCATGAGAGCAGTTTTTAGGCTCTTAGGCTTATTCAGGCTCTGAAGATGACTCTTTTTGAAGACTTTATAGCACTTACCTCCCTTTCAAATTACTATTTTTGTTACTGCGCCATGGAAACACCATTCCTGACCCAGAACTCACTGTACTGTCATTACCTCAGCATTCCTGTCCTGTTTCCCTGGCTGGGCATAGCAAAAGTGCTTCCACTTGCAACATACTCGCTACTAGGGCTGGGACCCATCTCACTTTGGACACCTAACCCATCTAACCTGGGCATCTACACGTGTGTAGTCACCCATTTTCCCTTTAGTTTAGGAGAGGAATAGTTTACTTCCAAAGCTTGAAGGCTTTCTTCTCTGAGAGGTGGAATGGGTGTCTTGCAGATGCAATGATGCCAACCCAAGTGTGGCAGTCAGTCTCTCACCCTGCTCCCTATGATAAAGACTCACATCTAGACAAAACCCCAGCTATTCAAGTAAAAAACTGGCCAAACGCTCCCAATGCTGAGAAATCGGCCCATTCTTCCTTACAAATCCAAAACTTGAGGGTAATTTGCCATGAACTGCCCTAACCTTGCAGTCCTCGCTGTGGTTTCCATGCTCTCCCACCTTGGCTGCATTACTAGGAGCAGGTGATACAACATCCCTGCAGTAACTTATTTGTTTCTGGGTTGCTCAGATTAGGTGTCTTTCATACGTTGACCTAAAAGAAAACCAGTGAACTGCTGACCCTTGTTGGGTTTTGGCTATTTAAAATGTGTAATGTGGCTGCTTCTTTGCACCTCTTACTTGACCTCATGCAGAAACTCTGACAGTTTCTGTGCAATTTCAAAAGGACCTGGAAACCATTACTGTAATGTAGGTAGTTTCCCTTTCACCCATGCAAGTTTTATAACATTATGAGTATGAGAGTGACCTTTAAATCATGGAGAGATTTCTGTTTTAAACCATCTCTGTCTAAATTAGTATTTCCGTCTCAGCAACAGAATTAAATTTGTCTCCTTCTCCAAAAGTTCAAAAATTCTTCTCTTAGTAAACTCTTGCAAAAACTGAAGTTCTGCTAAGAAACCATGTAATGTTTAGACCTTTCATTGACTAGACATGTCCATAGCATATATTGTTCTCCTGGTGTTTTATGGCATGGGTCTTTGCTATTCCCACTACCTGGCCTAGGATTACTTTTTACAGCCTAGAGGAAGTGTTGCCCAAAATGAAAGACCAGCTCCTTCTTTTGTGCTGGAATTTGCACAGTGCCACCAGCTGTGTTCTAGATCAGGTCTATAATAGCAAATAAAATCATCTGGGAATCATTATCTGTGGGGAGGCAGCACAGAACGGTTCATGTCCACTGGTCTAAACTCTCTTTTTTCCTAACACATGCCTCATCCAAATTGTGTCCCAGGGGTTTATGGCCCTGGGCCATAAAAAAACCAAAAAACTTCTTCTTCCCTGAGAAGCTGAAACCATGTGAAATATGTTAACAAATAAAAAGCATAGAAGATCAGAAGACAGATCCCATTTAACTGCAAGTATAGATAAAATGTGTGTGCTTACAGGAGCAGAAGTATCAACCTAGGGGAGGGGACAGGACTAGGAATGGGAAAGCCATGCCATCCTACCACCCTGTCAGCTTCAGCATGGATTTATACCAGACTAGGATGACTATATGACAACTTCATGCTCCAAAAATAAGGCCCTTTTTTTGTGACATTAGATTTACTCCTGGACTAGTACACTCACACAGAGGAGCAAAGGGGTCTGGTGAACTCTGGGGCTAGCATGGAAGGAATGGGTGGGAATGGGCAGCTGGAGGAGGGAAGAGAGGGAGAATGACTACAACCATCAGTGATTAGACTGGGTTAGGCTGGTGTGAAACTACAACCTCAGGGCACAATGGTTTGGTGAGTCTGGTGGGCTCCTTTTGAGTAGGTTCATAGTCAAGCCCCTGACATAAGTATGTCCATGTATAAAGCGCTTGCCTTACTCAAGATCTCATTAACCATCCTGATCCAGATAGCTGACTGCTAGCTCTAACTCATTTATTTCCCCTTCTCCTCCCAACATTACCCACTCAGAAGTGTTTCTGGTTAATACTTTCCCTTTAAGACTACTGCTTCATTTTCTCTCCTGTCAACATACTTATCTTCGGTGAAAAGGTGCTGAAGAAGATATATTTTCCCTGCAAACTCAGCAATATGAGCTCTCATCAAGCAGTGGTGCCACCCTTGGGGGTCTGGATTAGGATCTGATCCCTTCTTGATGCAGGAGGCCACCAGGAAGATTTGTCTACATATCTGTGCAGATAGGAAGGGTCAGAGCCTTCAGTTGGGGCTCAGTCATCTAAAAGTCATATTTTTTACTTAACTCTTATTTTTACCTCTGACAAAAAAATCCTTTCAAATCAGTACCTTCTCACTGATTGCCAGTGTCTTTGGATGGGGTCCTGGATGAGGTGGATGTATTATCCGTGCCAGTGTCTTCCAGACCTCTGAGCAACTACAGATCTCTGTCAACTCTAAAATTCCCCATGGTTCATACACATTAGAACTGACAAGTCTGCAAACTCCTGTGCTTAATTTGATTTTCCATAAAAGCTTCAGACCATAAAGGATGGTCTCATGGACCACAGTTTGGACTGAATTAATGACTTCAAGTGGAAGGCCTTCTGGAAAGCAACTGTCTCTATTCCATCTACAAGTCAAAATGCTGGATTCTGCACCTGGGACGGAGTAATGCTGGGCACAGGTAAAAACTGGGATAGGAGTGGCTGGAAAGCAGCCCTGCAGAAAGGGATTTGGGGGTGCTGGTTGACAGCAGGTTCAATGAGTCATCAGTGAGGGCAAACCGCATCCAGGGGTGCATGAAACACAGCTTCCTGATGAGGGGACGTGGAAAGGAAGGTGCTGAACTCCTCTCCCTGGGATCCAGGGTCAGGATACCTGGGAATGGTTTAAAGCTGCACCAGGGGAGGTTTAGACTGGACATTAGGAAGCATTTCTTTACCAAGAGGGTGGTCAAACACTAGAACAGGCTTCCTAGAGAGGTGGTCAATGCCCCAAGCCTGTCAGTGTTTAAGAGACTTTTGGACAATACCCTTAACAACGTGCTTTAACTTTTGGTCAGTTCTGAATTGGTCAGGCAGTTGGACCAGATGATTGTTGTAGGTCCCTTCCAACTGAAATAGTCTAGTCTAGTCTGCGTTTTTCAGTGTGTCATTTAGAAAACAATATTTTCATCTGTGCAAAAAGCAGGCCTAAAATTGCCAATGTCCTAACTTCTTCACCGGTGTAAGACAGGCTAGGTAGCATCTTTGCTCAGTACAACCTGCATCTCATGCTGTCATTATTCTCTAAGTGCCTCATTGCACAATGAAAAGAAACAAATAAGAATCAAGATTTATTTTAAGATTTTCTGTCAGTTAGAAATTCCAGGTAAAAAGAAAAAAAGAAACTAAATCCTCTGTCTCAGATGAGGGAGATAAAGGACATTGTTATTTTTATATCACTCAATCAATCATGAGTTGAGCTATAAAAAGTCCTAAATTCCTCACAGTCCCATATTGAGATGGAAGTTAATACTTCATTAGCAGTAAAAGCTTCAGGTTATGTTACTGGGTAACCTTTTGTTCAAACATGATGTCTGGCATTTGTATAAGTGCTCGGGTATGTCTGTCTCTGAGCTATTGAGATGATGTGACTCACCAAGATCTTGTAAACAGGGGGTTTTTTTTCCTACCTCCTCTCGACACCATACATCCTCGCAGTTTGTTTTCTCAGAAACACAGCTGCCTGGTAGGGCAATGACATTCTTAGGCTTCATTTGCCCTTTTGCTACCATATCAAAATTGTCTCTATCATGTACCTGGCAGCTGGTCCTGGAGATGAGAGAGCCTAAGACATCAATGCCTAACCCAGCTGAGCACCTGGGTTAAGTGGGATGTAGTTTTAACAGGCAGTCCTGCAGAAACAGCAAGGCAGAGACGAAATTACTTTCTCATGGTGTCCCAAAAGATCTTTGCACTGACCCTGATTTCATGCAGTGGGAAGGTCACCTAACAGATCCTTTCTATATCCTCCTTCTGTAATTACTTATTTGAGCTTACATGCAAAATTAACAGCAGGACTTATTTAGCCTCAAGCCACCTGTGAGCTCTATGCAGGAACAGGCTCACCTCCATGGTGCAATGGGAAGACTGAGGTGTCTCTTTGCAGTGATGCCTAGTTCTGCACCAGGACGTGAGGCTGGCTAGGACATGTTGGGCCTAAGAAATAATAGTAGGAAGATACAGCAGGAAAATATATCTCAGAAATTATAATCCTTCCATAAAAGTATCCAGTAACTGAAGACTGCTCTGAAATGTCACTGTTTGAATAGGTAGGAACCATCCTTTAATTGCCAGACAAAACATACCCATGGCTCCATTTCTGCTGCAACTTGATTTGCAGTTTTCCATTCAGACTACTATCCTCTAAATTGGGTTGTCTTCTTCCTTGCCCAAAATGAGAAACTCAATTATTTTCAAAGACCCAGATGACTCAAGCTGGGCTGCTCTGGACAAGGTATTTTCAAACTTGCTTAAACCCCACAATTTGGTAAGTAGAAGTCATTGACGGTCCATGTGCTGTAGTATAGCCTGAGTTAGGCTGGTAGCAGCATTATCTCACTATAGTAGGTTGGTTGCAAGGCTGGAGTAATGCTAAAGCTTCACAGGGTTATATTTGCACTACTGTTGCCATCACCTTCAGCAGGGCTTGTCCTAAGTCCATTTAAAAATTTGTCTTGGAGGCGAGCATAACCCTGGGGGATATTGTTTTTGTTTTAAAATAATCCTGGAAGGTAAGTTTTTTGGGTCTGTGACTTATATTTAAAATTAGACCAGTGAGCTTCACTGTCTTTAGAAAACACCAGAGGGGCTGGAGTAGAAACAAATCTTCCCTATTAACAAACCACCTCAGAATTAGGGATAAGGAAGTATGTCTTTCTCCCTCCGGGACCTTCCATTATTTAATTTTCTGTTATGGCTTTTTGGTCTCTGTTCACTGTCTTGATTTCAAAAGCCAGGGAATTATAATTTGATAATGATAGAGGTGAATTTCAGAATGGGCAAATCTAGCTCTACTCAGATTTTTGTTTGTTTGGTTGGTTGGTTGGTTGTTTTTTCTTATCTCTGTTCTTCATATAAAATTTGCCCAACGGAGGGAAGATCATTCCTCACAGAGGGAAAAAAAATGTATGTTTGGCACTTGGAAACTTGAAGACTGCTGCTTTCTGCAAATGATGTTCCAGACAAGTGTTTGGGAACTACAGAAAAGGCTTTCACTGATTCTAATATTGCATTACACAGTGATTTATTTTATGTCCGTGCTCCTGAGCATGATCTTTTTCTTTATTTCACATCCCTTACAATATTCTGGGCATCGAAATCAGGATAAATCAGTTTCTAGCACATCCTCCAGGAACCTTCATTCCTTGTGGAGTTCTTGTGGCCCTTGAATATAATAATGGCTGTAATGCAGTGGTCACTCTAAATTCCCTCCAGTGTTGCCTAAGTAACTACATAACGTTACCTCCATGCGTATTTAGCTGCCTTTCCTCTTCACGGCAATTCTACCCACAGGAGCCTGCACTGGCAGAGACAAGAATACCGTAAGGGTGACTGCTGTGCACAGAAAGATATTTGGGCCACAGTCGCAAGACCACACAAGTGAATAAACCTTCATCCTATTGGTAGCGGAAGGTCTTTGGAGCTGGGTACTTGCAGTCAACTTTTGAGGACTGGGTGGATTTGCAGCTCGGAAGATGTATGGACCTAAAGAGACGAATGCATAAGCAGCCACCAGCCTGGCAGGATGAGTCGGTAGTCTCCTGTGCGGTGTGGCATGGATTCAGACAGACTTTTTCAGCTCTTTAGCTGAACTAAAGAGCCTTCGAGGCACAAGGTATGTTCTTCAGGACTGCCAGCCCTGGCTCCCTGTGCGGTCAATAGGGAGGTATCTCCAGTGGGACATAACTACATCTCTGTTTGGGCCAAGGGGTCGTCTACCTAGAAAAAGGTCACTGGATGCAGCTTTTAATTAGCTATTAAATAAAAACAATCCATACATAGAAAACAAGTTTCTGTGTTTATTTCTGCCTATTAGCAAGCATTCCCAGTCATTTTCTGGAAAATAGGCAGGCATCTAGCTCAGGCATCCTATTAAAATGCTGTCAGCTGTGAGCTCTTTAATATTTTCTCTTCAGGGATCCATAAATATTCAATGTTCTTGTCCTGAAGGGCAGTTATTTTAGACTTAAGGATATCTTCAAGTCCACCAAAAGTACCAGTAAACATAGTTTCTTCCAGACCTGTATGGAGAAAGGCAGATCTTAAAGGTGCAAGTCCCCATTGCAACAAACTGGTTTCCAGACTTAGCAGTGCAAGCAACAAAGTAAAAGCAGGAACAAAGAAATGCATTTCATGGTCACATTTGGGGTGTGATTACAGGAACATCTGAGCTGCCATGAAAAGGCAGGATCTTTCACACACTTTCTTCTCATTTTCTCTTTCTTGCTGCCAGTTCTTCTGTCCTTCTCTCCTCTTACTCTGCCTCTCCTTTGCATCAGTGCTGTTGCTCATCAGACTGCTCTGGTCCTGCTTAGCTTGCTGAACCAATGGAAAACGGTCCATTATATCTTTTGGGGAAGGAAGGATGGAAGGGAAGGTTCATTTTCTGCCAGGTTAGGGAGTTGTGCTGGCTCTTGGCATCATCCGATGAGTTGGTAAAATGTGACATCATCGTGTGACCAGAGATGGGAAAAGAGAAAAATCTGAGTGTGTGAAATGGGAGCTTCCCTTTCTGACAGTGGCGAGCCATTAGATCAGTTTACTTTGTCCTGTGCAACTTTATCTTCTGATGTTGTGGACTTCTTCCTTGAAAGTGTATTTACCTTTGTGGGGTTTCCTTGATTCACACACGGTGGAGCCTTGAACAAAAGGTGAAATCTGCCTTTGCCATCTACAGGATCTGTTAAGAAAAGGCAGTTGCCCTCAGAGCTGTAATTGGAACAAATCTCCGTGGAGAAGGTAGCAGACCCCCCAGCAGAAGGGCAGTAATTAGTCTCTGACCTTCCTTTGCTTTAGGATGAGGTCAGTAACAAGCACCAATGAAGGTATGGAGAATACCATCCTTCTGTGGAAAAAAGACATATCCTGGCTTGATGTTTCATACCAACCCCAAGAGATACACCTTTTTTTTTGTTTTGTTTTGGTGGGGGATTTTTGTTTGTGGTTTTTTTTGTTTGGTTTGGTTTGGTTTTTGTTTTCTTTGCTTTTGTTTTTTTTGTCACTGCATCATCAGTTGTTATAGAGTTAGGACTTCGGTCTGCAAGAAGGATGTGGCATTTGGATCTGAAAGGAAGCCAGAATCCATTAAGTTCCTCTCAGAGAGCTGACCCAGGCATTTCCCATACCTCTAAGCACCACCCTTTTTAAAGCAAACTGTAAAAGCTGATTTCTTCCACACTCTTTAGCCTCATGTTTTTCTGTTTCCTTGCACAACATTGAGGAGCCACTCGTCCTACACTGCTTCATGGAGTTATGTGCAGGATGCCCATCCTGGTAAACCACGGAGACAAAGCTTTTACTCACCAAAGTTCATGTGAAAGGAGAATTGTCTAGTTTCTCTGGAGAACGGGTCTGCTTCCAAGCTCTCTCTTGATTTATAAGTGCTGTAGCCGGACAATCCCTCCTGGAGAATGGGAATTAAATTCAAATCAGCCTGATATGCCCTCCTTCCTCCCAGATTGGATACCCAGCCCAATGGGGGGAAAAGAACTGGCTTTAAAATTCAGCAGGTTGTTTCTCCTTTTAAATTGGTGATTTGGATTCTGGTTTAGAGCATAAGGAAGCATAAATTATAACACAAATGAGAATGTGGGAGACAGTGTAGGAAAATTCTGTATAAAAAAAAAGCAGAGAGGGAACAACATTTGGGGAATAAAAAGTAGGGCAGATTTTGAAATATTCTCAAAACCATTTAACACCATCTGTCAGGGGCTTGTGTTGCTAGGGATTTATCATCTCCTATCTACAAAATCCTCTGGCTAGTGAAAACAAATTTGGGAAAAGATGATTAAACTTCTCCTACCCTTCGACTCCCACCCCCGCACTCCCACCAACCAACTCATCTTCCCAACTACGCTGAGAGAAGGAATCAGATAAATCCATGCGCAATGCTATGGAATGACCAGAAATTTTAAAAAACCCTAATTAATAGTTGTAATATCATCCTTTTTAGCTTGCCACAGTGTAGCCTTGATTTTGCAGTGCTTAGACAACAAACGTGAAACACAGATTCACAACCCAAGGGCCAGCCAGGCTCTAAATGATAATGTCCCTGAGGCAGAAGATTGATTTGCAGAGGGAAACAAACACAGAAACCCAAAAGCATTGGATTCAGAAACCTCCCAAGCAACTCCCAGGGGTTTGTTACTGCACGTCCTGGAAGCCTTTTGACCAAAATCTACTTTGCATGTTTTTAAATCCTATTGATCACACTTGGTCTAGAGACTGCCTTTACAAAAGGCTAATTAATAGTCTGTAGTGCTTTTATAGTTGTATAACAATGATGTTATGAGCAAGTTACAGATACTAGAGATGGTTGTAAAGTGCTGAAATAACCTTGGCTAGAAATGGTTAAACATTTGCATGAAAATTTCAATACCATTTTTATTTCAAATAAGCAATAGAGTCAGTTCCTAATTGCTGTAACACTGCCTTTGGGGGTGAACTAGAACATTATTTTCTCCCACTCAGTAGGCTTCCTTCATTTCTTATATGCCTCAGGATACAACATGAGGTCTCCTTACAGAAGAGCAGAGAGGGAACAGCATTTGGGGACTAAAAAGTATTCCCCAGAACCCTGATCATAACAAGCTGCAGGACATGTAACCCCCCCATAGGTCTTCTTTATCCCCAGAGGAAAATGTAAAAAGAGACAGCTACACTAAATATCCCATAGGGCATTTCTGCAACAAAACCCAAACCAAACCCCACTTTGGTTTTTTGCACACTCCAATGCAATGGAAAATAACTTTAAAAATTAACTGGGGATTACCTTTGTGAAAAGCTTACTTGAATAATCCATTTTTAGGAAAAAGTATTTCTATGTTTTTTTACAGCATCTACCATTTAAGTTTTTCTAATAAACAAGTTATTTCAACTCCTGTTAAGTACCTAGTAGCCTGCTATGAATGTCTTAGAAGTGTGCCCTTAGGTTGAAAGTTGTTCTTGATGTCTTTCTTCCTTTCTGAAAGCAAGTTATAGACTCCATGCAAATGAAATAAAATAATCAGAGAAGATTTTTAAATAAAAGTGTATTTGCTGAGACAATTGAATTGTAATTGTCTAATAATAGAGCATCTGGAATAACAACTGAATGCCGGAAAGTACAATGAAGAGCAATACTGCTATGGATTATTCCATATACTGAGGAGATGGACCACAGATTGCAAAAGGGTATAGGCTGGTTTTATTTGTGTGAAGAAACAAAGTCTATGTGAGCAATAATCCCCACTCAGAGCTCTCTGTGGAGCAGCAGGTACTGAGGTGAAGGCAAGATTTGCTGAATTATCAAGGGTGGCAGCTGTTTATTTCACTTCCTTTGGCTGAGGGTTTTTTTTTTCATCCTGGCAATTTGATTTTCAGTCCTGCGGGACTTCAAAGAGAGGGTCAGTGAGAACAGAGGATGCCAGCTCTCTGTAACAGAGCTCTGCATTCGGCTCTAATTGAGCTGCTGTCACCAATCAGCACCTGCAGGACTGGAGACACCTTCAGAGAAGACGAATAGGAGGCTCCTGTTGCTACAGCTTGTAGGTGCGCATCTTTGTAGGTGGGCACGCCTGCGCTGACATGCTCAAACAATTTAAGATATAAGGAACCTATTCCATGCATTTGTGCCATCCCTGTCCGTTACTTCACTACGGGCCAGCTGCTCTACTGTAACTGCCCGTATGATGCTGCTCTTACACCACGGTGTGTGTGAGGGATCCGTGCCTTACACAGCCGTGAAAGGAGGATTAGTGTTTGTATGAACAGTTCCCATGGAGCATCTGACATGTGGTAAGAGGTCCTTGTGTGAAGGAGGGCAGCTCCGTGCTCTACTCATGCTCTCTGATGACGCCAGTCCTTCCACGGCATTTGTTTTTAGGGAAAATAAGACTAAATGGTTGGGACAAGGAGAGCTAGTAGGGAGAAGGGGTCCTGATTTGAGGAAGCAGTGAGGATGGAAGTAGGAGACCACAGAAAGTAAGAGAGCAGCACATGGTAGGGGAGGGCTGGTTTAGGAAGAGGTGGATGTGGGGGTGGGTTTCCATTTCTAGATGAATTAAAGACCCTGGCTCTAAACTCTGTTGGGGTTGTCCCCAACTACTTTGGGTAAGACTTGTCCTCAAGACACGTGTGTGCATGAGTGTACATGGGTATTTTTGGAGAAACTGACACCTTGGAGTCCTATCTTGCAGTATGACCAACAGTTGTTTTCTGTCACTTGGAGTATGAATGTGTCATTCTTGGCTCAGCTGAGGTGCCATTTTGACACCAGTCCAAAGGATGAAGTGGTGTGTGTTTGCTTGCCACAAGCCAGACACTCAATGACTCATCTTCATTCATTCCGTCTCCAAAGGAAAGCTGTGTGTGTATCTGCCAGACCTTCTCACTTGGATATTCCTGACAAATGACAGTTTTGATGCAGAAGAAAGCAATTTGGTCTTCCGTCATAGACAGATCCACAGGTATGAGACATCTCCTCATGATACTGTTCTGGAGTCAACTCAAGGCAAAAAGAAAAGGACTCCAGCACATTGCTGACTCAGGTGTGCAATTTTTTGAGAGTATGGTCTGCATGGGAATGTGAAAGACCATAGCCCTGGACTGGAGGAATATTTGTCAGCTGTGTGCAGATGAAATGTAACCAACACTTATCTAAAGTCCAAACAGTGAAGGAGGACTTTTTCATTGATTTCAGTGGCCTTATGATGAAATCCTTATTCGTTATGCTTTCTTGGGTTAAATGTCAACCAAAGAAGCCAAACATTCCCTGGTATTTTCAAGTTGCAAAGTCAACAGCAGACAGCATACACCTGGATTGCTGCAACCACCCAAAATACACCCATCCCTTTCTCTTCATTCTGCAAAATGGTCTGAGTGACATGGCAAAGAAAAAAGATTTCTCAGGTAGGTTACACTGGAACTGTCTGTTCTGTGTGACCAGCCTGCAAAGTCAACAAGAGCCACCTCTACATACCTTCTAGCAGAATTTGTCCAAAAAGTGAAGGTGAACAGAACAGCTTGTCCATCCTGCTGTATGGAACACTAATTCCCAGAATCTATGAATCCACTGAATTATTACTAAGTGCTGAGCTGTGGGAAGCTGTGTAAACTCACAGGAAAATCACTAAGAATGTTGGTTTAGTCCTATTGACGCTGATGGCTCAGCCCTATTATCTCTATTGGGGTTAGAATTTAGCCTTGAGTTAAAAAACCTGAAAGAGTACTAAACAGATGGATAATGAAAGGGTAGATAGATAAGTGCGAAAATGGATATAAGTTGTTCTTTCACTTCAAAATGGGCTTTATGAGGAACATCCATCTTAGCAACTCTTTGCTCCCAGAAAGGGAAGGTTTTGAATGCTGGCTTTTAATAATTCATGCTGTGATTCTTGCTGGATGCCATGTGGATGTGAATTTGCTTTTCTTCCTTACAAAGCTTACATTCAATTGGGCGAAAAGAGCTAATATTTAAATGTGTGAGGATTAACTGATGATGGTATTTGTGAGGTGAGAAATCTTATTACTGTAGAATGTGTTTATGAAATGCGCTTGAGTTGAGGATTTCACGTTTCCCACAGCTAAGGGAACACTACGCTAGTCAGACGAATCCTATTCTCTGTGTCTGCAAAGTAAGTCTGATTCATATTTGAGTCCATAATTGTGCTTGGAATATGTTCTTTAAATGGGTCTTTCTTTCAAGTCACTCTGCTCACCTTATTGAAATCCTCACTGAAGATGGACACACTTCAGTATTCCTCTAACCCAGCTGTGTCTGTGACAAACCAGTTTCCACAGTCAACACCAACTCTCAGTATTGGGCCACTTGTAGATAGACCAGCTGGCATGGCTGTAATTCAGAGGTAGTGACATTTGCCCAATGAAAACTGGATCATATCCTAAATCCTTTTCACTAAACATCAGGGAATTTCAGTTACTACCAAGCTAGGCAGGAGCTGCTGACTCCAACAGCACAACATTAAACACAGAGGCAAAAATGCTCCCCATAATTCTGTCTTTTACCCTACACATGAATTCTGCCTTCAAACTTGGGTAAATAAAATCGTGAAGAGAAAGAGACTGATTGCAGTGAAAAACTTTTGAAGTTTCCTTTTCATGTGAAACCGACCTTTCGTTTTCCTCTCTATTGAGGGATGTGCTGTAGAAGAAATAGCAACAACTGCTCATATGAAGATATGTAAAATGCAGAAAAATGGACTTTCCCTTACATGGGTTTTTCATGATGGAGAATTTTTTGACAACTTTGATAATTGATGAATGGAAAAGTTTTGTGGAGAGGTCTCACATGAGTCAAAACAATCAATGAAAAATTATCAAAACATTTCATCTCAAGACTCTCAAAGTGCTGTTTTTGCTAAAGCTTGGCTATATTGTTCTGACTACAATAGAAAAATTTTGTCACTTGAATCCAAAATGGGTTTCTTTTAGCCTCAGCAAAGTAAAGCCATTTGATAAGGAATCCTGAAAACATTTTGGATATTCTGAGTTTTGGCCTGTTTCAGTAACTATTCTGTGCAGTGGTTACAGTAGTGTCTCCCATTATCCTACTGCCTGGCCACTTTGTGCTTTCTAACACATCTTTTTTTTGCATGTCAGCTCTGCAATTTACATAAACGTTGGCCATTCATTTTAAAATTGGAAATGTGTCTTCCAAAGTCTGAAACTCTGCTCAACAAAGACATCCAGGTCTTTAATGGCAAGACAGATACATCCCCACATGCAGTCCCTGTTGTTTTCTACAGGAGCTGGATGATGAATACGTCTGAGAACGTGAGACTACGTGAGTTTCCTGGGGCTTGCAACTCATCTGTAGCCAAGCAGGGATTTGAAAATGGCTATTCCAATACCAAGCTATCATGATAATCCCTGGATTTGCCTTCCTCCTACCCAACTGCATCATCTATGGCAGCAGCAGAACATCCTCACTGCACTGGGGGAGATCGGACCAACCCGCAAATTAACCCATTTGCCCTTAAAATCCTGATCTTTGCTGCTGCTAATGCAAATTTACCTTAAAATTAGCACAGAAACCAAGCCTAGCTGTGACTCATTTTGCAGTGAGGACCTTTTGAATCATTCCTCCCCACACACATGTACACTTAATGCCTGCACACAGCAGAAGAGCTCAGAAGCCTGGCTTCTTTCTGTGAACAGCGAGAGTTTCAGTCTGAATTGAGGCTTTTGATGCTAGGAAGGTTTTGCAGAGGACCTGAGAGCTTCTGTGTCTACGTATTCCTTAACCACTAAACCCTCACCCCAGGGCTGTGAGCACAAAAGTCAGTGAAGACACAGGAGATGGGTATGTCCCCAGCCTGCCAGATAACAGTCCTCTGTGTTGGGACCTTGAAGTATCTCCAGTCATTGAGTAAGATGGACACAATCATGTGTGCGTTGCATGCTACATGGCAGATGGAGCCTGTATGGCAGAGATCTTATTTCTTGCTAGTGCGTATGCATCCTCCTGGAAATAACTCTTCCCAGCAAGTCCACCCATGTGGGAATTCTCATCACTTGAACACTGATTTTTCGCATGATCTGATGCAGCATCACGTCTCTTGTCCTTAATCTGCTTGTGCTTCTCGTCTATGTAGGTGGTGAGCTGATGTAAGCCAAAATGTGCACCTACACAGCCAGCATAAGAGACTGATGTTAGCTGAGAGCTGTAGGTAATCATGGGACAACCTGTACTTAATTAGAATGTATTTGTGTATTCAATTACTCATGTTCAGAAGTTTTTGTAAGATCAAGGCTTAGTATTGTACTCATGGCCTTTATATTCACTGCATGGGTAGGAACAAAAAGACAATACTCTTTGTCCAAGTTACAAGGTTTCTGCCAATATTTGTCATCTGGGATACATTCCCTATCTTTGCCCTCGCCTTTCTGTCTGAAGTAGCATCATCTGAACGGCAAGACACATTGCAGTCACACATGCTTAGTGTTTGTTACTTGGCTTATATTCAGACTCCGTGGAGAAACACTCATAAAAATTGTCCCGATCAAAGGACAATAGCAACAAAACTTTGCAGATGTGTTAATGAGATATCTGGGGCTGGACAAACAGTTAAAGTCATGCTGTTTGAAGGCAGAGTCTTTAATGGATCCGTTCTGTGTGCATGGTGGCTGGGATGAATCTGTTTCCAAGAACAGAACTTTAAACTTCAAATGATTCATCTTCTCCTAGTGAAGCACTGTGGGATTATGTCTACGCAGTTGTGTCAAACCTCATAAGAGAGTTTCTTAGGTTGAAGCTCTCTGCTTGGCATCATTAACTGTCCTGCAGTTCCTGACAATACTCCTACAGCTTCACGGACACAAGGAATTTAAGACAGTCTGAAAAATATTTTGATGTTCTTAGAGCTCAACATTTATACCTCTGTAAAAATCAGGTTGATTTCTTTTCCTCCTTTCTTCCTATCTGGCAAGGTCCTTCCTCCATTGGAACAGGAGCAGGTACAAAGGGGACACACACCACAGCCCATTGCTTTTTCCAGCACTAAGGATGCATTGCCATCCTGCATAAGTGCAGAGCAACACAAGGGACATGGTCAAGAAGAATCAGGTTCTCCTGGTCCAGGACATCAGCACTGCAGGTGCTACTTAAACCTTGCATTGAACCCTCAGCAGTGATTGATGCGATTTGGAGTCAACCTGTACTGTATAAAAGTTTTCCACAGCAAATCACAACTGGAATCATAATAAAGTCAGATTTTAAATTTTTTTTTTAATGACACTGAAATGTCTCATTCCAATGACAATTGTTTTGAATTTTATAGCACAGTTACCCAAAAAGTATTTTTTTTTAGGGAAATGTTAGGTTGAAAAAAATGTAAAAAAATATTTTTTAAAAAAACCTCATCAGATATCTGTTCGTTTTCAGTCCCCCCTGCCAAATAAAATCCTGTGGAAACTGGCAGCTTCCTCTGGTTCATGTACATACTATTTGTGACAAGACAAAGGAGTACCTTTAAAAACTTTCACCCATGTGAAGTGTCCAACCAGGCAGCTGCATGGCCCATAGGGAAGCAGCATTGCCCTTTGAAGTGCTCTGGTTTGACACGGTTGTTACAGCTGGCAATCAGACCCACTGAGAGACAGACACACAGATCCTGTGTCTGTCCTCTAATCCTTCTTATTTTTCTCTTTTATGTTAAAGACTCCTCTCTAGCTTGCAAATCCTTCCTGACTACCGCTTATGAATCCTACACTCAGAAATTAAGTGGAAACCACTATGAACCCCTTAAAAGGTTAATTGCTTGAATTTGGGTGTTATTTTCAGGGGTGTGGAGGTTGAGTGTGGAAAGAGCTGATCCCTATGCAGTCACCATTCATTCTACCTTTTATGTGGGCAGAAGAGAAGGTAGAAAATAATATCTCCAGCCAACCAGTCCCCATCCACGCTAGGTACTCTGCATCTTTTCAAAAGCCATCTCATAGCAACTGATGGTCTTCTTGCTAGCCTCGAGCAGCATTTCAGGAGCGATTAAAATGGTTGGGGATGTGTCTGGGGGAGAAGATATTCGTCTGGCCTCTATTTAAATGAAGCTGCTATTCATTCACTAACGTTTCTAATTACCAGCACTATAATTGAAATACTGAAGTAATCTATTTGAAGGAGGGGGGGGGCAGAGTGATTTTATTAAAACCTGGGCTGGCAAGCTTGGTGCCAATGTCAGCTGAGCAAATGTAATTCAGCTCGGAGGGATGCAGGCAAAAATGAAGAGGAGACAAAGGAGTAGTGCAGGCATAGCCATGAAGTAGATGGAGATTTGACACAGTGCTCTTTATACCGCAGCAGACATTCTGGGGGTGATCTTAGCCCATGAAGCCTCGGTGACGTTGGTTCCTTCACAGGGGTGTATGTAACCCAGTTTGGCTTGATGGAAGATACTATTTCCCAAGAATGAGAGACAACAGAAGAGGCTCTGGATGCTATCGGGTATCATGATCCGGTTGGCAGTGAGGTTTTAGGAGCAATGGGTAAAGGGAAGCCCCTTATTTTCTCTCTCCCCTGTTCTGTTCTTCAGGTCCTAGATGATCTGGTCTCTCTAGGATCTATGATCAGTTCCTAAAGCTTTTCTCATGAGAGAAAAAACAGCACAGGCCATGTTGGAGGTTTAGGTATACTCCTTTCCTCCTCCTCCCAGGTTGAGGCTCCTCACACCCTGCACAGTCTTCTTCCATGTCTCTGCTCATCCCCAGGCCAGAGATCCTCCCACACGAACACACGGACCTGTGGGTCTGCAGGAGGATGCTGCTGGTGGGGTGTTGGGAAGGAGACAACAGCCTGTGGCTGGTCCTGCCTCTCTTGCAAACAGCATCACCCCTGCTCTGGAGAGGCACAGAGCAGAGTCAACGGAGGTGTTGGGGGCCTGGGAGTAGGCAGCAGACATGACAACTGGTCTTACTGGTTTTTTCCCAAGCCTTTTGCCTTATATGCCCTTCCTGGGGGGTGTCTCTCTGACTCCTGTTGGAATTGAGATTCCCCATGGCAGATGCTGGCTTTTGTTACTGCAGAGCCTTTTTCTGGGTTATGTGAATATCCTCCCACAGCACAAGCCAGCACGGATCTGCTGCAGAAGTTTAGGATGAAATTAAGCTCACAGGTTCAGACACCAAACTTGAGAGGATGTCATGGGTGAGGCAGAGTAAATGACAGCCTGCAGTGAGTTGGGATGCTGGGGTTTACTGAAGAACCAATAAGACTAGAACTTTTACCCTACCTGATTATCTCACACACTCCCTCCCTCCCTCCCACCGGCACAACCTTCACAAGGTCTTGACTTCCCTTCCCAGCGGGCAAAAAGTCGTGTCAGTTCCCATGTCTTTCTGTTAACTGGAGGATCCAGGACTTGTCACTCCATGAACAAGGTACATAGCATTGCAAATGATATCAAGCACATCTGTATGGGCAACTTGAAACTTTACTGTCTGCCAGGATCAGAGCTCAAATATGTCTCACTGTACACATCCACTGTTCCCCTCTGCACCTCTTACCTGGGTCTTAGCCTTGAGAGAAGTTCTGTCTTCTCCGTTCACTGAGGCTGAAACATGTGGCTGGAAAGATTTAGTTCTGAGAAAGATTTCGGGTGAGTGTTGCCTATGCCTATTGCAGTAGGTGGTGTAAAAACAGACTGACATATGGATTCCCTTTCTCAAAAAGCTTAAAATCTTAATGGAAACACAGCAGGACAAGGGGCTACAGACAGAGAAAAGAGTGCAATGGATAACAGACCTGTTGAAAAGTCTTACAGGAATGCATTTTGACAGCTGATCTTGCTCATCCTTCCCCTGAGATGTGTCGAATTGGTTAGATGAGAGGTTCTCAGGTGGATAGTATATGTGGCACGGGTGAGACAGGAATCACCTCACAGCAGCATGGCCTGAGGCCATATCCTGACTGTGCACACTGACAGATTCTTCTCTAAACAGCCAGAAATATTTTCCACATCATCAGTGATACCTAGAAAACCATTAACTGTGTCCAGGTCCTAACCTTGACAGCAATAAATGTGTCTATGTGTCCATCCCCACAGTCTACCTCCAGGCCTGGCATTAGTATGGAATATGAGTATTTTTGTTCCTCATCATATTTTCAACTGCACTGTTTTTCCCCTTTCCCTGTGGCAAATCAGCTATGCAGTTGTAAGCTATGTTGGGACAGTCTCTCCTTTTTTGTACATGATCAAACTCATACTTGTGTCCAGCTCTAAAGCTTAATATTGCCTTAATGGTAAATGGCCATGAGAATAGCCAGGCCCCTCCTTTAGATAAGAGCCAGCTGTGAAGCCTGGATGTTGCTCCAAATTTCCCCATAGTTTGGGACTGTGCCAAACTGGAGATGTGGTATGAGCTAATCACTCACAGAAATTAGAGGCTGCTCTGAAAGGCAAGTGGTTGTTGTGCTGAATGCACAATATTAAGATCTTATCTTGCTTTACAAGCAGACTAAACCCAGAATGAATCAATTATGAGATTAGAATTAATCCAATAATCCTCTGTTCTTCTGTGCCTCGAATCAGATGGTGCATCTGTAAAGATAGTGTTAGTTACGGCAAATGAGATCACCGTTTGTCCCATTTTATTAAAAGCCTTTCCCATGTGTTAAAAGCTCGGGTGAGAGGTTGAAATGAAATTAAATTGAAATCTCTCCTCTTTGACTGATTGCCATCATGCACACATCCTTGGCCTCAGCTGCCCAGAGGGGATGGCCAACACAGGAAAGATGCCCTGTGACTGTAGCAATGGGATGCGGAGAAGTTCTGCTGAGGGATTTCCACCCCTAGACGTGGCTGCCAGTGTAGCTGGGCTTGTGGAAGCCAGAAAGCATTACTGACCTCCTTAAATTCCTTTTTGCAAACTCCTCTTCTAACGCTGCAGCTTGGGCTCAGGGCAAAAAGCTGAAACGTGCCTCCCTGCCCACCAGTAGCACCTCTCACCAGCCAGGTCGTGCAGTACTTGTCCTTCTCTTCCCTCTTCTACATGCTTTTTACAGTCCCACTTGTCCTGGCCTAAATCTGGATACTTGCTCTCCTGTTTTAACTTTTGCATATGAGACCAGACACGGGCAAGCACAATTTTGTCATTTGCCTGGTTTTCCTGTTTTAACATTTGTGCCTTCAAACATGGTGCTTCAAAACCAGACTTCTACTTAGTGTTCGCTACGCTTCTCGCTCTCCTTTTCTTTAAAGAAAAGGAAAACCAGACAAAACCCAAGCCCAAAGTAATACTGCTACATGCAGCTATAACCACGCCTTATTCGGGCCATCAGGGCTTGAAACTGAGATTTTTCGTGCTCAAATAGCTCTGCCACTGGGTCCAAAACATGGGAACTGTTGAGCAGCACCGTTATCTCTCTGCACGCTCTCAAGGGATGCACACAGATGCTGCTCACCTCAGAGCTCTTTGGAAAGCTCAGCCATGCCATGGAGCCTGAGAAAGGTGGGAATCAGACATCCAGAGGTGGTCTTGGCTATGGAGAAGGAACGGGACCTAATGACTAGAGCAGAAATTACTTAGCATCACTTTTTTTCCCCAGGGGTTTGCAGAGTTGTTATTCATAGCGAAGTTGCCCATTTGACTGACACTGGAGCCAAACAAGTAGACGTGGCATTTTGCAAGACAAGGATAAGTTTGAGGTTATTATTGAAAAGGCCTCGCACAGCCTTTCTGCTCTGTAGTTACCCCATCTGCAAAAGGAAGCAGTAACAGCATTACCAGATCCTTATCAGTGAGAATTGTCATGAAAAGCATAACACTATCATCCAGGGGAAGAGATGGGACTGGAACAAGGGAGGAAAAAGATGACTGTTTTCACTGTGGTCCTGTCTGTGTGTCCTTCAGGAAGCTAGCTTTGGTCCAGGGCCCATGTATTGAAGACGACATTCAAACTTTGAAGCCTGCTGCTAAGACAAGTGCTCCAGGGCTCTCCCTCTATCCCTTTTCAGTTCCTCTTTCCAACCAAAACCACTTGGAAAAATTAAGAATTAATTTTCTTATCTTTCTGCTGAAGAAAACCTGGGGAATTTTGTTTAGGCTTTTCAAATTAAGTCTGAAGCAGAGGAGATACCTGGATAATCCCAGCTTTCACAGTCAAAATTGTCAAATTTAGGTACAACTGAAAACAGAAGTTCAAAAAAAAGCATTTTTCCATGTCTTTAACATTAGTGCCCTGCTGACAGAGTGCTGTTTGAAAACTTTAAGAGCTGCTATGACATTAAACTGGAAACATGAGCAGAGCTGTGAAAGGATCAAGACTTAGCATTTGACTTTGGTATTTAGTTTCACTTTTCTGAATTGCTTACTCTGCAGAAGTCATCTAGCAGTTTAAGAACGCTGAACTCCTGGTTCTGTATGCTTCTAACTAGGCAGGAAATATTGCCAAAGCACACCCTTCACCCAGATATAGGCACTCAAGAAATGAAAAATACTGAGTAAAATAGATGAACTGGACACTTTTCATGATCCCAGAAAAACTCAACCCTTTCCTGGAGAGTGACTTGAGTGTGAGCTGGAAGGTGAGGAGAGTTGTACTGTGTCCTAGAGGTCATAAACAACCAGGCTTGGTAGAATTAAACCACAGTGATGCTCCTAAAGACCGACATAGGAGTCCAAAGCAAAATTCCTCCATCCTGGCACTGAGATTAACAGGTCCCTCCCTGACCTGTGACTGCCTTGACAGGTGGCTGCACTGATGAACAAGAAAAGATATGTTTAGAGCAACTGATTAGTGGAAAAACTTAACATTTACAAATACAAAGAGGTTTTTTTCAAGAACAGCTTTGATGGGAGCTGTGGCTCCTCTTCTCAACAATTCAGTCCTGCCTTTTGATCTCCCAGTCATCCCTTAAACAACCGTGCCCTTCAGTTAGGAGCAACAAGATTTCATCCATTCCTAGTCATTGTTTTAAGCACAGGCTGGTCCAAGAAGCCTCTTCAGAGGTGCCATATCATGTTCAGTGTCACCTCAGCTGCACAATTCATCTTGTATCCATGTGAGCGTTGGAGATGGTCAAGTGCATCTTTGGCAGAAGAACAGAGCTCTGCAATGGAACAAAAATGCAGTCTCCCTACCTTTTTGCTGCTCTTGTCCTTCTAAGGGAAACGTTAGCTCTATATGACAAGGGAACAAGCAGGTAAGTGAGAAATAAAGAGCAAGTAAGAAAATTATTGTGCAGCCTCATACTTCGGTTGCTAAGCTGTTTCAGACCTTTCAGAATCTACGTAGCAGATTTTCTGAAATCAGCTGCATCCTGAGGGAATTTTTTTCAACTATATTTAGACCCCAGCCTCCTAAACTTTTGGATTCTTGCTCCAACCCACCTCTTCTTTTTGAACGGGTGCTGAATACTTCTAAGTAAACAGCCAAACTTCCAGAAGCCCCCAGCTATTCAAGACAAGCTTCCAGAAGTGTTTAAGGGATCAGTGTTCTACAAGAACTGGTTGCATGTCAAACTTTTTCTTTTGAGTGTTTCATGGGAGATGAGCCCAAGCATGGCAGGAACCAAGATGGAGCAAGTTCATGCAGATCTCCTCCTATGTCTGAAATCAGAGATGTGTTTTGCCATGCAGCAGGAGGTCTTGTGGCAAGCATGAATGTGTCCTACTACAAACTCAGGATGGAAGAGGAAGGGGATGTATCCTACTCTTAGTTGGAGAATTGGTTATCAAAACTTCCTATTTTTGATACTTTCTAAGGGAAAAGAAAGATAAAATTAATGCAGGAAGACTTTTTTTGCTGCTTGATTGTGACTAAAATGACAACTTTACAGCTCTAAACCTTGAAGAAATGACAGGAACTACTTCAGAAGAAGCCCAGCTCATGGTGACTGATGTCTTCTCAGTATGCCTGAGAGCACAAAAAGTGAGTTGGACTGGGTGCATCAGGCTGTCCTGGTACACTGCACCCTCGTATGCACCAGTATGTCCACCTCAAAGACGTGGCTTTCCTGGGGTGGTACATGCAGCTGTTAAATGGTTTGTCACACTATTAAATACCAGAAGTCAAATGGGAACAGGAAGGTTAGGATGAATTCTTCCATATATTGAGTTAAGTAAGCAGGTTTACACCAACAGAGGATTTGGTGCCCTGTAATCAACAGAAACTGAAGATCACATTTCCAGCTAGTGTGCATTTTAAGCTGATCTAAAGCCTTTCTCTAACACCATAGCTGGAAAAACAAATTGCAGTCCCCAACAGCAAGGTATAAGCAACAGTTCCATGAATATGTAAAGACCTTTCAGATGGTATTTTAAAACAGCGTTCAGTAACCATTATGCCACAGTTAACTGACTTCACCAGGCTTAAAAACAGGAGTCTTTAATTACAGTCGTTTATATTTCCAAAGATAGACTATAACATATTTATAAACAATCTGTGCACTTGGTGAGTAAATGACACACGGCATGAATCATTCGCTAACAGTTCTTATATAATATTCAAAGTGGGCATGAATGTTTCATGAAGGCATTTCCACTGCTGAACTTGGTAGGGAACCAAGCTTTCTTCCTTTCCCATATACACTTTCTAGGCAGCTTCCTCCATCCATTTTTTGTCTGTGAAAGCCCTGAAAGACTCAGAATTCCTGGCAGAAGGAAACACCTTTGGATTTGCTGGGCTATCTCCAGTGCTGGACCACTGCAAGTAAGATTTACAGCACCTGTGCTAGGAGTGTAGCAAGACATGCTTTGTCCCAAGGGTTATTACCTCTAAAATAGCAAACTTCTCATGTCTCATGAATGTGGCACCAGTCCCTCACACGCCACAAGGAGATACTGCCTTACGCATCTGAGATGTTCAATGTGGTATCTCAGAGGTGAGAAAGGCCAAGGATGGGAGATTGGATTTGCAGCTACTCAAAAGGTTTAAGGGTTTTTCCTGGGCAGGGGAGCACTGAGGTCATGTCCTTGGTGCAAAATCACTGAGATTTAGCAGTTCCTTGAATGGTGAGAAAGGATTGGACCAAGCTCCGTCAATGCCAGACATGGACAAGCATCCATGCAAGCCCTAGCTCAGTGCTAACCATGGAGCCCTATGGCCCTGCTGACCGGTTGGCCAAGAGCATGGTGATATCCTAAGACCTAACTTGTGGTGCAGCACTATGCACATCTGGGCATCTCTCTGTTTGTCCTCCTCTTCGACCATGTGTTGTGTTTGGTTAAAGGTGTTTGCATAGCACCGCACACAATGGGGAACACACAACTGTCAAAAAGACATCAGGCACATTTCTGGAGGATAGACCCTAGAGAGCAAGTCCTGTGAGGAGCGGCTGAGGGAACTGGGGTTGTTTAGCCTGGAGAAAAGGAGGCTGAGGGGAGACCTGATCGCTCTCTGCAACTACCTGAAAGGAGGTTGTAGCCAGGTGGGGGTCGGTCTCTTCTCCCAAGTAACAAGTGATAGGAGAGTCAAAATGGCCTCAAGTTGCCCCAGGGGAGGTTTAGATTGGATATTAGGAAAAAATTTTTTACCAGAAGGGTTATCAAGCACTGGAACAGTCTGCCCAAGGAAGTGGTGGAGTCACCATCCCTGGAGGTATTTAGAAGATGTATAAATGTGGTGCTTAGGGACATGGTTTAGTGGTGGAACTGGCAGTGCTAGCTTAACAGTTGCACTTGATGATTTTAAAGGTCTTTTCCAGCCTATATGATTCTATGGTTCTATGAATAATCATAAAAATGGCCTAGATGCTTCCCTAAGCTAAAGGCATCCCTAAACTGTTAGTTGCCAGAAGCTGGGTAACTATATCAGGGAAGAATAAATTTCTGTGGGTATTTCCAACTGCATTTCTTGTGTCTCACATTCTTTTCCAAGGTCCCTGCTCTTGGCCAGTGTCAGAGCAGAGGTGTATGTTAGGATTGATCCGTATAGCTATTTTTTCCTTTCAGCCCATGGCTTCCTTAAACCCAAAGCAAGAAGTCAGCATATTAAAGGACTGCAGAAGAGGAGAAACCCAAGCTAGCTGCCATCCTGTGCGAGAAGGGAGTTGGGGGTATGAAACTCCTGAATTTTGGCAGGACACATTTAGGTGTCCCAGTGGTAAAACAGGGTGTGTGTGAGGCTGTGCGTGCATATGTGTGTGCCAGAAAGAAAGAAAGATCCCTTTTAGCCACCCCATGTGATGGTGCTGCAGTTCTAAGCAAATGCACGCTGTGATGGCAGGAGAGCATCTCACCTGGGGAAGAGGCAGGCAATAAACGGCTTTTTTGTTGTTGCAACACTTTGATGTCTTCACTCAGCTTTTATGAGGCTTATCTGAACCTTAGATGGCCACAGTGACTGTTTAACAACAGAGGAGTGAAATTCTGGTGTTCAGGGGAGATCCCACTTTTGAGTCTGATTTTCTTATTTGTTGGCAAGACTGACATGATGTGATTTGGTAAGTGGCAGTAATGCCAGCATTGCATTTTATCATTCCTTGCTACGTTTGTGCAATTTTTAATTCCATTTATTGGATAGGTCTTCAGTGAAGTGATGGAGAGCAAGATTATATTCACATGCGTTGCTCAAATCCATCTCCCTGTTAAATCAGTTGTTGGCACACCTGCCCACAGCCAGTGTCTTGGCATAAGCAGGGATTTATGTCCCTTTTCTGAACTTCGTTAGGTGCAGCAGTGTGTAAAGCGTAAATAGGAATGCATCAGTGAGGGAATGCAAAGCTTTTGAACCTGCATTTTGGCAATCTGCTGACAAAAGTGAGATGCTTTCTTTTGCTTTTGGTAAGTAAAATGAAATGAGTTTGCTGGTTTTGAGGCAACTCTTGTCAATTTTGAAAGAAACACACGGAGATACATGGAGGTTCTGACTACCCTTCACCTCTGTGATCCTCATGCCAGATTAAGGCAAAAGCAGGACTGGTAACAAAATCTGAAAAGTAAAAACTGAAGTAAATATCCAAATAAGAAAAATTGAATTCCATTTCTGAGGTGATTCCCCATTATTTCTAGCTGTTATTAGAGACTTAAGTGATCATGTTGTACATCCTTCCTCTTACTGTCCACCCAGTGCCACCAATATCTCTGCTTTCCTACCAGCAATTTCCAACCACATTTGATAAAGGGGTATTTAAATTCCTGCATTTTTTTTTTTTTCTGTAAAAGTCAGCAGAGTACAAAATACCCAAGTAAGGACTGTAGCTGTGGGCTACCACAGTGCTGATGATTTTGCTTGTCTGAAATCACCTTCCGGGAATGAACTGTAGGGCAAAATAGGTGGGGAATAATGGAGACAATAGGAGAACAGGAGGTGTGTGTGGGGGTACGGTGGGGACTAGGGGACACGGCAGAGAACTGGAGGCACTCATGTCATAGAGAACAGAGGCGGGGAGCTGGGCTTAATGGGGTGAAGAGGAGTAAAGACATAGGACACGGGAAATTAGGCGCCATCATTTCCACTCCTTATGGAAGAGTCTGATTCTCCTTCACCTGACAAATCATATTTTCTTATAAAAAAATACTAGCTTGGGTTATACAAAACAGCAAAATGAGTTCGTGCTTTTAGTGACAATCCTAGGGAAAAGCTGATGAAACACCCCAGGGAAACATCATGAAAAAGACTACTCCGATTCACTGATTTTTTATTGAAAAGCTAACTCTTTTTTGAAAGAAAGGAGCTCTTTTATTTGCAGTGGGGGGAAATAAAAAGCACCAGTGCCGGTACTGGGTGGCGAGCTGGCTGGCAGGGGCACAGAGCAGGGTGCTGCCCAGCGGGATGGTAGGTCCTGTGCTGTGCAAATTGCATGGGGCCATTTTTTGGCAGCTCAGCACCTCCCCAAAACTTCTGTAAAGAAGTAACAGGCAGCTGCAACAGCTCGGTCACAGGTCTGAGGCAAGGACCGTTTTTACTCTTTTTGGGCTTGTACAGCACCTAGCACACAGGGAGCCTAGCTGTAATGAGGGCTTTGATGTGAGATGATGATATAATAAATGCATAATCATACTTCTAGAAACTTTCTGCTTTTGTCTATCAGACTTCAAATTCCCTTGACTCTGATAGATGTTCACCTCACTGAACTTTCCAGCCAGGTAGGATAATGTTTCTTTACGTGGACAGCAGTGAATATTTATGTGAACAATCCTTTGTTAGGTGAGTGGCTTTATTGATACATGACAGCTTGGACGGCAGGGGTTATTTGAGTCATCCTGTTCTGCTTTTGCCATTTTAATTTCCCTACAAGCCCCAAGGGCCAAATGAAAGTGTGAATGAATAAGTAAGAGGATGCCTATTTGCAATATGTCCACAATTGTCTTCCTCAGAGCCTTCCCTATCTATAGCCAAGTGTCCCAAAATTACACCAGGCAAATACCACAGACATCTATTCTTTCTTCACTTTCATTAAAACATGCTGTTCATAGCAGCAATAAAGCGTATCGGTTTTAAATGGACCTAGATTTGTATTTTATATAGGCTGCTCGGTTGTTGTTGTTATAATAATAAATGACATGGAGACAATTTCAGATTGTTCTGACAAAAATCAGGACTCCTAAGGGGAGCCTGCCTCATGCACATGAAGTTGTAGCTCTGAGCAACCAGCTAGGAAGATGCAATTAATTTTCCCCTCGTGAGTAAAGCCATTATATAAAATACCACAGTTGCCTTGAGGGCCAAATTGAAGGCACTGAATTATGTATTATCAAAACTGACTTTACAATGATGTCTTCATGGGCACTTCTGCGGCTTGTGAATGGAAAGGGAACGGCAGTCAGCTGCAAGGATCTTATTTGCCTCTCGCTGTAAACAATGCACTGCTAATGTGAAGACCTTAACGAGATGGAGTGACAATGCTCTTTCTCTTGAGGTAGCAGTACAGAAAGGAGAGGAAATCCTGGGAACTCTGCTTAGTTATATTGTGTATTTTAATAAGGCAGCCCAAGTCCACTGGTCTTTGCTCAAGACCCAGAGGTGTAGAGGTTTTCCAACACGTTTCTCTCCTGTTTGAACATGACTCCTGCAAGACCTAAGCTGTGCTGCTACTTCCAACCTGCTGGAGCCATTTTATGTCTGGGATGAAGGTCTGAAGCCTCAGCATCCACTTTGGGTACCTTCTGCTCCGGGACGTAAAGCACCACAGACGGAAAGCCTCCCCGGTGAAAACTGTGTGGAATTTCATCAAAGGACTCAGCATCTCTCTTCCATAGCCAGTGCAGTGGCAAGTGATGCTGAGGTTTTCCTTGTATCCCATTGGGAAAGGGAGGGAGGAGCAGGGGCATTAAGATCATAGCGATGCACTTGTCAGCCAGCAAAGAGCGTATCTGATGAGCCAGATAGCAGGTGTGAAGTCCAGCAGGTCAGACCAGAGGAAAAGAGAGTTATTACAGAGTATTTTCAGTTGGGCATTCACAAGATACACTTCTACATAGAAAAATCCTTTACATTTCACAATTCGAAGCCAGTGAACCAACACCCTGTATGTGCTATTTATCCTCAGCAAGCAGACACGAGGTAAGAAACAAAAAATTGCAATGCCTGGAGCAAAATTGGACGGTTGCTCAGTGATAAGGAGGAAGTGGGTTTCATTTTTCATGAGTGTTTTCCCCTCTTGCTGGCTTCTGATGTCAGTCATCACACTGATGCTATGAGGCAGGTATTCACATTAAAAGCAGCAACTGCTTAATTAAACTTTAGGTACTCTGACCTATTCAAACACACATAAAAAAAGGAAAAAGTACACTTTTCTTTTGGTAAATGATTTTCACACACTCTCTTGTGGCCCAGGATTCATCAGCAGTCCAGCGAGACAGGACACGTTTTGCTCATCTTCCAAAAGATAAAAAATAAATCAAGATTTCTTCTTTCCCTTCGGTCTCAAATTGTGGCAAACTCAAAGCCTCCAGACAGCAGGAAAGGGAGAGAATGTCCACCCCAGAAGATGAAACATCCCAAAGGACAGTCTGCTTCAGTGGCAGAATTGAAGCTTTCCTGGTCTGACTCTGAATAAGCATGAGACCTTTCCAAGCTGGAAGTCGCCCTGAGAATCTCCCCCTAGAAAGCCTATGATTATTTAAAACATGCAGAACTACCTGCTAAAAGCAGTAATTATTCCTTAACAGAGGAAAAAAATTTAAAACTTTTCAGAGAAATAATTCCTGACTAGGGAGATAGGGGATACTGAGGACCAACCAAACAGTTCGTGGAAGCTGATTCCCCCCTGCCTCGCCCCTCTTGCATATGGAGCAGTGCAAATATAGAAAAAAATCTAAATATTCAACTCTCCCTGAGGGATTGCCACTTTATTTTCTTATCCACATTGCCCGGGCCATTTGCCAACTTTCCCTCTGTGCTGCGAAGGCAAACCCAGAGCTTACTGTCCTTTCTTCTGGTCCTGAGATGTTCCTGGGAGCTCATGAAATCCCAGGTGGCAAAGCAACCTCACAGAGAGCAGGATGAGTGCGTATGTTGTGCACGTGTGTGCTGGAGAGAGGTAGGACCGAGTGGGTTCCCTGAACCCCACTGGGCACCTCCACATTGCAAGCAAGAGCGTGACTATCTGGGTTAGAAAGAAATGTTCCTGCTCCTCCTTCATTAACCAGGCTGGGAAAATATAGACCCTTACCAAAAAAAAACCTTTTAAATTCATCAGAACAACAGATGAGCAACGCAAAGCAATAAATACTTTAAATGGTTTTATCTAAGTCTTTTGGATGAAATGTCAGCTGGCAATTTCTATCTAGGACCAAAAGGATTTATCAGAGCCTCAGAGATGGGCTGTCCTGACTGTGATTGAGCTAAAACAGACATCACTGGTCCCCAAAACACCTTTTCCGAGCTCAGCCCTCTGCTTAGTGCCCACTGTGATCTGCTCACACAATTGTTGGACTACTCTCTCTCTATCCTTTGTCTACTGAAATAGCACAAGTTTGCTTTTACTCTTTAAATAAGAGATTTTGTTCCTAACCTTGGGCAAAAGGTAACAGTCACAGAAATGTTGGTTGGAAGGAAGCTCCGGAAGACTCTAGTCCCATCTCCTTCCCGAAGCAGGACTATCACCAACACTAGCAGGCGACCTGTGCCTTTGTCAAGCCAACAAAAATCCTCCTTGGATGGAGACTCCACCACCTCTCTGGATGTCCTGCTTGGCAGCACCAGGTTAAGAAGTGTTTACTCACATAGTCATGTTGGCAGATTCAAGCTTAGCAATAACTTAGGGCAATGGGAAAAGGAGGTTATTCCACTCCTTAAATCTTATGTCTACACTTAACTAGTCCTGCTGAAACCAGGATAAGCTCTTACGAGAGCAACAGCCTCTGTCTGAGGTCTGCACAGTGCCTTACCCTGGAGCATTTCAGGTCCCTTTAGGCAGTGATATTAAAAGAGTTGTCTGTCGTGACAGCCTGTTCTCAGCCCAGGATCCATTCACAGGCAGTTCAACTCCTCCTCTTTTGAGGAGAAGAGAAGGGGAAAAGCCAACATCCTTCATTTGTTTTTGACAAGGTAAAAGGCAAACACGTAACACACGTCTGGGTGAAGTGGCTGCCTATCTACCAAACCAAAGAACTGAAAGGGTAACCAGCTATTTCTCCATGTTCTAGGAGTGTCCTTCAGCCAAATTGGAGGATTTAATGAAACTCAAGTTACTGGTTTGTTTTCATATCCAGTAGCCAACATGCTCTTTTGAACAGTGGGCAATCGGAGCATAATGCAAATTAAACTCCTTACTGTAGGATGGATCTTGTTCCTTAACACAAGAACACGGTGGTCTGAAACACAGGAATCTCCTCTTCATTTTTTTCTGAAAATACAGAGTAATTTAAAACCTGAATAGACCTTTGAAGCATTTCTGTGATCCACACACTAGACAGAAAATTTTCATACCGTACAAGAAGTTTCCCTGAAATCACAGCCTTTTGTTTGAGCACATCTATCTCCAGCAGGTTGTGATTTGATTCTGCGGGATGCTGGGCAGGACTGAGAAGGTGGCTGGTATCCCATGGGGTTGGCTTAGTGTGTAGATTATCACTGGGCAGCAGCTGGGTCAGAACTGATGGAAAGATATCAGATCCCAATATTTACAACTGCTTTCTTGACATATTCTGAAGGCTTACAGAAACCTTGCAGTTCTTAAACCCAGTCTTGCTGAAACCAGGACACATGTAAAGGCAGCAGCAGCATTAAACCAAGCCTTTTGAGTCAAAGGTCTACGGAACGAAACTACCTATGTTTTTGTACTCTAGATGTGAGCTTCATCTCACTTAAAGCTGTCTAAAAGCTGGATATCACTACCCTCACGACTCATGACTCCCTTTGTAGTCATCTATAGGGTGTGAGTCATCTCATCCTAACGTAGATGTTTACATAGATTGCATGAATCACATTTGTAGAAGTATTTTCCTGTCTCCGTTGACAACGTAGCTTAGACAACTAGCTCAGATGGGGCTGTCAACATTGTGACTGCCTAAAGACAAATGCCACACTTTTGTTCCCTCCTTCGGCTCACAAAATGCAGGAGTGTGGTCTGCAGGTAGAATTTGAATGCTGAAAAGCAGCTTTGATTGACTTCACTGAAAAGTCACTGTAGCACCATCTGAAACTTTAGCCCTACTAGTTTGAAAGATCTGTATCAGTCATCTTAAACTGCTGGGCTCACCAAAACTAGATTCACATGTCCGGTGTAAAAACGTCAATAACTAAAACAGCACCAAAAGTTAGACCTACTAGTTGTTGAGGTTTCCTGTTTATTAACCATTCTTATTGCATTTTATGCTGGTAATATATGAAACTACAGGGGGAAAAATGTGGATTTAGGATGCATAAAGGTTGTTAGCGTGATACATTTCTCTCTGGATGACTGTTCATCAATCTTAACCTTCTCAGATTCGCCTTAGTTCATCTTAGCATCTTTCCTCTTAAACAAAAGGCCATATTCTGATTTCCTTTCGCGCTTTTCATGTCCCTTTACTCCTAAATCATCCTGTTGATTTCAGTAAGATTACCCTAAAAGTTGTGTACTATGGGAGGGGAGGAGGGAGTCTGCCCAGAGTGACTAATTTGGATTTTTAGCTCCTTTCCTGAAGCTTCATTTTCATCTCTTCTGTTTATTCCATTATTCATGTCTCAGTCTGTAGCTACTCCAAAGACTGCATTGTAGTTCCTGTCACAGAGATGTATCTTTTGAACGCAATGGGGTCCTTTCCGGGAGATGCTGAACTGCCCTTTAGAGTTTCGCTATTCTTTGGTGATTTGCTGAATACAACCTCCTTTTGTTCTTCTTTTCTTCCAGCATGTGATCACTTCACAGCTGCGTATTTTCTGAACGTGTTAGCCTTTCCTGCACACATCCTGCTCCACAGATATGGTGTCCTTGCGTTTTCAGAAGCCGCTGCGGGTACATGGGCTGACTCACTCTTTTGTTCTGGTTAGAAATTGCCTCAGTGGGCACTCGGAGTAGCCCGTTTTGCAAACACTGTCAGAGGGTGCTGTATTATCACCGCTTCCTTATCTGACAACCAGTTGAATTCCTGAGACGTAAAATGATGGTCCTTTTCTCTTCACAGGTAAGGGTACTCAGCCTTTTGGGAAGTCCATCCTCCAGTTCCATAATGGTCCCTTTCTGATCAGTAATACATCTATTTATTCAGTCCAAACAAGAGTTTGCCATTCCTTTTTAGGCTTATCCAGACCACTGTTATCAGAGTAACGTCCATTGGTTCTTATGATCCAAACTGACTAACTTTTGAAGGGTATTTTGTTCTGGTGAGCTGGATGGACAAAGCCTATAACAAGTGGGGGGGGGAAAAAAAAAAAAAGCATCACAGTGAAATAAGAGCTTCAGGAGGGAAAACCAGCTCTCAAGACACCAGAACAGCTTAGGTGTGTCGAGCTGTTGATGACTACTAGTTATGCTTTCTGAGGTTTTATTTAGCTTGCAGAGAGGGACATGGCTCAACCAGATGGGTCTGGAGAAGAGACTGGGCTTATCCAGAGACACTGGCATTTTCTTAAATATTCGGTGTTGGTTCCCTGGAAATCCCATCCCTGATGTTTGCATAAAGCAGTGTTTTACAGTGGTGTTGTCCAGGTCCTCTACACTGTGCTGTAAAAGGCAGGGAAGAGATAATGGTCCTGATTAGAAAGGCAAGGCAATTGTTCCAGGAAAAAAAAAAATAAATCAAATAGTATTTTAATTATTAGAGTTTGCAGCTAATGATTTCTAGTCTGACTGTGACCGGATCTGATCCATGTCATTTCTTTAGACTTTATTGGTTTTGTCTTATTTACCCAGTGCACCATCTGTTGTTTTACAGTTCTCTGGTTCCTTCTTTTTTGCCTGGGGTGCAGTTACTTGAATTTTGTAAACATCAGAAAGCAGTACACTTGGAGGAGATGTCAAGAGGCCACCAAGTCCATGCAGTTTTCTAAAGGCAGCATTGACTGCACCTAGGTCATACGGTTGTATGACACGTTTCGTTCTGCTGGAAGACAGTTCCTCACTTTCTTTACAAAATAAATTTTATCCTGACAAATACAAACTATTCTGTCTGGATTGGAAAGATATTGGTCTCAGTTCAAGGCAAGAAGCTGGAAAATGGCAACACTGAAAGAGATCTCTGAAAGAGATACTATGAGACAGCAAAGCAGACTGTGAACTGATAAAGCAACAAGTCAGTCATTGTCATTTTCAGCTGTAATCTGAAGTGTCCCAGTAATAAGATTATTATTGGTCATTTTAGTTGGAGAGTTGGAAACCTGGCCACTTACTCAATGGATACAAAAATACAACTGAGATAAGGGCATAAACAGCAAATTTGAACATCTAGGTTTGACAAATTTGAGCTTGATGAATGAAATTATGCCAATACTCAGCTGATATAAACAACCTCAGTCCAACGAACTTCAAAAGAGATTACTGGTTGATAGCAGCTCAAGATTTGTCCCAGCATTTTTCATTTAGGCAATTGCCTGGCACCCACTGCTAATTATGTCGGATAAGGAACAAGCCAATCTATTACCAGAAAACACTCGGCTTGCTGTCTGTACAGGTATTCCCAGGAGGATATGGGAACACATGGGAAATGAGGACATCATCTGACAAAGTAGAGTGAAGGAGGAGAGAGGAAAAAGTCAAAGGAAACTGAAATAAGAAGTAGAGCAGTTAGTGCCCTGTAAGTGGCACATTCCCTCTTGGTTCAGTCAATGACGGCATCGATCAAAGTCAAAGCCAAAAAGCGACAGACAGATGCAGACATAGAAAATAGGAGAAAGAGAAAATGGAGCAGCCAGATCAATGTGCTGGATCTCATCACCAACAACCTCCCCACTTTTCCATTCCACTGAGGAAGCTTGAAAAAAATAATTTAAAAAAATCAACGACAACAATAAAATCACCTAACTATTTCCATTTAGAGCTGTAAATTCTTGGTATAGTTGCAAACCTAACTAATGTGTAATTAAAATTTTCTTGTGGGCTCTCCTGCGTGTTTCCAAGGCAATGATCTCTCATTGCAACAGCAGAATTTACCACAGATGTTGGTCTTGACTTTGACATCACTGACTATGGATCTTAAAACTCCTATTGATTTCAATTAATCAACATCAAATTTGTTATGTCATTCAAGTTAAATACCTGTTAAGGAATTTGCTGGCTCACAGAGTCACAGGGCTGGAGAGACGTTCAGAGGGCTTCTGGTCCATCCTCTACCCCAAGTTGGGATGAGCTTTATCTACTTCCTTCCTGACGTATGACTGTCTAATCTATTTGCAAGGACTGATATGAGGAGAGTAGAAAAGGGAAAGGGGAAAATATGACTTTGAAGGAGATGAAAAAGGATTTAAACCAACCTGTATCACTTTCAGCCAAGTCTTTCTTTGGTTTGTTCATCAACAGACAGTCCCTACCAGTGTGTATCGCTGTGCCTCTGCCAGATAGTAAGATAGAAGTGGTGGGGTCTTATCACTTTGAACTCCCCTCTATGTCTTTCACCTCAGATTTCAAAATCTGTGAGGACGCATCGTGGTCTTTTTTTGACAACTCAGCAACTGTTAAAGTCTTCACAAAACAGCCTGAAAACAGGCACTCTTGCCTTTGACAGCAACGTGGAATAATAGTAACACCCTTTCCTGAGCCTGCAGCTAACGCAGAAGCTCTTTGAAAGCCAGTAAACATGCATTTTGCTCTAACCCTTGTCATCTCCTTCCCTCACAGCCTCTGGCTGGAGGCCTCCTCCCTCCTGTATCTGTCTGACACGCATTTTGCACAGGGAGAAGAAGGTGATGGTTTAGCTACAGAACAGAGAAGAAATAACAGCCGTTCTTTCTTTAGCGTGCAGAAAACTGCTGATTGAATTGTCCTCTATGTGGTATCACTTCAGCAGATGGGACTGAAAACCTTGTATCCAGGGAAACTGTTTTCCCTTCCTAAGATTTCATAATCTGGTGTGAGCCGTTCCAACACTTGGGATTCATTGAAAAATTACACACCTCTGGAATGAGCTGCTTCAGTTCTGTGGCTTGGTAAAGCTTCCTCTCAATCATGGTTGCACGAGGAGAAAGGAACTGGGTTTGCCAGTCAGAAGGTTTGCTGGAAGATGTAACATCAGTGGAAGTAATCTGTTATGTGAAATGATTCGCCTTTATAAAGAAAATGCGAGGGTTTTTTCAATAGTTTGATAAGGCAGTAACATCTGGCAGCTGTTCATTTGTTGGACCCGAATGCCTTTGTCACGTGGGATGGATATCTGAACATTAGATGATGAGTATGCTTTGAGAAGATGTTAATGGACTGTGACTCTTCTGTCTCTCTGGTTTTGTATGGTCCTCGGGGAAGGCGTGTAAATGTAAATGAATTAATTTTTAAACACAGGATTGAGGGAGGTTTATATGCACCCTGGGGTGCATTGTAGGGTATATGAGCAACAGAAAATGTTGATGCAGTCAAACTCAGCCTGTTCTTTAGCCCCAACTCCACTGCTTACAAGACAGAACAGCTGAATTTCAGTGTATAATACTGGGAAAAATACCTATGCTTTCATAAATCCTACTTTTCCCATTTTCAAAATGTGAGCAAGGTTAACAAACAGCCTATGATTAAATGAACAGTAGATCAGGTGAAATATGGTACTTAAGGAAATGATCAAGAGCAACTTCTGATGAGATGATAATTCTCAACGTTTGCTGGTCATCTTGTTCGGTCATGCCAAGGGGGTTATGGGTTTGAAAGGAGCAATGAATTGCTAGTGGAGTTGGGCTCTGCAAGAACCTGTCTTTGATTCTCAGATAAGAGCATACTCATGTGGCCTTTTGACCACAGGATGAAGCCAGCCTGTGGTTTTCTGTCTTTATTTTAGCTTGACGGGTCAGAGAAAAACCCACGAAAAAACTCACCCTCTCAACTGGTGAGACTTATTTGATCTCGACCTCCCCAGATGGTCATCACTCTTAAAAAAAAAATGTATCCCTGAGATTGCCAATTATTATTCATTTCACATTTCTTGGTAGGACCGGAATCATAAGAGCTCCTTGGCAAGAGCTGGGAGCAGAGGCAACATTAGGGATTTAATACCTTTTGGAGAACTCTTCTCAGATGAAACATCATCCAAAATGGCCTTGGTGATATCTAGTCTCTGGTGATATCGAGGAAAGAACATTGGTATTTTTTGTTGGGCAAGCATTCAAAAATATTTTAAAAGCTTTCAGGTTAACATGTGTTTTTTTTATTTATTTATTTATTATATTTATTATTTTTTATTACAAAAATGATTCATGGTTTAGCATATAAAATAGTCTGGGAAGATGTCCAGACGCTGTAGAAATTGTTGCTGCTGCTGCTGCTGCTGTGGACAAGGAACACTGCTGAAAATATTTTTTAAAAAATTAATAAGATGCAGATGCTACGGCCTGTTCATAAATGCAATGTAAATGCTATCGAGGCATTAATTGTATTCTTTTAATTTATCACAAAGGATTTTGCACGGGATGAAAATTTTATGTAAAAACCCAAAATATTTGCCCTGTTTTTTTGAGATGCAGTTTGCAGATCTAATGGTATTAACAATGAGGAGGACATTCCCAGGGGAAAGTGAAGTCCTGAACTCTCCCTGTGTTAGCAGCTTCTTCAAGCAACTTTATCCACACATCTGACAACTTCAGTATCCAGAAAATTCATCTTTATATAAAATGATCTTGAATAAACCAACCACCTGTTGCTGTCAGCTCTTCCTTTTCTTTTTTTTTTTCTTTTTTTTTCTTTTTTGCCAATTCCTCAGCATCACCATGGAGCATCTCTCCATGCTAAAGTTGCTCCTGAGCTGCTGACAGCTTGGGCAGAGGAGCGGCATCACCGAGCCATGCCGGGGTGGGAGTGGAGAGACCCTGAAGAGCGACGAAGGTGTCAATCCGTTGTGCCTGGCAGGTCTCTGACATTTTATAGCATCAGGTTGTGGGACCGAGGATGAGGATTCTTGCTGCTTGGTTTTGAACCTAAACCCCTTGCTGAGGCTGCACAGCAGACTGTTATTATACTTCTGTTTTGGCTAATAGCTTAAAAGTTGCATATTTGTGAGAATATCTCTAAAAACAGTGGGCTGGGTCACAGACCAGATAGTGAATAATTACTAATTAATCAACCATCAGACTAATAATGGGCCTTCAGTTTTGCCAACAAACCCCACTACTAAATCGGTCCCTCATTACCAATAACTACCAATTTAGAGGCTGTGTTATTGCACTAGTTTTATTAATGTCACATTCAGAAGGATACTGTGGCAATAAACTGGCATAAGGCTGTAAAAAGAGGGTTGCTGTACATATTAATAATGTATTTTATAGTGCAGTTTAATATTCTGAATCCAAGCTGCCTTGCTTTATAATCAGAGGAGGAAAAAAGCAAGCCAATCAATCATCCTTACCTATTCTTACAGTGGCTAGCTAACCAGTCATGGAGATATATGTGGGGATAATATCTTGTTACAAAAATCTTGTTATTAAGCAACACTATTAGTTCTAATTTGTTATAATGCCTTATAATAAGCTTAGTAATATGTTTTTAAATGATTTATAGGGTTTCCTTTTTTAAGCAGGAGACGTCTGCAGTCACTCCAGGAGATGTGCTTCATGGCTGATGAGGAGCTGGGAGGGAAATGGGACTCTCTGAGCAAGAGGATAGCACTCTCGTTACGTGGGCTTAGTTTAAGGATGGGCACAATCCTTCCTCCAGGCCTTCTCCATGTAGGAAAAACAGCATCCCAGATGCTAACACTATAGGGACCCATGATGAACGGCAGAGCAGCCAGGAAACTATAGTTGGATTTCCCTTTCCTGGCTTTGCCATAGAAGACTCTTACATTCACCTTAGATGAGATAGTTGAGTTCCAATCTGCAAACATGTAGAAATCTGTACAATTTATGGGTTTAAGCATCTCTATGGGTTCAGGCCTTTGTCCTCAGCCTGTAAAACAGGCATATTTTATAGCATTTCCCTAAAACTACAGGGTGGTGAAGGAAGATGAATTAACAGTTGCAATATACTCAGATAATTTGCTGAGAGAGCCCAAACTCTTAGGAGGAAGAGACTTTGCCTTTTCTCCATAAATCCATTGCTTTCCTTGCCTCCATACTGACCACCAGTGGTCTTAGTTAAGCTTCTATTAAATATACACACCTGGCTTTGTGTCCTCTGGGAAGATGGCATAAAGAGCTCCTTCAGTTGCAAAGAGGCTTGGACAGATTAGATGGATGGTACAACATGGTCAGCTTGCTCTGACCGTCCTTATTGCAGAACTGCTTGGGAGCTGTGACAAGGACACCAAGGAATTAAGACATGTCTCCTGACCAAGCATGGTCAATCCAATGGTGTAAGGTAAGCAGCCGCGTCCTCAGGGTCATCCATTTGTTCTACACTGAACACCTTGTCATGATGGGATCAGATGGATGAACCAGTCCTGCTAAAAGCTGGTTGTGGAAGATCGTGTACATGACTCTGCTCTCTCCCTGCTGGTCTTTCTGGCTTGGAAAAGGAAGACTTCTAGTTCTACTGTTGGTCACAGCTGCAACATCTGTTTTGCATGTAATAAACTGTAGATCATTGACCTGCCAGAGGGCAATTGGCCCAGGCAGATGGACCACCCAAACCACGGTGAGGAAGAAAATTATCAGCCTTGGGGGATGCGCATGACTCCCCTCACTGCTGGCAGCTTAGCTTCAGCTGGGGGATCACAGAGGTGCGGACAGGAGGAGGTGGCACAACCAAGCGCGCTGAAGGGATAAGCATGGATTTGCACTTAAAACCTTGACACCAAGCCAAGGGCTCTATTTTCCCCATCACAAGATGATTGTTCCATGTAAACGACGGGCTTTTAACTATAGCTGCAGCCGTTATTTTAACACAAAGACAGTGTTTCAGCTCCTTTCCAGTGGAACATATTGTTTGAGTCTAATCACTCTGATTATGGTCCCCAATTGCTGGTGATGGACAGGGCTCTTCCCCTTCCAGCAAGCTCAGGAACAAGGCCAGAAAGAGTCAAGGTGTATAACTGTGATTTTATAATTACTGTGAAAGTTTGTAACCTGGACTAGGTCTTCAAGTAAGTTGGCTTCTAATTAGAGATAGACAGGAGTAAAACACACCTGAAGTCAAGTCCATGAACGGAACTCTCTCTTGGTGCAAATTGATGTGCTGTAACTTCCACTTGATGGTATTTACAGTGCTCTATCCTGGTTAAGGACTGCTGACTCCCATATTTGACTAAGATGAAGTACAGCCCAACTAACACTTACAGTCCTTGCCAAGTTTCTTACTGACCTGAAGTGTTTGTGGAAAGCCTACAGACATCCTATTAGAGTTAATATTCTTTGTTATTATAGTGAAAGGGGTTGTTTACTGTCCTGTTGCAATGGTACTTAGCAGAAGTTGGATGAAAAGATCACAAAAACATCACGCTGGGGAAAGTACCACATAATCACCCTGTTAAACATGTGTTTTGCATCATAGTTTAGCTACATTACACATTAATTTTCTAAGCATCTCTTAGCTGCATTGGATAATTCATTAAAATAACATTCTTAGTGGCTGCATAGATCACTTCTGTCAGGTTTACCACACTATATCACTTTGCTGTTGACTGAAAGCAATTCCCATTCAACTGGCTTATTTTAACTGAGTGGTTGAGGTTTATCTTCTCTATGCTCACATTTCACTGAAGCCCAGATTTCAGCAGGGACAACAGGAATGTCCTCCAAAGCTGTTGAAGATCCTCTGGAGGTATGTTTTGGTGGGAAGGGATGAGGAAAAGGAATATGAACAGAAAGTCATTGCTTTTATGGAAATGCCTGATCCTACCCACTCTGTACAGGTAACTTTGCAGCTTCCCTATCTGCCCCCCAACATTTGCAGTTTACTTGGGGCTGTTGGCTTTGCAGCTTTATTTGCTCAATGAGCTGCTAAATCAGGGCATAGCTGAGTGCTGTAAGGTGACTCTCCCATGGGAGACAGCTCTGTTCCTGTAGGGACAGATCCTGGCTCCTTCATGCCACCAGAAGAAAGTGAACCTGGATCAAAATCTAATTTAAAAAGGAAAAAGATGAAGGCTGTGCTGTTATTAAAGGCAAATCCCCACAGAAGTCTGAGGATATAGCTGTTGTCTAATGGAAGCAGCTAATAAACCGAAAAAGCCGCGTAAAGGGAAACAATCCATTATTTATATGACAGGTAAACTGCATAAAGACTCCTAATCAAGTTAACATTCTGGGCCAGATACTTGCTCTTCTAATCTTCAAAAAGTCTAATAAATAGTCAGACAGAGGTTTGGGTTTTATTCACTATTTCTATTAGCTAGGTGAGCACTTGCCATTTCCCAAAGAGTTGTGCTCTGCATAATTTACACTACCACTGGATTGTTTGGCAATATTCCTTCTCAAAGAGGCTACTGACAATAAATTAGTGCTTTTCAGTGATTTAGACATATATGTTTCTAATCTTCCCCCCCCACACACCTTTTCATTGTCAACAAATTCAATATTTGTTACCGTGTCAAGGTTCTGGTGCTTTTTTTTCTTTACTGTTGTATATTCTGTGTTTTACTGGAGTGCTCAGTTGCTCCTCGTGTGACACACTAATAATAGCTTTCTGTTAGATACAGCATTTCTCTGAAGATCTTAAAATATTTTGTAAACTTTAATTAACTCCCTAATTGCACATGCTGTAATGTCAAGCTAGATCCTTAAGGCATTTTTCCAAGTGCTGGTGAGACATCTGCACTCAGATTGATGAATTTGGGGAAAAAACCTCATCTACCCAGTTAAGTATTTGTGAACTCAGGCCTTTGTGGGTAAGTGGTCTTGTTAAGAAGGTACAAAATAGGATAGGAAAAGACCTTAATAGGTCATTTAGTCCATTCCCAACTAAATCCACTGAATACAAACCAATCCTGGCAGACATTGCTCTAATCTGTTTTAAATTCTCTAGAAGCAGGGATTGTTCCCCAGGCGCAGTACGTTCCAGTGTTTTAGGGTTTTCTAAAGTCCTTCTGCATTTAAACCAATGGTTTCTTATTATACCTGTAATAGTCAAAAGAATAATTTATTCTACTCTTTTAAGTATTTAAAGATTGTCATAGAGTTTCCCCTTCAGTTGTCTCTTCTGTAGATCAGCCAACATTATTTTCCTTCTCTCCTTGAAAGCTACACTTCCTAGATCTTTCTTCCAGAGAAGACCATGCTTCTCCTTTCAGGTTGGTTTAGACCATTAGTGTGAAGCCTAAAATGAACATAGAACTCCAACGGAGGCCTGAGAGGCATTGAATGAGGCAAAAAGAGGCGTAATCACCTCCATTACTCTGTTCCCCATCTTAAGAACAGGTCCAGTTCTCCTGTGGGTTTCTAGCTTAGGGTGAAGGATCAGGCGGTTAAAGGCTGTCTCTTGTCTCTTCTTTGTATACTGTCTACAGTAAGGAAACCGTAATTGGTTGAAGTTGCTAAGTATTACAGATATACAACTAAAATGACACTAGGACTACAGAATTCCTTTTGTGACGTTGAGTCCTTTCTCCACAGTTACTCCAGACCTTCATTGTTCCAATGCTTGGAAACCTTCGCTTAACTGTACTCCTAAATTTACTCATGGTCAGCGTATAGGCAATCGTTTTTCTGCCAACTTTATCCATTAGCTTGAGTAGTTCTCAGACAGCTTTGTAAGAGCATAGGCCAATGTCACTCCAGATTTCTCCATTAGCTTCTACAACTTTTTATCAGATAGAACTACCTAAAGCGAATTAGGTTTTGGCCCCTAGACTGAACACCTCTGAAGGGAAAATGCCATTGTTTCCTTAGATTGTAATGACTAAACCTAAAGGATATCAAGCATTCTTCCAAGATTCAGAGCTCCCAATAGCCAGTGAAGTCAGCAACAGTTGAGGGTGGTCAAAAGAGCATATAAAAATGGGATCCTTGAAGTTGTCAGATGTTTTTAGATGATGTTCTAGATGTGTTGGATGTTCTTAGAAGTTGTGACTATCCTCAATTTTTACAAATTTTATGTAGAGAACCTATTTATTATTCTATGGTAAAAGACTGGTTTATGGTATAACTCCTCTTTGTATGGGACCAGCATACCTGTCAGGGCTCCCCAGTAAGGTCTAAGGAGATAATATAGGTGTTCTGATGCCCAGGCCCATCTTCTCAACACAGGACTCCTGCTTTGTTTTCTGGATTTTAAAAAAAGAAGCACTCACACCTTCAGTCTTAGAAATGGATTTACGAAAAAAAGTAGCACTCTCTAGAGGAAATCATAGATATTTTAGGTGGGATTTTTGCTTTGATGATATTTCAATGGTTTTGAAAAGTCTGTCATAGAAGAATAAAAAGTACAAGTGCACACAAACACACATGTATCTTACACAACTGCACACACAAACACCCACCTCCACACTTACCTCCACAAGCAGCAGACTTCAGTTAAAGAACTTTATTGAAATTTCTAGGTGAAGCACTCAAAGGTTGGAAGATTTCTTCACACCTCTTCTTAAGGATCCTTAAGCACTCTTCATGCAGTCCTTTGTGAATTTACTTTTTAATTACAGCCATATGAATACTTTTTTATTATTCAGTGAACAAATAAAATAAGAACTACTATATGTTGAACATAACTGAACTGAACTGAAAGAGCTGAGGTTTGTCACATAGGATTAAAAGCTTGAGAAATTTACCATTTCAGATATTTTAACTTCTCCTTAAGAGGTTTTCTGGAATTGATCTGAATGGGGTAAGATCTGATTTTTGGTTATTCACTCATGGGGCTTTTACCTTGCAAGTTGTCTCCTTGGATCTCAAAATGTTCATATCCTTCCCTCCATTAAACAGAGAAGCAGACCAATGCACAGCACAAGGCAAGAGGCTTGTACGAGATCACAGAGCAGACCCACGACAAAAGCAGGTGTTGAACTGACCTCTGCTGACAACTGTTTGCTGGAGTTCAGCAAATGTTTGAAATTTCATCTCTGAACTAGTAAAAAGTGCCGTGTTCTTTCTGCACTACAAGCATGAAGCGGTTCTCCATGGGATGCACTCTCTGCTGGGAGATTGCAGGATGTCTTTGCAGGAACAACATCCCTGATGCTCTCATAACTCTTTTCTGTCTACAAAACCCCTTTGAGCGTACAGTCTTATCATCCAAGAATACCTCCATGTGTGTCAATACTCCATACAGGGCAGGGGGGAAGAGGCAGATGTGTTTTATATTTGCAGTTGATCTAAAACATATTGGTAAATCTCGGTGTTTTACATGGGAAAGTTTGATCTATAATGTAAGAACGTGTGTCTGTATTTCAGCTGGGGCATGAAAAACATAGGCATCTGGTGGAGTTGTAAATGCCCTCTGAATGCTGTTCTGGAAGGGTGTAGGTCCCCCATATGTCCTCTCTCAGCTCCGGCCTCGTGTGGGTCCCTTGTACAGCTCAAGGCATCTCATATGCCCCTAGATACTTCGCTTAGGCAACAGGATTGAACCCCAGGAGAAAGCAGCAGCAATGCCACTGTGCCTCACAGGAGGTTTTCTGCTGGCTTTCAGGGTCAGGATTTTGTGCAGAGTAACTGTGAGTGGACCTCGGATTTAATGCTAAAAAATGGGAAGTGATTTGCTGTGGGCTGCTTTACTTCTTCTCTGTACACAAAGGCTGGCACGTCCCTGACCTTGTTAGCTGTACCCAGGCGGTGTCAGTAGGAGTTTGGCTTGTATCCTTGGAGGATGAGGAGCCTGAGGCTGCAGTGGTTGGGAGGGACCATCCCCAGCAATGGCCACGGTCCTCCCACCTTCAGTCCTTTGCCCAGTGCAGCAGTCAGACTCTGGCATTCCATCCCAGGCAGGGGGCTGATGGCCGCTCCGCTGTCCTGGCACCTATCCGTCATGCAGGTCTGGTACGAGCCACAAGGACAACAGCAGAAATGGTTAGGGTGATGAGACCACAACCAGAAACGGGGCTGGAGAACTTCACTGCGTATCAAAGGGCACCTTTGAGTCTGTTGCCCGAATTACCTGTTAGCGACAAATCATTGCATTCGCATGAGACAGTCAGAGGCAGTGCATGTCAGCGTGCTGAACTCTATAGCATGTTTCAGAGAGCAGATTATTTGTAATCCATGGCCCAGAAACTCTGGTTGTCATTTCCTGAGATGTTGTTGCAATTCTCAAGAGATAGTAGGGTGACTCTGATGGTGATATAAGGGTAATTTGGTCTTCGAGCTCAGGTCCCCTGGAGACGTCTGATCATGTGAGAGACCTGGGTTACTTTTTATAACAGACAAGTTTATAGCTGGAGAAAAGAAGTGAAAGAGCATGAGCATTAGGAGCAAAAAGCAGAGGGTAAATAAAAATAAAATAATACTTAAAATGGAAAAATAACATAACTTTTAAGCTACTAATGTAACTTAGGATCTCAGGACTTCCGAATACATTAAGAATAACAAATTCTCTTCTCTAATAGCAAAAATATTTTCTCCCTGACAAATATCCATGGCTTAAAGCACAGATTTATTTGTAGAGTGGTTTCATAGTAGCTCCAAAATATAAGGTTTTTCTTCTTAAGTCTATAAGCTCTGTGTGATTTAGTGCTGGAGGAAGAGATCACAGTTTAATTAATTTTTTAAATAAGAAAATGCTAAATTCATAGAGACAAAAAAATTCATCATTCAAAGCTCTTTAAGAATGAGTTGTCATTTCCACTAAAACTAAAGCAGAGGTATAAATGGCTTGGATTTTGGGTCCACAGCTAATTTAATCCTCTATATTTAGTTTAGGAAAAAAAAAGCACTAACAGCTTGATTTACATATAATTCCTCCTGCTGTAATGTAAATGAATCGCTGCCAACAGACCAATACTCATCAACAAGATGACGACAATTAACCAGTCTGCCCCATGCAAAGCACAGGACCTGAAAATGCCTCCAACAAGTGCCCAGATCTTCAGGTGCTCTGAACCAATTCAATGTGGACCTACCAGCTTTCTATTTCTTCTAGAAACTGCAGATCTTTCCTTATGAATTGTCTAACCTCTGTCAGAGACTCAACAAAAATAAGCCTGTTCACCACCCAGTACCTGTAACTCTAGAATATGTTCCAAGAATAATAATCAGCAAGTAGCAATTTTCATACCCATGTTGTTCAGAAATTAAGCAAGAATGTGTATGCAGGGGAGGAAGGGGAAAGTGTGTATGTGTGTCTGTATATTTAAGTAATTGAAACTGTAATTACATTACAACAGGGTTATGAATTTGCTTATTTTACTCTCATGTCATTGTCATGATTTCAACAGGGTTATCCCAGATTTATACCATCATAAATGAGAGCAGAAATCTGGCCCTGCCTGTGCACGTGTGTGTGTATATACACCATCACTTTCTCCATCTCTCTCTCTGTCTTCTCTCTCTGTCTCTCACACACACACATTTTCTAGGTCTGTTTTGTATTTTCCTATGCAGCAAGGCTGGCTGTGCTTGTATTGCACCAGTTCTACTATGACGATGAAAAACAAGAATATAGACATGAGACTACTATATATAAACATGGAATAAAAAGGTATATTTACAGACATCCTGTGCTCAGGATGCAAACATAACTATCACTTCATGCAGCCATATGACGAAAACACAACATATGGCAACTTAATCATAACAGTAAATAAAAGTAATTTTCTGTGTCAGTAGAAAGAGAGGAGCTACCAAACATAGTCCGTATTTGTCTCATGCCATAAAGGCTAAAGGAGACAGAGAAAGCTGGAATGGACTGCGATGGACTAAGAGACTCCAAAGACAAATTTTCTTCTTCCATTTAAGACACAGAAGAAGGGTGGAGAGCTTTTCTGATCCTTTCTCTCTGACCAGAGTCTTTCTGTGGCTGCGGATGAGACACATTCCCGAGTTCCCCAGGGGAGCCAAGGAAGAGGATTTCTGAAGGCAGAGCAGGGGCACGTGGTGGAAATTGTCCCCTGCACCCCACCACTCCACATGGGGCTGCACAAGAGGGCAAGAGCGCTGAGAAAAAACCAGTAGTGCCTCTTCCACCAATCCATGATGGTCCATCCCTTCTTCAGAAGCTCCAGAAGCCATACCTGGTCTTCACTTATGGCCCCATCCTACACGTCAGTGCCCATCAGGCAGAGATTGGTTTGACCCCAGGAGCAAAAGGCTTTCCACCCTTCAGCTATTTTGCAGCTGCAAACCATGGGCCTTTTTTCTTCCAGTAGACACAGGCTGTTTTGATGTCTGGTCCACTCCACTGAGATTTACAGAAATAGGTGCCTGATACTAGACTCTTTAAATCCATGCTATGTGTGATAGATATGTGACTGCCCTGATTTTTGAAAGCAGATTGCTGCTAGTTCTCACCGAGACTCAATCCATTTTGATAGGGGTCAGTAATTATGAAAGCTTTACAATGGGATTTTAGGAGTTTATTTTCAGAAACCCAGCCTGAGCCTGGTTCTGCTTCCAGGGAGCTCCATGGATCGTCATTTTAACAGGAGCAGCTTTGGGGTCTAAGTAAAATCCAGTCATCAAGGCCAGTAGATACCCACAACAAATCCGAGCTGACAGCTGTTTTCTCCAGGGCTAAATTTGTACCAAAGAGTTTAGGAAACATAAGCAACTAATCATCTCATCCTGAGAGAAATTAGTTAAGTATGAAAAGATTAAAGGAACCCAGAAAACTGAGAGAAAAAGTAAAGAAGCTTTTCATAAAACATCTTTTTTGATGCTCAGTAGAGTTTTCTTCAGCAGGAAATGTTGTTCACTCTTATTAAAGTCACTATCTGTTCCAACAGCAGCACACCTCCTCTGTAAAGAAGGGTAAATCTCAGATGCTGCTCTGGAACAAATGCAAATTTGGAAGGATTCATACAACTTTCCTTCACCTAGCCAGGTCAGTGCTGAGATTTTAATTGGTAGTCTTCCTCAGTGCAAGATGAGACACAAAAATACCCTCAAACAGCAGAGTCTGAATTGTCATCCTTTTTATGCTATTTCTTTTGCAAAGAGAAAAATCTTCTTTCTCAATTAGGTAACCTCTGCAAAAATGGCATACCAGTGCTGGGACACATCAAAGAATAATATCTCACTTCTCCATGCATGGAGCTAAATTTAGGACAATCTGCATTATTGTATTACCCTCAGGTCCATGGGATGGTAAGGTATGGAGACTGAGAGGTCTACAACACTCTTCCTAGAATAAAGGTCTAACTAAAGATAGCATTTCATAGATCACAAGGGCCAAATTTGTTGGTCTTACACAATAGTCATGACTACTTGCAACAAGGTGTTAACCAGAGCGGCTCCACTGGCTCCAGTAGGGCTGCGGCAGTGGATATCAGGTTGGCATCCGCACTCACAAATAAGCTTATAATTAAGACTAGTCAAAAACTAGAATTTCCAGGTCATGGTCTTCCAAGACAAACTGTATCTTCCAAGATATAGTTCATCTGGCAGTGTGGCAAACAGTAGATAATGGGAGGAAAGACACAGAAGAGAAGAACAGACCAAAAGCAGAGGTCCAGGATTGTTGGTGTTTGTGCAGCTTAACAGTGATGTGACCCACAATGAATTATTTCATTTTGCTTTTCCATGGACTTATGTGGAATCGAAGCAAAACTGGTAACTATTCAGATATTGCAAAAGGAACATTTCTTGTCCAATACGTACAATCTCAGCCCGTTTTACGACATAATTGTGCATAAAGCTAAAGCAGCAGATCCAGTGCCAACAAGACAGGAGTAGCATGGCAAGCAAACTCCTTCTGGTGATGTGAAGGAGGTAATGGGAAGAGGATATGAGGTTTTGTCTCCTTTACATGTAATTACCCTTCTTGAGTGTAGGATCTATGCTCACCCCTGTTGCACACCCATGTGCTCCAAGTGCCTGCACAAACACTCCCACCTGATAAGGCCTGTTTTCTGCCCTCAGTCTGTCCAGCATGAGATGTGGCTTTACATTGGACAAAAGGTTTTCAGAACTGACGTTGGAGCAAGCTGAAATCAGTCTAGGTTCAATGTCACCACACGTTGAGATGTCAGCCCTATGATACAATGGGGCAGCCTCCGAGTGCACTGCTGAGATTCAGTAAATATAGAGGCTGTAAAGCATTTTGGCATGTCATGGCAGCTTATGCCACACATGACGATCAGGCTGAGCATTGTGCATGCTGCACAAGCTGTGGAAGAGGCTTTTAACTCCAAGTCTTTAGTGCTGAGCTCTTTTCAGACTCAGATTGAAGTCAGAACGATATTTGCCCGGAGTACTTTCTGCTGATTCTTCATCCACATGCTTTCCTAACTTTTAAGTGCCTGGCTTTGCAACCTGAATAATATTATTGCTTTGGCTATATTTTTTTAGAGGGCTGAATAATATATATTAGGTATCTGAGAACATCTTATGCATATAGACATTGATGCACTAACAAGTCCAGAAGGAAACCCTGGATCCACAGACCATTGACTGTATTTTCCAGCCTGATCATCTCCTTGAAAGACAGAGGAGTCATGGACAAAAATATTTTTAGCATACAGATAATTTTTTTTAAATCTTGGCCAACCTCTGTGACAACATTACAGTATATTTTGTGTGCTACAGTAGAGGATCAGGGGGTGTTCCCAGTGTGACTTGCCTACATCCACTGCTCCTCCTGTCTAGAGCAGGGTGGGAGATAGTGCTGAAGGGTGGGTGAGAAATAACAGCAGGCTTTTCTGGTCTTTTTGCAGAGAAGGTCTCCACATAGCTCAGCTTTCAGGAGAATGAAAAGGTTGAAGACCGTCGGGAAGAGATGTTGGACTAGAAGGGTGTGAAGAGCATCTAGTTCTATGGCTGGGATATTTTTTTATTTAAGACTATAAATCTCATTAGAGGAGTATAGACTCTCTCATTCACCTTTGTAGGGCATAAGCCAACTTCTGGCAGCCTGCAGTCAGAAAGAAGCTTTCTCTACCATTTGTCTCCTGCTACTTTTTCATGGATCTCTCTGCATGTGGCCATTGCCGGGGCAGGAGTAGATGGACCCCATGGTGCAGAGCAGTGGGGCAGTTCCTCAGACACCTGCACCTTTCCTTCTCTTTCTGTATTTTCCCTTCTTTTCCCTCCATCCTGTTGCTTTCTCTCAAACCTTTTCTCTAACTGTGCTAGCAAATCCTCATACCTATCTATAGATGGCAGCAACTTTCCAAATCAGTTGCAGATGCTGATAAATCGGGATGGTCTCTGGCTTCCTAGGGAGAAAAGTGTTTCACTGCATGAAATAGGTAGCAAACTGTACGTGGATTTAATGGTATGTACAAAGAAGTTCATTCACTCTAAGGAGGGGAGGATTTTTTCCTGTTCTTCTGAAAAGGTTTGGACTGACAGCAGAGACATGCATGGGGGTGGAGGAGGCAGTTGGGGAAAGCAGGTGGGTTTCTTTTATGCTGCTATTAGCTGCCAGCTTAGAAATATTTAAAAAAAATAATAAAAATGTACTCCCTGACCATGATTGTTGCTGGCTCTTAACATATGTCAGGCTCTTATCATTTCATAGCAGCTGGCAGGTTCATGCAGAACCACCAGGCGGCCCAACGTGGCCAGTAATCAGTTAAGTACAGATGTCCAAATAGATGTAACTTCCATTAAACTTTAAATAAAGATAATTTATGCTGAGTAAACAGACGAGTGAGCACATTTGCCCAAATACAGATGGCACTACCTGATAGCAGTGCATTAGAAGGGCCATTAAACAGGGAGGTTCAATAACATAGTACTCAAAGATGGTCTTCTGCAAGGAAAAATAGCTGAGATCAGGGGTATAAAGTCTACCTCTGCATATTTTTTTTTTCTGCTTCCTTTTGAATAGCTTGGCAGGTTTGGAGTCTTAATGGGGCATAAAGAGAAACACACTTTCTCCTGGAGGGACACACTTGCACCTGTCCATGCCAAAAATAAATTTTATAAAGGAATCGTAATCTGTCTCACTTGGAAACCAGGATAAGTGTGCTCACTTAGAGGCAAGGAGGAGACGTTTCTGAGGCTGACGGCCTTTATCCAAAGCCTGATGACGTTAGGGAGGGACTTCCACTGCAAGGGACTTTGCATTTGCCCTGCATCCCCCAGGGAAGGTATGCACCGTTGTCACACCCACAGTGACACATTTTACCCTGGAACGGGTTTATGTGCACGCACGCAGTCATTCCTTCCTCCCTCTGACTGCACAGTGGGGATGCAGAGTTTTGCTGAGGGCTTCAGTGTTAGCTCTTCGGTAAGGAGAGGGAATTAAGCTGAGGCACCAGATGTTGGGGTTTAGGCACCAGCTGCTGGGGTTTTGGCCTTCCTGGGGTATTGGGAAGCTTGGTGAGGAGTGAAAATGTCAGATCATCTTTAGTGTACTTTGTATGGAGCTGCCTGGTCACCCCACACCTGCTCATAGCAGAGACATTGAAATCATGGTCTGTACCAGCATCCTGGACATCAGGAAAGGATCCCTTCTTGTGAGTATCTCAGATGAACATCCAACTGGTCTACACACTTGAATTCAGTGGCCAAGCACTGCAAAGACACAACAGGACTGACTTCAGCTTGAGACAGCTACTGCCATCATCACCTATCTCCTGACCTTCTCTATTTGCATGGTCCACCACGAAGCCCAGGGCATGGCTAGAATAGTGACAGCAAGGCACGAGTGAGGGTTTTGATGTCCTCAGCACGCTCCCTGGTGACCTCAACTATGGAGATGAGGACAGGTCTTGTCAATGCAGTGGCATTTAACTGACCCACTGAAGGAATTATCAGCACCCAGTAAAGTATCTACATTCATAGGTGACCAATGCCAGTTCCTAGCTGAACTGTGACTTTATACTAGCAGTCACCTTTCTGACTTCCACCTATTTTTGTAATAACTCTACATGTCTCCTTGCCTGTGATCAACAATAGCCACCTTTTTTTGGCTTTGGTCAGATCATGCAGTGGAACAATATTGCCCATGACCTTTTTTAATCACAGAAAAAAACAAGGATGGGATTTTTCTTGATTGATTCCTTCCAGTTAACAGGTGGGTATCCATGTTAAGCTTGTCATCTGCGTTCCTTCTGCAGCTGGTGGAGCTTCCAGGGGCAATTCATGCCCTGTGAAGAGCTGTGATGAATCACCTCTGAAACTGCTTCTCTCTACTGACTATTGAGAGAATCCAGATGTCTGCACTAGGCCAGATGCCTCATTTTCACATGGCTAACGTCAGATAAAAGAAATCCAACTCAAAAGGGAGCGTCAGACTGTCTTTATTATTTTTACTTACTACATTCTTCTCTCTGCCTCAATTTTGTCCTTGTGGAATAAGGATAACAATATGTTAATGCTAATGGGATGTCCCGCTGTCTCAAACCTTCTCTCATCTGTGGTAAAAGGTTGTCCCAGGGAAGGGAGGGCTGGGGTTTTTATTAGGTTCCAGTATAACCTACAAGGGAGGGAAAGATGGCAACGCTTTGGGGAAGGTGTAGTGGGGACGGTGGAGATGGGAAAATCTCAAACCAGGATGGAAATACAAAAACCACTAAGGTATTCTCTCATGCAGAAGTGGCATGGGTCTCTGCTCTGCTGCCCACTGGGGGTCCCCCCTCCGTTTCTCTCTGGTGATGACGAAAAGACGCCGTTAGCAGCTGTGTGCCACAGACCCTCACATGCCGCTCCATCACATATTTCCACTTCAGCCTTTCCCTCTCTCCTTGCAGACAGAATGCTTAGGCAAAGAGCAACCAGCCTTCCCACCTGGCTGTCAGGAAAGTACCTGGGCTCAGCCCTCAGCCTCCAGAAGCCTTCCTGGGACACCTTCAGTGGGACAACTGGGGGATGTTGTTATTTGGGTATTCCTGATGCACTTTTAGAAATTAAGCCCAAAGCTCCTGATATTTCAGTCTTGCTCTTATGAACTTGCCTCACTTTCATTTATTGAGAAATAATTCATTTTCAAGTATCTGTAAGGTCAAAAATCCCCTGTCCCCATATTATAAGATACTGTCTTTCCTTTGGCCATCTCCCTGTCCTCCCCCCAGTGACTCTCATTTTAATCCAGGGCCCTTTTCTAAAAACTCTTGGTCTGGCTTGATCCCATTCATGACATTGACCTACACAAATCCTTTCACCTCCTCTCAATTTTCCTTCCCCACTATTTTGAAATCATGGCTGTTAAAAATATCATTTCTCATGTGTCACATCAGATCCCATAGCTATTGGCATTGATGACGAGATTCTCTAGCAAGAACATGTATTCATGCTGCTGCAGGCACTGATGAAATGTTTTTGCCCTAAATTGTCTCGATAATATTTAAATTAGTGGCAAATGGCTGGGATGAGGCACTGGCCAACAGAATTTGATGCTGTATTGATCATCATGTCACACATCCAGCATCTTGTGTTATTCAAAACATTTCCTTCTTCAGGGTGATTACTTCATTTTATATTTCCTGGCCTCATGCTCATGTCACACCCCAGTTCCTGTAGCTGTCAGATTAAACACTGCTTTATCAGAAGAAATGCCACTGAATTATGAAATTTCTTTGGCCATTTAACACCTTTATCTCTGTCTTAACTCTACCAGGATTACTGACACAGATTTGTCCTGTCCTTACTCTCCCAGAAAACTCCTAAAATGTATGTAACGGAGGACTTCCTAGACAGTTCTTTTAACACGTCTATAGCACGTACACAAAAGCCATGTTTCCGTCATGGAAAACTGTGTGCAGGTCTAAATGAGCTTTTCATCTGTGAAATATGATTTTTAAAATAAAAATTTCTCATGGATATGTTAAGCTTTCTGAATCTTGCTCGCTTCTTCTCCATTAATCACAAGTGGCTTGAGACCCTTGCTCACCTAAACCCATTTCCAGCACCTGAAATCTGCCCCTTGGAGCTGATACCCCCTTGCTGGAAGCAGGTATAAAAACATTAATCTCAACGGAGGTGTCACTCTAGGACAGAACAAGCTGGGACCAGCTAAAGGGGAACTAATGTCCATCTGAACGGGCCAGACCATTCAGAGCATCTCTCTCCCTCATCCAGGGGATTTTTTTCTGTTCACACACATGCACAGAGTCACTCTCCATCGCAGAGCCAAGGGACCCCACCGATGCCATGGGGTCACTGCGCAGGGTCACGGTGACATGTAGGGTCATTTCAGCCTTGGACGGCCCCAGCCTGAGAAGGGTGACGGAAGGTGACACGCTCTGCTGTGAGGCAGGCTGTGCCAAATCAGTGCACAGCTTCTGGCCAGCTCGGAGCATGTCCACCGCAACTGAAATCTGCTTAGGAAAAGCATCGTCCTGTGAAATACCCTGCGGCGGTACCCTGAGATACGGCAGAAGGGTGAGCAGGGGGATTGCACTGACTTGGGCTTGGCTTTGCTGTTCTGTAGCGTTAAGTGACTCCCTTAACCTCCCCATCCATATGAAAAGTGATGGGTGGAGGGTTTATCTCCTCGAAGAAAGGGATATCCCTGACTCCAGGTGAGGCTGGATTAGGTTTTAAATTCTAGTGCCAGCACTGAGGGGTCATCATAGGTAGCAGCCATCACCGCATCCATCCTGGTTCCTCACACCCGGCTGGTACCATCCCAAACCTCTTGGACATTGCAGTGGCTCCCAACACCCTGACACTGGAGCTGCTGTTTAATTTGCCTCTATGATGCGACACTGGTTTCTGACGAACTGCGTACGCTCCTGTTTGGATGTCTGCACTTTCACGCCAGTGTTTGATGTGTAGTTGTAACAGTTTGATCCGAGGGGAGGGAGCAGTACCCATACTCAGACTTTGGCTGATCCAACTATAATACTGAGTGAAAGGATTTCAGGTGCTTGGTTCTCCTATGACCCAGTCCAGCAATCATATAAGACTCACAGATATTACAATCACTTCATCTGACCTTTTGAAGAAGAGGCCAGAGAATCACATACATGGTGAGATGTAGACTGAGCTCCAGCCATCAAGTCTGAGTCAGCACCAGCCTTCACCCCAAGGCTAATGAGTTTTCAAACCTCCAGATTCCTTTCTGAGCCCTTCTTCAAGCTGTGAAGTCTGGCTCTAGCTTTAGGCTTTCATCAGATATAGCAATTATTATCCCTGACAGGTATTATGGTCTTTTTGTCTATCATCAGCAGTAATTTTTTCTACTTCAGTGTCTCCTTAGGGCCCATTTGTGCTAGACTTCGTCAAAATATTTCCTCGTTCCTCAAAAAAAAAAAAAAAAAAGATCATGAGATAGCACTTTCTTAGCCAAGATGAGATGTGTCCTTGTTCTGCAGCCAGCACTCTCAGTCCAAGCCATTCCCATCAAGTGATCCACCTGCCAAACGTGATGCCTTCTTCTGACTGCCATGACCATTCTCCTTCCAAGAACAACTGCTGAACAGACAACTGACTCATTGCCCGCTCTTAGAAAGGTACTAGACAGATACACGTGGAAGAGAAAATTAGTGAGTTGTTCACAAACTGCTTCTAGTATTTGAAATCATAACTAATTGCCCTGACCTGGCATAGTGGCCACCACCTCAGCTCTCTGAAGTATGTGATGGTGGCTTGTGGAGAAGACCCTCAGGGAGAGACTGGTGAATTGCTCCTCCATTTGCTGCTTCTTAGATGCAATAGTAGTTCTGACACCTTAAATTAAACACCCAGGGCCAACAGCATGAATGCAACCCTCAGGGTTTCTCTACATAACATGTCAGTCTAAGGTGATGTTTTTAAATGAACTTAGTTAAACTGGTGCACATGGCTATGGGGAAGACATCGATTTTGGTTTCAGTCAGGCTGTATTTTGATATTTAACATGGCTTAAATAAAAAAGCAAGTATTTTGGATTGTATTAATTAAAACAGTTCAGCCTTGTGGAAGAAAAGCCCAAGAGTAGTTAGAAGCAACCAACAAGTCAAGAAAAAAGCACAAAGGCGTACATCTCAAGGATGCAAATGAATGCCCATGATATTTTTTTCCCTCTGTATTTGTATATGTCAGGCTCTAATTTATTTTATTTACTGTTTCAGGCCAGAGGGTTAGGAACTAAATATCCTACAGCAAAGAAAATATTCCCTTTGTTTTTAGGAGGGGCAGGGGATCCTGAGGTAAGACTCTTACTTGTCCTGCCAGGATGAGAATCCTTCAATTCTGTGAGCAAAATATAATCTTCAGTGTGACCAGATGCCTGAAACCATCTGATTTCTTTAAAATAAGAGGAACAGCTTTTCCAAGTAAAGTTATTAGGTCAAATTCTCCCCTCTGTCATCCCACTCTCTGCAGCACACTGATGTCACTGATGCTACTGGTAAGGAAATGTTGACTGACACAATCTGTCAGAAAAAGAAAGGGTATAAGAAATGGGTTAAATATTTCAGGCTCTGATTTAGCAACCATCTGAGTTAGTAGCAACTTATATATTGATGGCAAGAGACTCTGAGTGCTTGCAAAGCAGAGAAAAGGAGCTGATAGACCAGATGAGTCCAACCACTAAACACGCTTAAAAATGCACATATACATGGCAAGGTTATTCAGCTCCTGCCTTTGGGTAGAATAATTGCCATGTGAAACATTAGTGAATCAGCATGAATGTTTCATAAGTTTGAATTTATAAAATATTTCTGATTTTCCTGTACACATGCCTTTCAAAGATAACTTTCAAGTGCTTGTTGTATTATGCATCTCACTTTTCAAGAGAACAGCATGATTTCCTTGAAGACATATCCGTTTAGAGAGTTGCCATGGCAATTTGTTCCCACCCCCCAAAAATGCTTAAAAACAGATTTTTCCATTGTCTTCTGATTTCTCCAGATTACAACATGCTTCGCTTTTCTCTCTTCCCTAGAGTGACTCTAGGTGAGTGTACAGCAAAAAAGAAGGAAAAATCTTTTTTTTTAATTTAAATTACCTTCTGATGGAAGCAGAAAGCTTCTTCCTCTAAAGTTTAGTCACAACCAAGGCAAAATTATCTTACTATTTGAAACAATCATTTATTAGCATGATTTTTTTTTATCCCAGGAGACTCCTGATAAAAATTGCCTGTGCAAACATAAAACTCTTTTTACATATGCAAGGTAATTATTAATCCAATTAACCATCTGCATACCAGCATATTTAATTAGTTCTCAGAATTACTGTTTTCCTGCTGTAATTGAACTAACCACCTTCTGCAATCTGTAAATCTGAACAAAAAATTTTGTTGAGCCTTTTTTAAAAACAAAAGATAGGTTCTGGCAAAAATGGGATTAATTCAAGATTTTTCCTTATTTCACTTTTTTTGCTTTTAGACAAAAACCACCTTCTGTCCCCAAAGAAAAGCAACTAGTGATGAGGATTATATTGTCAAATACTGGCAAATTACGGTTTTATTTCTGGAGGGAAAAAAAATGGCAAAAAATATTAATATAGTGATATTTTTATCCCTATTAACTTTTTAACAACAAATACGCTCTTTGATCATTGTTAATTGCTTGGTCCCAGAGCATAATCAGACAGCATATTTTGACTAGAAAACAGACTGCTTTGCTTGTAAACACTCCTTCTTTCCCTGTTTTTATTGAAAAGTAAAAAGAAAAACTAATAGTGCTTGACAAGTCCATTCCTAGTGCTGTTTTATATCAGAGGTTGGCTGTGTTTTTAAAATAATATTGCTCTTTCACAATTCTTATTTTAATTGCTCTGCTGGGGGGATGGGTCAGCATAAAGTATATGTCCTGATGTTTCTCCTTTGTGAAGGAAACTCTCTGAATAACTCCAGGGAACCAAAACACATGAATGGCTTTAACCAGAGCAGCTCCTAGAGACTGGAGCTCTTTCCACTGATATGAGGAAAACAAAATGAGGTGCGAAAGGGGATATTAGATGGGAGCAGCACAGGGAAAAAAATAAAGGGCTTAAATTACTTGTCTTGACACAGGCATCTAACATCACTTGAGATGCCCTGGAGGCATCGGAGACATCCTTACAGGCCTGGTGGGGAGAGGACCCATGGGAGACTGCCCTTCTGGGAACTGGGCTGGACACCATAATCAAGGGAGCTGCCCAGTTGTGTTGAGGAAACTGGACCAAATTCTGGTCCTCAGACTACACTGGAGGTTTGCCTGCCAGCCCAGGGGCTCCTACGTGGGGATACCACCCATTAGGTGTCTTAGCAGTGAGCTGAAGCTTTCCCTTATGTTCTGTCTAATCCTGTGATAACTCTGCTCCTGGCCAAGCCACTGGAAGAACTGGTATTTTGACCATTCTGCATGGTGTCTACACCGCCTCCTGGTTTGTTGCAGTCCACGGAGGAGGGACACGATAGGTACCTGTTCAATGAAGCCAGTTAACCAACCCTTGGAAGTTCTCCCCCTAAAGGAATCCAAGAGATGTCTCTGGCTGGGCCACTGTACACAACCGTGGTGGGAGCTCCCTACCTCAGTGGCACGTGGCCCCAGAAAACCCAATTCAGTCCCCATGAAAACAGTGTGAATTTTGGTACGGGATTTAGGAGGATCTAGCCCACGTATTTGGAATTGTGGCTAAACCTCAGGTCCTGGTGGCATATCAAAGGTGTTATAGTAGCTCAACAAGGGTGCAAGACTCCCAGAGTGCAAGACTTGGTGATTTATGGCTCTCTGCAGCCTTTAGATTGTGAAAATTATTTGCTGTTCTCCCTGTTCCTCTCCTGTTTGAGCAACTTAAACTATAACTGCTTCACTAAAGCAGTTCCTGCTTGCCTTTGCTATTATGTGTTCTGGAACAATGAACACAATCGCCAATTTCTGAAGAGGATTTTGGCTGTGTGTTTGTAAATAGGCTTCCAAGCAGAAAGGGGGGAAATAAAGGGATAAAGGAATTGCTATCTGCTTTCTCTTTATAAATATATATGTACCCGTACATAAACAGAGTCATCTGATGCTCTGCTGCTTGCCGGGCTGGGTTACAAAAGGGTAAATTGGAGTCAGTGGGATTTTTTCTTTTGCCTCCGAGATATATCTATGTTTTAATTACTAAATAATCTGACTACAGAGTTGGTCCAACTGAATCAGACACAATGTTAATTTTATCAGTGCAATGTGCATACAAGCAGAGAGGAGTTCTGAATGCTCATTTCCTCTCTGCCTCCCCTTCTGCCTCACTCCCGTATGAAAAGAAAAAGGCAAAAAGATTTGCATATACCTAAGGATCACCAAGCTGGAGTGAATTTAAAGCTAAGAAAAAAAGTTATTTACGTTAAAGACAACTTTGTGCTATGCCTAGCCTTGCCCTGAGCAATACCCTTGCTCTGTCACTTACCTGTTGTGCTGCTTTTCTGATCTCACGGGGCTGCTTCCACTGACACCCACTGGTTCCCTAAGCTCTGTGAGCTAGCATGTGTCTCTCATGGGTATCTTGCACTCATAGTTGCAGGGATTGCAACGTGGATACCAGCAGAAAGCTTCATGTAGAAATATGGCATTAGACAGTGCAATGTCAGGAAAAGGGGGTGAAAGCAAAGGATGCCAGATCCCAAACTTTGCTACTGAATGTTGCCATGAACTTGGGAGAGATGCATAAAAACCTCAGGAATTCAAAATTGCCACCAGTGGATGCCAGATCGGTGCTAGAAAAATGGGGAGCTGGCAGCCTGCTTTCATCTGAATTTGAATAATGTTGTATGTCATGAGCTAGCCTGTCTTCTTCCTCTGGATTGTAAGGGAGGTGTGAGACAAGAACAGAGCAGAGCACGTGCACAGCTGCATTCATCTTCTCATTTGACCTGACGATGCCCCGGGAAAAACACAATTCTTTCAATTCTCCCTCTTTGAAACAAGAAACAAGAGCAAAAGCAAACAACAAGTTTCTACTTGCCTGTGGATCCCAAAGGAGGTTTAGCTGAACTTCTCTGGAGCTCCCTGAAGATGCTGTCACATATCTTGTAACTCATATTGATAGTTTCAAGTCATGATAATAAACCTGCATGTGATTTCCACTTTTAATTAATCTGATTTCAGCTTCTGACCCTTGAGTGAAATCACTCAAGAGCTTATGCTGAAGCAAGCCACCCTTCTGTCAAATAATCAGCTGTAATATAGTAGTGCCAGGCACCTTAGGCTGGTATATGCTGATCCTCAATTCTTTGATTCCTCCAGCACTGGTTTTTAAGGATGTTGCACCACCCGAGCTGTCAGAGTAGCATAAAACTAATAACCAGGCTGTATTACATCTTGATGATGTGACAATGGTACTGATGGTGCTTATTCTCAGAGACTACAAGGCAGCATTTCTTTGATTGCTTATGGGAACACTTTACAGCTGAAGTATAATTTCATTTATTAGAGGCAGACAGCTTATAAAAATGTGTGAAACACAACAGGTACCAAAAGGAAAGCTTGGGAGACTAATGAGGCACAGGGCTCATACCTTTAAAGAAAACAAAGGTTTCCACAGACAAACGGCTGATGCAGTTTGTTTTTTATACACATAAATCAATCAAAACATTCAAACCATGTTATCCTGGAGAGGTACAGCAAATACATTTCTTCTAAAATTATTGATGACTTTGCTTTTAAACAGAGGATAGGACCAAAAGGAAAACAAGGAGGAAAAAAAAAATTCCTTCACATTCAAAGAAATATAGCTGGAGTGAAAACCAATCTAGCAGAAGGGGAAAATGTACACAAGTAAAATAATAATAGTATTGTTACAAAGTGCCTTTTCCTCAGAACTGTCTCCCATCCTATCTGAGCACTCAGGGACAGAATTAAAGCAAAATTTGTAGTAAACAACTTCAGTATGGATCCAAGAGTGAATGGGGGAACAGTGAAAAGCTTGGTGTGGTTTAAGAGTGACAAAACTGCCCGAAGCAGCCTGCAGAACAGTTTACAGGTCCTTTTTGCAGCTGGTGAGGGATGTCCTTGCTGAAGGGTAGCCATGGAGCAAAGATCAAGTGAGGAATGTGTGTGGACCCTGTGTGCTTCACCGCTGAACCAGTGCTGAGAGCAGGCTGGGGTGCCAAAGAAGAAGCAACGATTAGGATCCTGATTAAGATAAGGCTCAGTAGTCAACAGTAAATGTTCCAATTCTATGGTCAAAGCACGAAGATGGAGAACACAAAGGCTGCAAGATGCTTTCCAGGTGTTAGAAAGCACTGGTCATGTTCAGAGGGATGAAGGACCTTCAGCTCATTTGGAAAGCTTCTACTGGCTTCCTCAAATGTTCCAATATATCTCTATATATGTCATGGACTCGATGATCTTAAAGGTCTCATCCAACCTAAATGGTTCTATATCTACGCAGCAGATGGCAGTGAGGCACTGACTGATCCTGCACACACTCCTCATTGGCTGGCCAAAAGACACCTTAGCACAGCCTGATGCCAAACCTTGGTGTGGCTTCAGTGGGCAATTTTTCTGAGCACATATGTGGTGTGGTGCATACGGGACAATATGGAGACTTCTAGAACATGAGACATTTACTATGTGACCTATACAGGTCTTCTCCAGGCTAGAGATTTTGCGCATGCATTTGCATATGGATGGCCAAAAAAAATTCAGGAGTTCCTGGCAGGCAGTATTGGGTCAGGGGGATTAATGTGTGGTGGTTCTGACTAGGATGCCAAACATCCAGCAGTGCCAAAAATCTTTCCCCCATGTGTGAGGAAAGCAAAACAGGCAAGGGGACCCGAGCATGCTGCACTACGCACCTTCCAGAGCAGTACTGATTTGGTATCCAGCCAGCCTGGAAGAAAGGAGGAGCGGCTGTGCCCCATTTGAACCTGACCCCACACATTTCCAAGGCATCCTTGGCTGTAAACCCGGGGCAGCTATCAACACCGACGGGGAGTGTCATCTGCTGCCTCTGCCTCCGTCTCCCAATGCAGCACAGCTCCCTGTATTGCCTGAAGTTTGAAGAATTAAGACTGTGCCCTGGGAAAATTTGTCCCAACACAATCCGAGCCAGGACAGCAAAGATGAGTATTAACATGAGTTGATGATTAGTTACGCTGTTGTTCCCAGGGACATGCATTGCTTGGGAACGTGTCTAACCAGTCACACAATCCATCCCCCATCAGTTTTTGCAATGAAGAGTTCGGTCTCCAACAAAGACTTTCATGTACGTTCAGCTCCACAGAGCAGCTGCAGAGCATTGAGTTGGGCTCAAGAGACCTCAGTTATACTGCTCTGTCCTAGGCCTGTTAGAAGTCCTCAGGCAAGACAATCTCCCTTGATACCTCAATTTCCTGACCTGTTAATTTAAAGTTACTGATATCATTGTAAAGAACCTTCAGACACATCTGGGTAGATTGCTGGGCAGGTGAACTGGTTTCAGCTGGGATGGAGTTAATTGTCTTCCTAGTAGCTGGTACAGTGCTATGGTTTTGAGTTCGGTATGAGAAGAATGTTGATAACACACTGATGTTTTCAGTTGTTGCTAAGTAATGTTTAGTCTAAAGTCAAGGATTTTTCAGCTTCTCATGCCCAGCGGGCGAGAAGGCTGGAGGGGCACAAGAGGTTGGGAGGGGACACAGCCAGGACAGGTGACCCAAACTGGCCAAAGGGGTATTCCATACTGTGTGACATCATGCCCAGTATATAAACTGGAGGGAGTGGGGGGGAGGGGATCACTGCTCAGGAACTAACTGGGTGTTGGTCAGTGGGTGGTGAGTAATTGCATTGTGCACCACTTGTATATTCCAATCCTTTTATTATTACTACTGTAATTTTATTAGTGTTATCATTATCATTATTAGTTTATTCTTTTCTGTTCTATTAAACTGTTCTTATCTCAACCCATGAGGTATTTTTCTTTTTTTCTGATTCTCTCCCCATCCCATTGGGTGAGGGGGGAGAGAGTGAGTGGCTGCGTGGTGCTTAGTTGCTGGCTGGCGTTAAAGCATGACAGCAGGTGATACTGGTCTTCAGGTGAAAGCACTGGAGATGGAGACATAAGCCCTTAGACTCAGATTGATATTATACAATTTTGCCATCTCAGATTAAGAACCTGTGCTGGCATCTTCTGCCATGCTACAAACACACTTCTGCCACAGATTAAACAACAGCTTTGAAAGCTTCATCTGGAAGTGCTGGCTTAGTGCTCTGTTGGCCATGGGCCTTTCTTCACATTGTTTTGTGGGATATGCTCTGTAATTTAGATGTGATTGTCTTGATCACAGCCTTTTCTCCTGTGGGCCCACCATACTAGGTACCCAGAGCCAGGTTTTCTAGCACTCTTTCTTAATACTTTTAGCTTTGGATTACAATCCTAATTAATGTGTTGAACTTTGCCAGTTCCTGTTAAGAAAACAAAGCGTGTTTTGTGAGAGATGAGAACAAGGAAGCAAAATGTTTGATACCCTTCCCTGTCTCTACCACCATCTCATCCCTCTGATGACATTGTTTGCGATCCATCATACAGACTTTATTTCTCATCCAAATTGTTTCACATTTTATTACACTCAGGTCGGGGTCATGGAACCAGTACAGTTCCAGTTCTCTTGGCTGCGTGGTTGTGGGCTTTGGCAAAATACAAAAGCAAAGGGTTGGGAGTCTAGTAAAGTCCTATTCTCTTTCATGTGAAAGCCATTTAGCACTGTTGGGGAGAGGGGCCTCGAGGGAGGAGTCAGTAATATGTGTCTTGCTTTGAAGCCCCGACATGTTCTGAAGAATGAGAGATGGGTCTGTAAATGAGTCAGGTCCACAGGTGTGAAGGGCTGAAGCTGCTTTGAGCATCTAAGTTTTACCTCCCACACAGAGACTCTCACTCTGCCATTGCACCTTGAGCCCTGTCTCTTACTTGGACTGAGCACATCAGTTAGAGGGATGCTGTGTTTGGATATAACACTTCTAAATGGATGTCCACCCTGCTTGGCAAATGTAAACCTGAGCCATTCCCATGCCCAGACCCACCCCATATTTTAAGCCCTCTTGCTCAGACTGGCTGATCCCCTTAGCCCAAAGCCTGATGCTCTTCGTGGGATGCCAGACTCCGTTTTGTGCCCTCAGGATGGGCTGAGTGTGTTACCCCCACTCTGGCCCGACCACCCACAGTTCTCTGTAATTCAGCTCTTCCTAAAAGTAATGTGGTTGCTTTCATTAAGAACCACATGAAGAATACACTAACAGGCAAGGCTGAACCTGCTTTTCCTCTTACAATATAACTTACGCCATGGAGAATAGAGCACGTCCTTTAGAAAGCTGCCCCAGTGCTCAGGTACATTAACTCCGGGCTATCTCAGCCGATGCCAGCAAGAGTGAGGACTCCTGGGTAGGAAACATTCACTTCTTACACGCTCTTCTGCTGTGTAAGGAGAAGGAGAAGAAATTAGCTGACTTAGCAAGTCATTGCAACCTGGAACAGGTCACGTTATCATATTATACCCAAGGTGTAATCTCACTCTTAAGTTTTATGCTCAAAGTGGATGCTTTGTTACTTGTGTGCAGTGAAGTCATCGCAGCGGAATAAATGCAATGCCAGGACGACCCTGCTTTTCTCTCGCTCCCTTCCCTCCAATGCATAATGAAGAAAAGGCAAAGGGAATGAAGAATATCGTTTGCTATTGTATTCTGGCAGAGAGAGCTCATTTGAACAACTGTCAGCCATGGAATTTCATCTGAGTTTCCCAGATAAAATCTCCTGTTTCAGGGACTATATTTACTCAGTGTGTTTAATGTGACAATGAAAACTCCACGCGCACCAATCTTTTAAATAATAATAACCCCCCCCCCCAACAATGAAAATCTTACAGGCAGCCTAATAAGTGGAAAATTAATAAGTGTCAAAACCAGAAGATAAAATTCTACCCAGCAAAGCAGAAAGGGAGCATCCCTATTTCTTACAACTGAAAATGCACAAAGGAATTGTTTTGCTGTTTTGCATCCACCTCCAATATTGAATACTACCATGTAGGCTCCCCTTGTCCACCTTCCTTTGGGTGGAGTGCCTTCAAAGAGATGAACAGTGCTCTGTGCCTGCAGGATTTGGACCTCTTTCAAGGGGTTTTGTTTCAAGTGTGCCTTAGCACCCAAGCTGGGATCTGGCAGCTTTTGCTCAATTAGTAAGAAACCTTTGCTGAAGGGAAGAAGAGGAAGAAAGGAAGAATAAAGGGGGAGAGGGGACCCTGGCACTGGCAGAGGGGCAGAGCCTGTCTCAGAGGTGGCATGGGGTTTTCCAGGCAGATGGGAACGTGCACTGAAGTGAAATCAGCTGAGCTGAGCTAATGACCTCCATGGAGGCAACGGCAGGTTGTGCTTTGTGCCATCACGTTATAGCTGCACAGCCTCTGATTCGGAGCTGAAGCAGGGACAGAGTTTAGGGAAGTCTGTGAAGAAACACCAGAGCTGAATGTGGGGTCCTATCAGCCCATTCTTTAGCATGGAAGAGCTCAGAGACTCACTTTTCCTGCAAAGCCTGAAGGACAAGAATGAATATCCAAATAATTTGTTGAAAATGCTAGATTGGTGGAAGATAGAGGACTTTGGGGCACCTGGGGTAGGTCATCCAGCAGCAGTTTAAGGAGACAGGGAAATGACTGTGGTTGTCAGAAAGCTGCAAAATAAAGCCAAAAGTCATGCCTTGCACTCACCCCAAATTACTTCTGGCAAGTAACAGTTCATGATCCTTCTGGGAGTCCCCTCTGAAAAAAAAAAAAGCATTTGAGACTCACTAACAAACTGATCACAGGCTGAATTATTGATTGTACCATTAAGGTCTTCGTTTGAAACATTATCAGGGTTAATGAAATGATCGAACTTTTCTCTCCAGCATAACCAGCACTGTTTCTTTCTAGCTCCGTTTTTAGGGTTTAGGTCACCTCACATTGAACCCAGGAGGGACCAGGCTGCTGCCTGTCATAAGAATAGGTTGGCTGTGGTATAAATCAAGCCTACGGATGAGATACTAGCAGAGCATTAGCTATGGAAGAAAATGGGAAAGTCGCTATGTACTGGTTCATTATACAGTAATTTACTAATGAAGCCAGAGGCTGCAAATGTGAGTGTATTTAACTCCGCATCTTCTAGTCAGTCAGCTGAGGCAGCTGATGTGCAGTTTGCTCTCCTGCACTGCCAACCTCAACAGATAAGAATCGTTTGTCTCAGTTACACCAAGAGATCAAAACTTGCCTGATCCCCCACCCAAACAGCAAGATCAAACAGCAGTAACATCAGTGCTGGGTTTTTTTTCTTTTTTTTCAGCTAGCTTTGCCATATTTTTAACTCCTTCTCAGCACTGTAGGCAAAAAGGAGCTTTATTGTTTGGAGGATGAGGGTAAAATAACTTACACTGTGCTGGTCTGGGAGTGGGAATATTCCTCTTTTCCCAGCTGCTGGTCCCTTCCCTCTGCTCACTCCCTGTCCACAGGTCCCCTCCGCATCCCTACAAGGTGACACCCTCCCCACCTGCACCCCTGGAGTGTTGGCCAATTCCAGCAGCCCATCACCTGCCTCCATAGCCAAGAGCTGGCTCTGACTCTCCTTCTCCGTGCCTATGTCCATGAGACAATTTCCGTTGTGCGCACTGGTTTGTGCTTTGCTACCTTTTTAACTTCTTCAGTTATTTTTCTGTGAAGATCCACAAAAACTGCAATGTTTTTTACATGCAAGGATGCCTTTTCCACACTGACTGGCAGACTAATGGTTAAAAAGAAAACGTGACAGCTTCCTCACACAGTTGTTATCATAAGATTCTTAAAGTGTTCCTTAATAAAGTAATTCCGTATCATATGTTTAAAACATTTCAGAAGTAATTGAATTCACAGTGCCTTGTAAAATTTCCACCAATTGCACGTGTGTATATATAACTTAAGCAACTGCAAATGTAATCTTTCAGTCATTCTCCCATTTACTTCCTCTGCTTCCCAGCAGCTTTTCTTTCCCCACTGTCCTAATTGCCACGGCAGCCTCTGCAGTCCTCGTTCCCTCCTCCACAAGTCTCTGCTGCCCATGGCCCTGACCCATTTCAGAAGCCATTTTATCTCTGCCCACAATATCTACCTCACTGGAAATAGCGGGAGATGGCAGCCACCTTTATTAAAGTTAGTTTCACATCCCTATTTCAGAAAAAAATATATGGGACAAGGGGTGATAATGCTGGCTGCATATTTCTTGGTGGTCACGGTCACATCTGTGGACTTGATGTGTCAGCCTTGAGACAACCCCTCCCCACAACCCTGATGCGCCAAGGGCCAAGAGTCCCTCATCAGCCAACCAAGTCTTACTTCACACAACTGCCATGGCTCTGAGAAAACTCACATCCCCTGCTTTATATCACTTTTTTCCCTTCTGGATTGAAAATCCTGGTGAAAATCCAATTCCAGGCTTGGATGGCTGGAACTATGTAGAAATTCAACTTCAGAGATGTCCTGGGAAGCAATGGTGAATAAACACTGATTATGAGAGAAAGCTCCTCTGTCTTGCTGCCACTGCAGCTGCAGAGAGATACAGACACCAGAAGGGCCTGTGAGCAAGTGAGGAAGGTGACATGAAGGAAGCAGAAAGATTTAGAGGGATTTTCTGCCACTCAGCAGGGTAAATGAAACATCAGTATTCGGGTGGTTTTGCATGGAATGGGCATCGTTAAGAGACATGTTGAATTAAGGGATGGCAGCAGTTAGTTCAAGTAACTTTTTTTTTTTTTTAAGAAGAAACTTTAAAAATTAGTTTCTTGCTGACCAGTTCTTCATGCCCTTTGCCTTTGATTTCAATCCATTTAAATTGCAAATATCTTACTCCCAGTGGCTTTCTGCTGACAGTTCACCTGTTGAGAACCTGAGCTCCGAGGTCTCTCTGGGGTCTCCTCTCTGCTCTTCTCAGGGAAGGGGGAAGGCAGCTGTCTACATCCACTTTCATCTCTGTAATTTTGTTATCCTTTGTAGCTTCTTTGGCTGCCACTTCATCTTCTCCAAGGTCACCTCTGTAATGAACGCAGAAGCCCAGAGCAGGATTCAGACTGTCGCCTTGGGCCATTCAATCCAGTTGCCCAAGCACAGGTACGTGGTGAAACTGGGGAGTCCTACTTGGCCCCCAGCTACTGTTCTAGGCAGTACAGGACTCCTGAAGCTCCTGACTTGCACATGCCAACCCTACAAGGATGTCTCAAGCAGCATTTCATCTGCAACAAGGCTCCTATAAACAGGCAAGTAGCTCAAACCCTTGTTAGATCCTCATACTTGGAGCTATCTGTGACTGCTTAAAAAAATCTGTATTTAAGAGGTACAAGCCAGTGCATTTACTCAACACTGGACCATGTGGCACGTGAGTTTGTCCTACTACTGGAACTGATGCAGGGAGATAAATCTGCTTGCCTCTAGCTTTTCATCAGTCAATCAGCAACCTTTTGAGAAACAAAATATTTATTGTCCCTACTCTTCTGACTACATTTGTTCTCCAACAGCTTTTATTGAAATATCTTCCCTCATTCACTCAGAAATGCTGTTCACATAGGGGGGGAAGAATGGAATTTGAGCATTTGGCCAGGATTTTTGGATGTCTAGCAGCCCAGACTAAGCAGATTAACCAAAATGATCTCTGCACATCCCAAAATGCTGAAGATTGATGTTGTCAGGGCAGTGCTTGCCGTGTGAGTGATCTCTGTCCTGCTGATTTTGTGCAACACAACAGGTGCCTTCGCACTCTCCTCTTGGAAAATATAAACTGAGACCATGCAAGTGCATGGGACTGTTCTTCTGGTCCAACTTGGGCTGCAAATGAAAATGTTTTTCTGAGGAAGAGAAATTCTTTGGAGGAATAAAAAGGACTGGGAAATAAATTTCAGAGGTTAAAGAGTTTCATTCTTATTTCCAAGCTGGCCAGAAACTCTCTGTTTTAAGCAGTTCAATGTTAACTTCATTTTTATATGTACCTGGGAAGTATCACCACAGGCATCTGCTTTTCCCACAGTCGGAGACCGGGCTTGCTTAGTCTTTGCTTCTGGCTCGATGCAGCCACTTTATGTCCCTGTGCCCTGAGAGGACTGGTCACTTCAGGATCCTGTGGTCCCAGTATCATTTCTGGGGCAGGTCTTGCCTCCGTGTAAGTGTCTACATATAGATGTCTATGGTTGGGGACGACACAGCTCACTGCCTCCTCACTTTTCCCTCTCCTAGACCTGTACAAAGGGGATGTCACTGCTGCACACGTTTGTTATCAGGTGTAAGGTGTTGTCGTGGTTTAACCCCAACCAGCACCTAAGCACCACGCAGCCGCTCGCTCACTCCCCGTCCCCCCACAGTGGGATGGGGGAGAGAATGGGAAAAAAAAAGTAAAACTCATGGGTTGAGATAAAGACAGTTTAATAGGACAGAAAGACAATAATAAAATAATTAATAACAACAACAATAATAACAATAATAATAAAAGGAATTACAATATACAAAACAAGCAATGCACAATGCAATTGCTCACCACTTGCCGACCGATGCCCAGCTACATCCCCAGCAGTGAGCTGTGCCCCCCCAGCCAACTCCCCCCAGTTTATATACTGGACATGACATCACACAGTATGGAATACCCCTTTGGCCAGTTTGGGTCAGCTGTCCTGGCTGTGTCCCCTCCCAGCTTCTTGTGCCCCTCCAGCCTTCTCGCTGGCTGGGCATGAGAAGCTGAAAAATCCTTGACTTTAGACTAAACACTACTTAGCAACAACTGAAAACATCAGTGTATTATCAACATTCTTCTCATACTGAATCCAAGATATAACACTATACCAGCTACTAGAAAGAAAATTAACTCTATCCCAGCCAAAAGCAGGACAGGTGTTAAGGGACATGAGCAGCTCAAATACTATAAATCCTTCAAGGCAAAAGGGACATATAAAAATCACCACCCTGTCCAGTTTCTTCTTGCACTGGAGATTACTGGGATGCTGTGGGTCTTGTGTCTACTAATACCATCCTTCCCTCCCTTGCAGGTAAAATCTGTGTTACCTGCTCCAGGACAAAACATCTGTGATTTATTAACTCTGTTTTAAAACAGCTCTTTCACAGAGCCCAAATTCTCCTGGATATATCTGTCAAACCAGAGGCTTTGGAGAGAAACTCATGTTTCTGGAGAGAATAGGGAGGGGTGGATCTACAGTGGAGGTGACAAAAGGGGTACAAGGGGGGGGGGGCAATTTTAAGATGGAATATTTCTTTCTATGGCTCAAAACAGGAGTTGCATCCTAAAGGAGAAGAGTTTATTCCTTGAGAGAGCAACTGATTTTTGCTATTCCAGCAAGAGAGAAGTCAATAGCTTAGCTCCAAGCGATTATGTTACCAGTCTAGTCTGCCTCTTTCTTTCCCTCTACTTTCTTTTCCTCTCTGTCTTTGTAAAGTTCTAAGTACTTTTCAATGAAGAAAGGAGAAACGTGATTTTAAGATGAGTTGGGGTTGTGCCTTGAGGCAGAAGCAATGCTCAGAAACTACGTTTTAATGAATACAAAATATTACACCATGAAAATCAGCGGCTGTTGCTACTGCTTTTTTTAAGGTATGTTAATTTTTGTTGCTTTTAAATACTCTTGTTGCCGGGAAACCACCTCACACAGTAATTGAAATTGGTTTTTCGTATCCCATTTTGTCCCTGGCAGGTTTAAAGTGTTCTTAAAAGCTAAAAACTCTGCTGAGGAAAGGCAAGGTGCATCTGATAGCAGATCCCTTGGTATTTCTTTGGGCAAAAGACATCATGAAATGCATTCAGAAAAATTAAAGCACTGGGGCAGGGCATACATTGAAACTGGCAGGCGGCTACAGTGAATATACTGGGGTGTGAAGTAGTGGGTGAGAGGATCTGGAAGGGTTTTTTTCCACAAATGAGAAGGATATTTAATGGGCTGTGGGAATTAGAGGATCTATTTCACACAAATCCAGCTTAGTCTGAGTCACTTCTGGCACCCAACATTTCCCTGTTCAGGGGTTGTAACTCTTGCTCCCAAATTTTTCAAGACACTTTGTAACCAGCTCCCCACATGTCACCCGTCCTGTGCTTCTTTCTTCCTCTCCTAGCATTTTTTCCAGTGATAACAAGCCATGATACACACACATATCCCTCCCTCCAGCAAACAGAGGGACTTGGTACCTTATCACAGAGTGTTTCAATCCTTTTAGTCAAAGACCTGTATGTGCTTTTGGAAGGCAGCAAACCAAACCCCACGTGCATCCTTCTGGACAGGGCCACCACATATCCTTTTCAGTTACAACTGACAAAGCTCTGACTCTATTTATCAGTTGTATTCTCCCTTTGCAGATCAGTTTACTCTCACTTATGTTTTAAAAGATGTGTATCTTTTCTAGCTTTTTTTCCCAGTTACTCGTTTAGCACCTTCTGTTATCTTGCAGGATTTGTACTAGTAGTTGAGCAATGCAGCCTCAGAGTAAAGATCAGCATACAGCTTAGCTATATTTTAAGATGCTTAATATGCACTATTGTACTAAATCATTGTGTCTCTGAGATGAAAATATACTTGCTGTTCCTCTGACATAAATCTTTCTTTGCCTCTTTTATCTGCTTTCTTTGGCTCCTCAACTGAGTGAAACTTGGCCAGATCTGAGTACTGGGTCCACAGGGAGAAAGTTAAACAAGAAACACTTAAATACTATTAAAGACAAATCTCTTGACTCTTCACCTACTTGATTAATGCTGCTTATAACTGTTCCTTAAATAAGGAAGAGCAAGAGGCTAAGAGAAACAAAGTCTCTGCTAAAGTTTATGGACTGAATTGCAGAAACACACATGTTCCATTCCCTTTTTTATTGTCATCTGCTCCAGCCTTGCCTCTCCCTTAGACTGTAAACTCCTCTGTGCACAGATCTGTTGTGCTCAAGTGCTATTCACATCTTTCATCCTACATAAATAATAATACATCACAGTAATAAAGCAGCTGTTGTGAGTTAATTCCAACCAAACTGCAATCTACCCCCATGCAACAAGATGTCTGCGCAATCACTCTTGATAATAAGTCCTGGGAAATGCTGTGCAATAATCTCAGTGCTTGATTAATTTTTATTTCGTAACAAGTCATTATTAATGGGCCAGATGCTGATAGGTTTGCTCATGGTGAGGACAGTCTGACTGCAAGAGAAGTGGCATTAAAAGGAAGGAAAGCAAGCGCAACTGAGCTAGCACAAAGATATTCCAGTGCATTGCTGCCAGAATAAAACAGCTAGCGAGTCAAACAAAACAAGATCAGCTTTTAGAAGCAAGTACAATGACTTGCTGCCTTGAAGAGATAATGTTCCTCTTTTAGTTTCTTGTGTCACGCAGCAAAAGAACAGTGAAAAGTTCCCAGAATATCTGTGCAGGGAGTTAACATTTCCAGGAAAAAAAAAAAAAAGAAAGCCTTTACAAAAGGGGTTTTCTTTCTTACAGGCTCTTCAGAGAAAGGCTGGGTAAAAGAAAAGAGCTAAGAAAAAGTCCAGGCAAATCCAGAAGAAAAACATCAAGCCTTTTCAGTGGGGGATGAAAACACAAAGGCAAGTCCCTGGCAAATGTCAATATTTACATGAGTCGTAGTAAAACTGCTGGCCAAGGGGGAGAGTAGAGAAGGGTATTCAGAAAAGTGACCTTCTGGACACCATGCACAAGCTTTCTTTTTGCACTGCAGGATGTAGGGTCAGCCATCAACAATGACTGAGACAAGAGCCACTGATGTAATGACAATCCCGCAAAGCTGAACCAAAAAAAACCCCCACAACCAGTCTCTTGATGAATTGATTTGCAAAGCCAGCAGTTCTCCTAGGAGGGCAAAAGCAAGATAAATTGGGTGCAGGGGCTCCATAGTCAGGGTGTAAATACCAAAACAAGGGATAGAGTGGGTTTTGGGGGAATGTGGTCTCCATCTGAACGAGGGAGCCGTGCAGCCATCACTGCATCTTACAAATGGGAACGGGACTCACCCCCAGGAGGGAGGAACTCAAACTGCCTTAGACAACTAAACATACCCATCCTACACTTAGCTAATAAAGTGAAGCTACTTTGAATTTACCCTGGAAATGCCAAGGACCAGCTCAGGTCCTGTAAATCTACATTGATCAAGCTAGCTGAAATGGCCAGTCCCCTTCTCAGTCATGCTTCAGATATAATCAGCCTGACAAGCCCAATCCATACTTTCTTCTGAAAATCATTAGTCATCATATTAAATCAGATTATGTTAACAAATTGCTTCCATCTTCATATTGTTCAAGCAAACAGTCAAGCAAGGGGCAGCTTTGGTTTGAGAAAATGACTTGGCCTAAGCTGATAGCAAATTGTATGCACTAATTGAAATTCTAAATTAACACCATGTAGCACAGTTTGACTTAATTGCTTTAAAAAGAGTTTTCCAGGGTACAGTCTTGTGGTTTCCAGTGTTACACTGCCAAGGCATTTCTAACTTGCGGAGATGGAGGAACTGGTTTAGAAAAGGCTCAAGTGTTCCCTTTGACTGTATTGATTTTCCTCTGTGTGCGTGGTCCCAAGAAGCTTTTTCCTCCATGAACACAGATGTAGATATATAATAGGACTCGCTAATAACTGCATGCTTTATGGATCCAGCCAGGATCAGACCCTGAGTGAGGTCTGAGTATGTTGGGAATGTCAGTACTCTAATGAGCCCCACACAAGCAAGAGGAACAAGAAATGGAAAGAACAGGAAAAAAAAAATCACTGCCCTTTTTGCAAAAAAAAAGAGCTAGCAAAAGAGCTAATTTCCTAGATAAATGTTGAATCTTAGTTTAACCACAAACCATGGAATGCTATGGGGAATCAGAGGTGCCCATATGGGACTGAGAGATGCAGCTGGGATTTAGGGGAGATGCCTGCCCTCTCAGAATGTTGCTGGAGGTCAGGAGGATAGCCCAGACCACCAAAACCAGTGCTAGACCCCATGCTCAGACAACTATATGTGACCACACATTTACATTGACTATCTTGGGAATTTAGAGTCACAGCTTACACAGAAACACATAGATGGAGGTATTGACATTTAGATGTCTTAATCTGCAAGCTAAGTCCCACACTGAAAGCTAGGAGAGATGAATCCCACCTCACTGAAACAAGCTCTAACATCTCCAACACCAGAAACGTGAGCAAGAAAAATCGTGAGCTGAGCTTGGCTCGAGTCTCCAGAGACTCATCTGCAAGACTGTGCTCCTTGGAGCAAAAAGGACAGACTCCAGTTTAAACTTTACCTGCAGAAGTTTGAGCATTAAATTAGGATAAAATAGAAAAGGTTAGGGCCAAAGAGCAAATGATCATGGACATGTTCATATTTGTACAGCTGAAACACTTTAAAACCTCCGCTTCTACCAGCTGTAATTCTGTGACATGTTTCCAGGGACACCTGCTTTGCCCCAGACAAAAAAACATGAAAAAAAAGTCTTTAAATCCCATCTTAAAGAAAACATCCAGATGGAAAAAGGGGCTGTTTCCAAGGAACCACAGATGTAGGGCGATCTGGCTGTCCCTTCAGCTGAGCTATGGTTGCAGACTTTGTGGGTACTTCTAATCAGCACCTGCACAAATTAAATCAGGTCAAAGTAAATCACAGCTGCAGGATGGCAACTTAATCTGCTGCGGCTCTCCCACAAGCACGCATTTCAACAGGACACCAGCAGCTCACGTATATCTCTGCCACACACGCAAACTGGTTGCTTAACCTGGTTCTTTCCACGTTCGAGCTAATAACACGGGCGGGCAGGCAGCTCTAAGAGCACATCCCACACTGATGCTCTTCTCCATGGAGCTGCTGGGAGCGCTCCTTCTCTGTGTAGGTCGGTTATTACACCGTCCCAGCACCCTGCACGGTTATTAGCTTCAATGGCAATAGCTACTTCCCACAACAGGTTTTTACCAGTGGAACTTGAAATGCCTGGCTTGGAGATGCTGCAAGAGCAAGAGCCTATTTGGCACAAGTACACGCGCGTGGCTGTTGCATGCCAGCGGTGGAATATGGTCTATTTTTAACTTAGCGTGCTTTGTGATTGGTATATCTTCAGTTTTTCAGTATCTCAAATGGTCAGGCAGAGAAACAGTCATGATCTGCAAAGCTGGAAGAAGGGTTTTAAATGTTTTAAAAGTTATTCTGCGTAATGCCAGGCCGGGAAAGGGATAGGAATAGAAGATTTCATTTAGATTACAGTTTCCCTAGAGAATGGGCTGCCTTTGACTGTGTTTCTATATGGTGCCTGACATAATACACTCTCTGAATGCACATCCACAAACCTGAACATATCGCAGAGCAGAGATCCCCAAATGAAACCACAAGGGCCTGAAATGCTGTTTGCAGAGCTGTGTCATGGGATAGAAATGACCCCAGGAGTGCTTTACAGGTCTCAGTTACAGAAAACTACAGCTGAAGTATTCATCATAGTCCATAGAGAGCAATGGGCATTTTCCAGACGTGATTCATCTACCCTAATTCAGATTAATTTCTCCCCAGAAGGCCTTATTTCTCTCTTCCGACTATAAAGGTAGAGATGGAGAAATTTGCATCTGATGTGTCTACGTTTGATCACATGAATCCCATCAACTGTGGCAAAGACACTGCGTTCACAATGAAATTAAATTTCCCACAGACAAAGAAGTCATTTGCTATTTTCTTCCAAACCCATCATGATGTATTACTGCAAGGATGGACGGGCATGTGGTGCCCAAGGTCCCCACTGCTGGTGGTGCAAACTCTTTATGATCTATGTGAGAGATTGAAGGTGGCTGAAGAGCTTCTGGATCCTTGCAGATGGATCTTCTGTCCAGAAGTCTTATGTCCAACAAGCAAAGGAAGGCAAAAACCTCTGGAAAAAAACCACTCCTAGACTTAAGTAGAGTGAGGGAGATATTTGTGGCTGTAAGAAATGCAATGACCTACTTTGATGAGAAGATAAAGCCACAGAGTTTCGATGGTCTCCATTTTCACAGGACAGTCTTCAAGGTAACAAGCTGAGTAGTCAGGAGAGTGTTAAACTAAGAAAAGGGGAAGGCAGAAAGGGAGGAACGAAAGAGCATTCACTTAGCACGAAATTAAGATGTCAAGAACAAAATTAATCAAGGCACCAAGGGATGTGAAGAGAAGAAATTCTTTAATTGCCTATACTCTAATGCTGGGAGTCTGAGTAATAAACAAGAATTGGAATTGGAATAGCTCATTTATGAGTATACATTAGACCTTGTTGGCATTATTGAAATCTTGGGGGAAGATTTGCATGATTGGAATATTAAAATCACTCTTTATAATGTGTTTAGGCAGGATAAAGTGGGCAAATGAAAAAGGGGAGTGGCACTCAACATCAAATGTGTTTCTGTGGCAATCAGGTGTCTAAGCTCTTCTTGTAAAGCTTTTCAAGCATTTATGTATGTTTTACATCTGAAGACATGTAAAAAGATGGATGGCAGGGATTTGCAAGGTGGGATCTTTTGGAACCTCAGTTTTTAGAAGGTGCTCGATGTTTGTCACTCTTGAAAGACTGTATTTCCAGAAATCCGACTCTTAGTGAATGAAAGAATATTCTGGGCAAACCATTGCTTTTTTACTGTGCACAAAAACTCAGGCTTGAAGATTACTGTATGAATGGCATTACTGAAATTTGCCATAAATAAAATGAGACATAATAAGCTTGATCCTACGCTCTGATTAAATATTACAGACATTTTGTGTACAGAATTACAGAGACTAGGCCATTCAGAAAAGCATTAGTACCTAGTCTTTTTTGACCCTTCCTGGCATTACACACAGAAGAAATCTGGTCCTTTATATTTTTCAATGGCGTAAATTATCACTGTGCTTTTGGAAGACGCAATATTGGCAGGTCTGCAGAATAAGAGAGGCTCTAATCATCACTTATTCTTCTGCTGCGATTTCCCTGACATCAGTTTAGATTCTCACCCTCACTATATGTACACATATTTTATTTCCTAGGTAATTTTCATGATTCTCTTTACGCTTTTTCAGATGAATGAGCTATTCCTTATGTACAGAAAATTCTCTAAACCATTATCTCCTATGTCTTTAGGACACTCTCTGTTTGAGGGTAGGCAGGCTCTACAGAGGGATGGGGACAGGCTGGATTGATGGCCCGAGGCCGTTGTATGAGGTTCAACAAGGCCGAGTG
>NW_010973187.1:16218638-16318780 GCF_000737465.1 Haliaeetus leucocephalus | reverse complement strand
ATCATAAGGGTCTTTTCCAACCTAAATGATTCTATACTATGACTCACTTTTTTCCTCCCTCCTACCCTTCTCAATCCTTACATCCATTCTGACTTTGGCAACAATTTAATTCATCCTATTTGAAAATCCTACGCAGTATCACAGAGGTCATACCGCCAAGCTAATTTCATGCCCTCATTACTGTGATCTTTATTCTGCTTCACAGTACAGAAGCCCCCCCACCCCTCCATATCATGTTATCAGAAAACATCTCAAAACCCCAAATGCCAGGAAAGCTCCAAAGTTTTTCTTCCCATATGCCAAGCATGGTTTTTTTTCTACAAAAGTTCAGAGCTAAACAATAATAACTTCAATCTGTCTTGACTACTCTGAAAAGTTCATTATGAGAACCGTGTGTATGTGGTAGAGGGAGTAAACCAAAAAGAGAAGAGAAGATGTGCTTGACCAGAAGAACAGCTCACCACAAAGTGGATGAGTCATTGTGTTGCAACGTGACATAAAAAACAGTTTCTGGATGAGCTGGGTCTCAGGTTACATAGGCCAGTCACAAGCCTCTTGGTTGTGTGTAGATTTCTCGGTCTCTCTCCAGAAGCATATGCTTTTCTGGTGTAAAAAAGGGATACTTGTGCTTCCTCTGTTTGAGTCAGTGACTCACACTGTCTTTTCACAACAAAGAAAACTGAAGTCATAGCAGAGCATGAAAGAAAGACGTGATTCAGACTTCACTCCTGATTTTATGCTTGAACAATATTCCCGAGTATAAAGTAATATCAGTCAGCCTCTTGTCAATATAATGCTGGGATAAGTGAAGGCACAATTGGGATTAACAAGGTCTATGGTTTTGCAAAGCATTTCCCTCCCCCCGCCCCTGCCAAAGGAGGGTCAATTTATACGCTAAATCCAGCCAATACGATGCAGGGCCCTTTAGCCAATTAACTAATTAGTGCACGGTTTCCCAGTTCCATCTGAAGCTCAGCTCAAGCTCCGCTTGCTTTGCTGCAGCAGGCACATTTCCCCCCAAGACAGTACGAAATGCCCATGGTTGTTACAGCACAGTGTGCATCTGGATGAATAGGCATCTATTCGTATTGACGCAGTTACAGAAGCACTTCCTAACATCTCTTGGGAAATCTTACTTGAAGCAAAACTCATTCAAATCAACTCAGAGGAAGGCATTGTCATGGCTATGGTGCTGTAAACAAAAGGCAATGTTTGTCACCTAAGACTGGAGTTAAAAGGAGATATCCTAGAGATGATGGCGTTGTGGAGAATAGCAGATTTGGTCTCTACTCTGTTAATAATAAAGAAAATAACAGGTACTGATAATAACCAGAGAGAAGCAGCAGTAAGGACAGAGGAATAACAGCAAGGGAAGAGAAGAGGTTAGGAATATCAGCTGAAGAAAGAGAATATGAAACAGTGAAGGCAGAGAAGGAAATCTGGGGCCACATAAATGAGGTTTACACTGCAGTGGGCCGTATGAATGGGATGCAGCAGGTGCTTGATCAAGGTGCCTAAATTAGCTTGGGAACTGGAGTGGTGTCACAGGAGGCATAGGTGTGGTGGGGATCTTGGGCACCTATTTGGGTAGCTGAAGCTCAGCCAACATATTGTTATTGCATTAAAAGTAGTTTAGCTATAAAGAGTCAAGCTGGAAAACTCACAGCTGCCTACTGAAAGGACACTGGTCCTTTCTAGGCTGGTGATCCTTGCGCTGCCAACTGCTACACTGCGGTGAATAATCAGAAACAGCTGTAAATGTCACATCCATCTCCATCAACGTTCAGCTAGTGATCCAGCTCCCACCTGCTTTGGTGAGCAAGGCTGTTGGCAAACCACCAAGTCAACTTTTTAGACATTCACGCACTGGTGTATGCTCTGGATGTCTTCATGGCCAGGACTCCAGGCACACCATCCTTCTGAGGGCTGACCAAGAGTTTAGTATATCATTTTTAGGCTGAATGTTGGATTACTGGAAAGTACCTATCCCAAAGCTGACAAGTGCGCATCACTATGCAAAAAGCAGAGGTAAGGATGCAGGAGTAGGGTGGTCCATCTTGCAGTAGAGGGGAGCAAGTGGAGTTTGGGGAAAGCCATGTGAGAAGAGTGGTGCCTCTAGAGGAGCAGAGTTAAAGGCTGAAACATGTTCTCCATGCTGGACAGTCATTGGGGAAACCCATGGTTATGGTTAGGGCAACATGGAGTTTATACTCTCGGTAGCCTCAGCTGTTCAGGTCCTGGATGTTTTAGGTTGTTTTCCCATAGAAGACTTCCACTCAATACTGAACAGGGCTAAGTTTTCAACTATTCATTAATGAAATGGAGATGGTCCAAGAAGGAGTAGAAATGATCTGGCAACTGGTTGGGTTGACGTGCACAGAAAGACTTGAAAAGGCATGTATCATTTGGCTCAGTTAAGTGGAGAGTAGAAGAAACAGGAGGAGAAGAGACAACCATAACTTAACAAAAGAATATGAACGGCAGGGCCAGGATTTCATCCCTCAGGCTAGAGGGGACTGCAGTTTTCACTCAATCACTCTCACAAAGGCTAGTTTCAGAGCTGTGCCAAGGGAAGAGCAGAGTACAGAGCAAAGCAGGTTTAAATTCCAGCAAGCATCCTGGAGGGACACCAAGACCAAGGGATACAAGACATTAGTTCTTCTTGGTCATGGCTACTTTGGGACCACACTTCCTTTGGAGTCATACCTATCCCTCATGGAGTGTTATATCCCTCCTTATTACTTCTTGATTTCTGCCCTGGTGCACTGAGCTCTGGTCATCTAACTTTGTACAGCACTTTCAGCGACAGCTGAGACAGCAGTTCTGTAACGCAAATATCCTTCTGTGGCAGTTGCATTAGTTTGTGGGGGTCCCAGAATGAGGATTTTAAGACTCAACTGGACAAAACAGTAGGAGCTGTGGCTGAGGGATAATTCAGCTTCAGTAGCAAGATGCAATCACTGATCTACTGTTTGGGTTTTATCCCTAGTTTAATACACCTATGTCATTTATATTAAGTCATTCATCACTGCAGCAGTACATATCTGCTCTTAACTGATGGTCCTGATTAACTGTAATGTACAATTTAATTTATTTCACTAAAGACAAGCAGTAACATTTGTCCCCTGCCTGAACCTTTACTGAAAGCACACTCTTTAATATATACCCTTTTAATAAATTATGCACTGCATTGGATAAAATGTACAGTAATGTGTGTGTGCATGTGGATGGACACATACACTGTGGTTTTCACTGAAAATAAGGCATATTTTTCTGTTTAGATGGGCACGTGTCTAGTGTGAATACTGTCCTTGGGTTCCCAGCTGTTCCTCCTTAAGGTTTAAAAAAATGTAGACATCACTTAGAGCTGTGGTTGTGCTAGGAGGTAGCTACTTCAAAGTCCTTCGAGTTCAGAGTCATCATGTCCAAATTTGTCTGGGGATCTGGGCTTAACTCATTTTTTTATCAGTACCCAGGAGTCTGATTTCCATCACACTGACAGGAGGAACATCAGAATCCCAAATGAATGACTGAGTGGTAAAATCATAAAATCAAATCAGGGCTTTTTAATGAGGACAAAGGAGAATAGAGAAGATGTCCCATCAGTGGCCATTGTGCTTTGAGCACATGTTTTCCTTCACCCTCACTGAGAATCCTCCAAGAAGACCCAGTGTATGTTTTCAGTTCAAGCTGAAAGAAGCTTTTTTTCCTGAGAGAAGAGTGTGGCTATTTAAATACACCTCAGATTGTTGTAGAATGGCATTTCTGCTGAATTCACATTAGAGACCTCTGAGAGAGCTTGCTGCAGCAGCTGAGGGGAAAAATAACATCAACATGAATATACCATATAGTGCTTGTCAAGCTGAGTAGCCACATCTATTAGCTTGAGTGGGCATTTGGAAAAGTGGGTACTAAAATAAGCAGAATGGTGAAAGTGTACCGATGCCTCACAAGCTGACAATTGCAAGAAGCCCTTTGGAACACCACAGTCATCAGCCCTGCCTTTCTCTGCCTTTTAATACTCCCTGCTTTGGCTTCTTATTGTCCTCCTGGTTCAAGCTCCCAATGTATAACGGGCATTTTGAGGACCCCAGAATTGCTGTCATGCTCTATACAGGACCTTCCCTACTGTATTTGCAAAAGGAATGGATAAAAGTAGAGCGGCAATGGAGAAACATGATAACCCAGCCTAGTGAAAGCAAAATATGGCTGTGAGATGCCTTCAGGCTACTCCCTGTAATTCCATATGTTTTTGTATGGCACCATCATTGTGGCGTCTGAAGACCTCATGGACCTCAACGGCTGGATACAAAGGTCCTCCCTTCCTAGGCCAGAAGGGACTCCACTGATGGGGAAGGTCTACCCTGCTAAATAAAAGGGAACAAGCTTGAGCATTTAGCTACTCTCAGCCACAAGGACAAAATCCAGTCATTACCAGTTGGCTTGAGAACGCTGGACTGGTCCTTGGCTCTTTTTAATGAGGTGACACAGCCATCAAAGAGAATTCAGGCCCAAAGGTATTATGTGTCCACACAACATCGAGGTGCAGAGATCCCCAAAGAAATAGGAATTCAGCTAGATACATGGCTGGAGACAGAGCATCCATATCAGCCAGCACGCAGAGAATCCTCAAGCTAAAACAGGGTGTAATAACACAAGAGCAGCACCATGTTGAGATGATGGTTGCAGGACAGCCCTGAACTAGTGTTTCTTACCATGGGGACACACTAGCCAGCTCAGGTATTCTTGCCCCACACTTAACTGCAGGGTGTCCACCGGTCTTCAAGCTGCACAAGGTAGAGAGCTACTTAAGATGGTATCTACCATAGACAGCTGTGCCACAGCTAAGCACATGAGCTTCCTTTTTGAATCAGAGAGAAATTGGTTGGTATTTTTGTGATATGTTCCAGCTCATATTAGACATTGCTTTCAGAAGAGGGCAGCATGCTCTCCACAACCCCAGGGTATGCTCAAGGGTCCCATGGAGACTGTCCATCCACCATGATATCTTCTTTGCCACCTTCCAGGGCTGCCCAGGGCAGATACCTCCTTCCCTCACAGGATATTCCTCTATTGCCCTCACGAGAGCTGAAGAAGTCCCTCAACAGATCAGAGACAAGCCAAAACCAATCCATCATCCAGAAAATAACTGCAGCGAGTGTTGCAAGGCTCCTTGTATTAACTAACCCACTTCAAAACATGTTTCAGAAGTGATTTATCTTTTCCTCTTAACACTTTTAAGCCAGTTGTCATTATAATGAGCTACAAAAGCAGCTCCTAAAAAAAAGGAGAAAAAAAAAAAAGAAAAAAAGGAGTAGCTATACTCTCCACAGTGGAACAACAATGATTTAGATGTAGCCTGCTATGCTGCTGCTGGTTTCAGGGTATTTTTTTCTTTTTTTTTTCTTTTTTTTTTCTTTTTAACATTTGTCTTCCTTTCACAGGGAAATTGATTGTTTGAAGGAACCAAGATTGATGCACCTAATATTTACAAACGGCACACACTTCTGGACACTCTATTTTCTGGTGTAACCTAATAAGAAATTGATTTGTTAGTTGCTGGGTCTTTGTCTTGTTCAACACATTTTAAAATATTTATATATGCATATTAGTACTAATAAGCCTTGAAAATGATGAACAGGCTGGTTAGAATCCTAATAAACTGAAATTTTGGTCATACAATATCCAGTAAAAACGATCAATCTAAAATTTTTGTGTCATTTACACACATATCTAGGAAATATTTCTTAGTTAAGGCTGGCTTTTCTGGAATAAGCAAGAATTTGATCACTTTCTTCTGTGATCATCTGTTGTCAGCTCTGTATCCCTCAGGCTTTTGTGTTACTCTTGTTTTGATTTATCATTTGATCTCTTTCATTTTGTCATCTTTGAACACGACTGAAATCCAGCAATGAGGATCATATGAAAAGAAATACATTTTTGCACACATTAAAAGCTGAAAGAATTTAATAAGATGCTTTCCTCTCTGTCTCTCAGAAGGGAGGATTCATCTGATTTATCTGGCTGTTCATGTGGGCCTCTGAAGTCCAGCACAACCACGCTCCTTATTGAGGCAGCAATGAAGACTGATGGGATTTGTAGCCCTAAAGTGGACAATCCTTGCAGAAATAAACTTCCAGAAGGATCAAGCTGGGGGAAGATGAAGGGGTGGCTACTTTTGAGATGCAATACTTGGCTTGATTGAATACAGAAGTGGGTGTTGGGATCCTGAAAGATGGAAAGAGGAATATATCCTAGATTTATCATGTGGCTTCATGTGGTCTGGTTTTGGTCTTGTGGTCTACACAGCAGGTCACACAAATATATGCTTTCCTAACTGACAAGCAGCACTTACCAGCCTATACGACAGTGTCATGGGGTGGAGAAAGAGCCATTGCAAGTCATGCGATAAGGTCCCAAAGGAAGCCAAGCCCACCAGCTGCAGTCTAGGATCCCAACAGCATGAGTCCTCAGGCCAGCCTGTCACAAACCTGCCAACGTGCTGAACCAGGAGCACGAAGATGCTGTGGTCTCACATGGCATGGGCACACCTTTGAGGGCTGAGAGCAGAAGCCGCTTGAATCTCATCAACAAAAGGTGTGATTTGACAAGGTTTCATAAAAACATGGGATAATTCAGGTGGAGGGGACCTCAGGAGGTCTCTACTCCAACCTCCTGCTCAAACAAAGGTCAAAGATGAGACCTGGCCATGTTGTTGAGGGATTTGTCCAGCCAGGTCTTGAAAACCTCCAAGGATGGAGACATACAGCCTCACCAGGCCCCTATTTCAATGTTTGATTAGCTTCACAGTGGAGGGGCAGGGGAGGGACAATCCTTATAACTAGTCAGGACTGCCACTATTTCAATTTCTGTCCGTTTTCTCATCCACCCAAGACATTTCTCCATGAAGAGCCTCACTGTGTCTTCTTCATGACCTCCCTGTAGGTACTGGAAGGTGGCAGTGAGATCCCCCTTGAACCCTTCTCTTCTCCAGGTGGAACAAGCCCACCTCCCTCAGCCTCTCTGACCAGGGCAAGTGCTCCAGCCCCCAATCCCACCATGGGACTCACTTCTGTTTTATCAGAGTCTTTCTTGCCCACAGCTGGAGGCACTATTCTAGATTTGGTCTAACAGATTTCAAGTAAAAAGGGGGGGATCATTTCCCGTGGCCTCCTGGCTATACTCATGTCAGTACAAACCAGTATCTTATCAACCTTAAGGCTGCTGGACTGATCATCTACCCCAGGTTCTTTTCAGAACTAATGGTAGACGGTCACTAATGACCATCTACCTCAGGTTCTTTTCAGCAGAGCTACTGTGACAAAACATGCGAACATACAGCTCATGGATTAACTTTTGTCCAGCACTTTGAAAAATATGACCCACCATCTAAGCACTAAAAAAACTGGAGAAAGAACAGCTGCCATTTAAATTCCCCAGCTAATGCTGCACCTCCTTGCTCCCAGGACTGATGGGCTCCCCAAAAAGCCCCTGGGCTGCTTGGGTTTCCTAGGCTGGAGACTGCCTTACCTGAATCTGTCATTGCTGCTTTTGTTCCCACCTTGTTTCTGTGATCACAGCGCTGCAGTGAGTAGCTGCTCACTCCTCAGCAGACTTCCTGACAGGTGATTCCTTTACAATAAAGATTTAGGATAAAACAAAAGTTGAGTTCCCAGTGACACCCTCCTTTTCTCCCTCCAGCATTTCAAGTCTGGGTTCATTATCACCTCTTTAACTGGGTAATTATAATAGAGCTGACAATCACTTGGTGCCATCCAAATGCATTTTTGATCTCACCTTTTTTTATGTGTGTGTGTGTATATATATATATATGTATAAAGCAGAACAATTAAACTTCCTCTCCTTTGTCACACTCTTTCCAAGAATACCAGAGAGCCCAAACTGGGTGTAAATGTGTGTAGAGCTAGGAACGACTCAGTCCTCAGCCATTACCTAACCCAAGCAGCATCATGGCCACTCAGATACAAATTTTCAAAGCTAGAAGGGGTAATGAGGGGAGACGAGTTGAACAGCACTTAAAAAAATGAAAAAAAGGATGGTCAGCCTATCCAAGACCAGCCCTAATACCGGACAAGCTACAGCTACTTCCAGTATTATTATGTTAAGAAGGGATGTGGTGGATCACTTCACCAGTGTCACCACGGGAGAAGGAAAAGCAGCAAGAGGAGGAAGCTCTTGCTAACAGACTCTTAGTCCCAGGAGTGAATAATATTAATAGGCTGCCTGCAATCTATTAGGAAAAGGAATTAATTAGTATCTTTAGATGAGTTTGTTTTGTGTTCATTTAATTATGCACACAGGAAAAAAAATACCATCTGCCCTTTTGAAAAAGAATAAAAATGTAATCACACAGGAGTAGATGCCCGAAGAACGCAAGCGGAACTGCAACACACAGCAAAGCTGGTCGCAAAAGAATCCTTAAGTGTTGCTCCGATATCATGTAAGCACATTTTAAATGGCCAAACCTTTCCTCTGCATCCCCTGTGAGATAATATTTCAAGAGAACTTTTCTATGCTGCAGGAAGACTCTTTTATCAATGCTAGAAAATAGTCTGTTTTGGTAACAGTGCAGTCCATTTGGGACAAGCTCAAGCTTCTGTATCCCTCATAATGACAGAATCATTGAGGTTGGAAGAGATCTCTAGAGAACGTCCAGTCCCCCTGCCCTGTTCAGAGTAGGGTCAGCTACTGCAGCCCAATGCCATGTCTGGGTGGTCTCTGAATATCTCCAAGTATGGAGACACCACGACCTCTCCTGACAACTATTTCCAGTGTTCAATTACTCTCACAGTAAAAAACTTGTCTTACGTTTAAACAATTCCTTTTTGTGCCACTTGCCTCTTGTCCGGTCACTGGGCACCTCTGAGAGGAGCCTGGCTCCCTCTTTTTTATTACATATATTTTTATACACACTGCTAAGATCCACCTGAGCTTTTCTCCTCCAGGCTGAACAGTCCCAACTCTCTCAGCCTCTTATATGATGGATGCTGCAATCTCTTAACCAGGTCTGTGGCCATTCAATTGCTTCCTGCAGTATGTCCATGTGTCTTGTACTGGAGAGCCTGTAACTGGACACAAGACCCCAGATGTGGCCTCACCAGTGTTGAGAAGAAGGGAAATCACCTCCATCAACCTACTGGAAATGCTCTTGCTAATGCAGTCCAGGATGCTGTTGGCCTTTTTTGCTGCAAGGACATATTGCTGGCTCATTTTCAGCTTGGTTTCCCCCAGGACCCCCACGTCCTTCTCTGCAAGGCTATTTTCCAGCCAGTCAGCCCCGAGAGTGCAGTGGTCCATATGGTTGTTCCTCCCCAGATACAAGACTTTACATTTACCTCTGTTGAACTTCATGGGGTTCCCCTCTGACCATTTCTCCAGCCTTTCAACATACTGCTGAAAGGCAACACAACCATTTGATGTATCGACCACTGCTCAAAGTTTTGTATCACCTGCAAAGTTGCTGAAAGTGTACTTGGTATTACCATCCTGGTCATTAATAATGACATTACTTTGTTGGTCTCAGTACTGACGTCTGGTGTTCACCACTTGTGACTGACCTCCAGCTGGACTTCATGCCACCAGTCGCAACCCTTTGAGTCCAGCGATTCAGCTAGTTTTCAATCCAACTCACTATCCACTTATCTAGTCTGCATTTCATCAGTTTAAAAATGAGGATGTTGTGGCAAACAGTGTCAAAAGCCTTGCTAAATTATAAATAACAATATTCACTGCTCTTCTCTCATCCACTGAGCTAGTCATTTCTTTGTAGAAGCCTTTGGTCAGACACAATTTCTCCTTCGTAAATCCATGCTGACTACTCCCAAGCACTTTCTTGTCTTTACACATTTGGAAATGGCTTCTAAAAGGACTTTCTTCATTGCCTTCCCACAGATCAAGGTGAGGCTGACCAATCTGCAGTTCCCCTGCTCCTCCTTCTTGAAAACAGGAGTGACATTTGCTGTCTTTCAGTCCTTAGGAACCTCTCCCAGTCACCGCAGTCTTTCAAACATAATGAGCCAGCTGCCTCAGCAGCCTTTGTGCTCCCCATCAGGTCTCGTGTGTGTGTTCAATTTAAATGTTCCTTAGCATGGTTCTCTTCCACTGAAGGTAAGTCTTCTCTGCTCTAGACTTTTCCACTGGTCTTAAGGGTCTGGCATTCCTGAGGGCTGTTTTTACCAGTAAAGACTGAGGCAAAGAAGGCACCATGTACACTGGCTTCTTCCCATATCCTCCATCAGCAGTTCCTCTGCGCCTGTAGCACTGGGCCCACATTTTCTCTAGCCTTCCTTTTGCTGCCAATGCACCCATAGAAACCCTTCCTCTTGCCCTTCACATCCCTTGCTAGATTCAGTTCCAGGTGGATTCTGAGTATGTAGGGGTGATGTTTGGAAAGCTAGACCATATCACTGTATTTATCCCAGGTGACCTGATCTGACCCTGCTTCCACCTCTTACACACAACCTTTTTATATTTGAGTTTTACTGGGAGCCCCTCGTTCATCGATGAAGACTTTGTGCCATCTCCGCTTGTCATCCTGCATGTGTGAAGTCCCAGCTGGTCCAGACTCCACTCTACTTGCAAAGCCCAACAAGCCTGGGCACTAAGGAGGAATGGATCTGCTCCACAAAGGTATGGGCACAAATCATTTTCCCAGAGGAACATCAGAAGAAAAGCTTTAAACTCCCATCTAGATCTCTGCGTATACAGCTACAGGCTACCCTTGACTTTGCAGAGGCTGCATTGTAATAACTGAGTCCTTTTTCTGTAACTGCTTCATCCAGGCTTCCTGGACTCTTGCAATGCCAATAAAAGTTAATAAAAGCTTTAGAATATGTTCTTATGTTGAATACACATCCTTTCTCCTTATGGATCTTTTATGGGTGATAATGCATCATTGGAGATGTCGGATAGTTTGGTAGTAGGGATGAAACCACCTAGACATTTAATCACATCCAGTACATGATATTATACACAGTGCAGGTGATAAAATCCTTTCATGTAATATATTTTCCAAGAGTGGAGGGGGAAAATGGAATTGAATCTTTTCTATATTATTAATTGAACACAGTGGCCATATTTAAAAGGCAGAGTCTATTGAATGATGAGCTTGTGATGGGTTCAGGGGAACCAGTAAATCAACATGGTCCCTGGGGCTTTCCTAGCCATATTAGCACCACTTGATATTAAAAAGGAAGTATCTGTGATTGTTATGCAATTGTGGATAACGCGTGAAAAGGTGCCAGTGCTTTTTAGTAACACTATACATTTTCTTAGACTTAGTCAGAGAAATCTAACAGTGGTATAGAAGAAGGATGTGAATTTTAATGCAACATCTCCTTCAGTTATTAGAAATTGGTGTCACGGCCTGATGGTAAAAGCTCTGATTCATGAGAATTGATCCATTGGCACCAGACAGCCTGTTGCACAAATGTGACTGCATAGCACAAGGCACCACAGGACATATCAGTCTAGACAAGCAATTTTTTCCAACCAGTGATCAGTTCCAGTTGCTCCAGAAAAACAGGGAGGAAACCTAGGTGCGGTCACTAAATGGACTTTCTGCATTGAGAGTCCATTTTCCCTATTTTCAGTTCTGGTAGGGTGCGTTACAGCCTGGAGTGGTGGGCTTCAGTCCTTCTGAAATCCAAGTTTGATTTATAAATAAGAAGTTTTTTCTCTAGAAAATTAACATCTACACATCTTCAGCTCCATCTCTATTTCCCTTATTTAGCAAGGATCACTCTTTCTTGCAAGTCCCCGTTAAGGACAGAGTCATTTGTTGAATGAAACACACCATTTCAAACAGAGGACAATCCTCTCCCCAGACTGCTCCAAAGAAGGAGCTTTACTCGTATCACACCAAACCTCCCATCTATCTCATGGAATTTAATTTGACTGGAGAACATGAAGTATTGTTGAACAATTCCTGTGCTAAAAAATCCCAAGAGAAGACTCAGCTCAAGCTTTTCCCCAAGCCATCATTGCTTCAAACGTTTCTTCCATGGGACTGTTCAGACCTCCATCCCTCCATAGGCACCTTTATGGCTCATGAACGAGATCTTCAACAGCCATGCTTAACCTGGTGAGGTGTAGGAATGCTGACACTGTTTTATTTGAGTCTACGGTAGAAAACCACTGGGCACGGAGATCCCTGTTTAGCTTCACTGCTATTTTAAATGGATTTTAGAATTAAGATACAGATACACAGAATTAGCTGCTATACATATTTAATGTGTATTATTTATAAAGACGCACTTTCTTAAGGCTATATGGAGACATACAGAAGCATGTATCAATATATATGGGTTAAACAGAAAAGAGCTGGAAGGTTTGAACTGAAGTAATCCATGCTCCAAAAATGTCTATTTTAAACAATGAAAAAACATCAGCAGCATTTGTCTTTGTTTTAGGATCATGCTGAGTGGCTTAACTGTGCCAGATGGTTTGTTCATGTCTTAGGAGTGAAAAGAAATGCCTGTGAGCTCACCCAAACTTGAATTTCCACATTGAGACACTTTTGACATGAAAATAATGAAGATGCTGAGATGAAAGTAACTTAAAGGACGTTTATTCAATTTTGTACTAGATATACAAAGAATATACTAGACAATGTGTCACAGGAGATAGCAGCAACAAAAGGACTGAGAAGAAGGAAAATATATAATCTATACAGGTGCTGCAGGAACATATAGGGTAGGAGCAGGGTTATTTACCTCTGCATCGTGTGCTCGGCGACGAAGAATCTCAGAGGCACAGCCCCCAGGATCACACTTGCTGCTTTGTCCTCTGCTCCTTGCTGTGCCCAGCTGCAGGGCTCAGCTCAGCATAAGTCCTCTGCAGGCACCCGAAGGAGAAAAGGGTATTTTATTTCAGACTAAGCTTTCTTCTAAAGAGCTAAGTGAAACTGAAAAATGTCCCTCCATGGCAAATTCTCTAGATGTTTCTGTTTTCTGTTTTCCCCCACATGACAAAAGAAATGTGTGTTTTTCTTTTTACAGAATGGACGAGGGAGCGACAAAGAAATTCAATTTGGAAAGGTCAAAACACAACAGATGTCAAATGCTCTTTTTGACATTTTCAGCTGAAGAGAAATGTTTCGACATGCCTGAAATCAAAACCTTTCCATTTGGTTTGCTGAAAGGTTTTGTTTTGAGTCGTGTCAACATTCAACTTTGTTTTCTCACAGCAGCACGTGGTCTTATGGGAACTGTAGTTAAACCAGAAATACTCACATTTCCCCCACTCTCCTCGACCAGGCTTCCTGCTCATAATAATTACATGCTAATTACAAGGTAATGTAATGTCCATGACACACAACATTGCTTGGCTGGTGGGAAATCAGAACAGTTCCTTAGTGGAAACACAATCCTCTGAGGAGATTATTTTATTGGTGAAAATGGGGCTAAAACTACCAGTCCCATCAGGCCATACACCAACAGGAAAATGCATTTTAATACTTTGTTAAGCTGTTTCCAAGAGAAGCACATTCTGAGCAGTCCAAAAGGAAAATGTAGGTGTTTCACAAAACTCACAAAATGTTTCCTTAAAAATTTCTACATATAAAGAAAAGTTTTGTGACTGGAAAGGTCTTATTCATCTGTAATTAGAAATGATGGGCCCTGTCCTGATGAGCCACAGCCCTCACAAATGGCATGCAGAATAAAGCTTAGTGTGTACAGGAGAAGAAGTGTTTTACCAGTGACAGAAAACAAAGAATAAAAAGAAAAAAAAATAGAAAAGTTTAACATTGCCACATGATGAAACATATTATTTTACCAAACAGCCCTCCTACCCAGAAAAATAATAAAAAAACCCCACCATAAAACACTACAGAGCTGATTCCATTCTGAATGACAATAATTATAATGTACATTTGTGCGGTGTCAGTCATCCTTAAAAAATCCCAGGTGCTTCATAAACTGTAAATAAAAAGATCCTTCAGCAGTTTTGGGAGTGGAAGGTAACAGCCAATCTGCATCAGCAATGATGCTCAATGGATATTTTGGGATGGATTTTGCAGCTGAGAGAACAGGGGGGATTTTTATTTGCAAGTACAATTACTACCAAAGCTCTCAAACAGCAGGGACATGACCTGGGGATAAAACCCTTTAGTTAGGGTCTAGGGACCCCCAGCTTTGACACTGACCTACTTTGGAAACCTACCCTGGAAACATCTTCTAAGCTGCAGCACGACCTTGAAGACACCTGAGCTCCTGAGGTGCATCCATCCATGATTTTAATGTTCCTGCACTTAATTCTGTGTCTTTTTGCCTGTCCAGATTGCCCAGGTAGGGTGGTACGCAAAGGATAAACAAGAGATCGGTGACCAGGTGTCCCCTATGCTGGTGTTTTTGGCACATTGCCCCGAGAACACTTCGCCCCATTAGCAGGACTCAGATGCCCATAAAATGCCCCTTGATTTTCAAACACCACTTGGAGGCAGAGCTCCTATCCGAGGAACAAGAGACTGATTCTCCCTGCAATGTGGAGTGATCCAAAACTCCATTTCCTCCTGTCTCCTCTCCTTGAGACATTCATTCCCTGCATTAAGGTCTTCTGGGTGGAAGATGCTACCTATTCCTCCTGCATGGAAAGGTCAGGTCCTCTTGACCTCGAGGTCAAAAAGAAAATTAGTTAGAGGGAGCAGTACTCTAGAGGTTAGAGCCCTTTCTTAGGAGGGAGTTCTGGTCTCTGAGTTGATCCATGTGCTATTTTCTTTTCTTTTTTTCCAATGAATGGGTAATAGAAAATACAGTTAGCATCGAGATTTTAGGTCCCAAGTTTGGAAGCAAGGGGGACACTACAGTGCTTCTGGCCACTAAGCACCCTGTGCTTCTGGACCCAGGATGAAGGATGCTCCTTCCAGGGAAATTAAGCAAGGCAAATGGTAAAGTGGCAGTTGAAGACAGGGTGAGGTCCCATGGGCAGCTGAGCTAACCTTGCTGCCAACAGGAGAATCTTGCTTTGGGAAAGCTCCCTTTTCCCTGCTCCCCCCTCATCATCTCTGCTCTTCTCCCCTTTCCTCCCCTTTCCAAAAACCATGTGCTGTTAAACTAGTTCAATCCACCTGTGAAGCCATCAAAATAAGAGGCTGCATGAGCTAATGTGAAACATAGAGGAAATATAAAATCATATCCAGCACCGGGCTGCTGTAAAAGGAGAAGACAGTCATCACTTTGATTGGGTTGGTGTTGCCCAAAGGGCAGGTGAATATTTAACAAGGGGAGCCATAGAAAAAATAAGCAGAAAGGGAAAAGAAATGTCTAAAATCTAGGGAAAAGGCGAGGCACTGGACACGTGTGGAGTTTATTTATAGATTCATTAATGGTATATGTAGAATAAATGGCTAACAGTAACAAAAGAGGACAGTTATGTGAGTGAGCGTGTGATGGTGTGAGCACACACACCTTCTAAGATTCAGCTACTAATTTATAATAGAATCCTTTCAGTCAGTAATTTTCTGTGTTGTTATGATCCTATAAATTACTCTTTTCTTGAAAAGAAAAGGACTGGAATGAGGCAGAAAGAGATGACACCTGCTGAAAAGATAAATACAAATATATTCCCTTTTTCTAACAGCTTTTATTTCACTTTAATAAGCAGAGGAATAAGATGCTGCAAAATTGTCCGTAATTACATGGCTATTACAGTGCCTCTTCCATGAGCAAGCAGGGCAGCCATCGAGTCCCACGAGTCTTATCTAGTTTCACTAACACACTTTGTTGTCTGGATCCTGACATGATGAGAGAAACCCTGTTGGATGTCTTGATTACTGGGTATTAGGCATTCCACTCTGAACCATGTTGCCAGTGGTGTAAAATCAGGGAATTTTCACTGAAACCACAGTAACGATGGTGGTTTGTGCTAAATTTGGAGCAGGCTTATCAAACCCACTTTTTTCTCATCATGCTGCGTATGGGCTAGAGTGATTGAATGGCATTTTTTTTTTTAGGCTTTTGTATTAGTTGCATTACAGTATGGCCTTAGATTCCCATATTCACTCAGCACATTGTTATTAATGTTACTAACATTAAGCTTGCTTTCATATAGACTAAATAAATATAGCTCTAATACACAAAATACCAGTATTTAATGCAGGTAAACACCACTTTTCCTCCCGTTCTTCCATTCTACTGAGTTTTGTGTGCCTGAAAGTGCACTTGTAAGTGTATACTTACAAGAATAATGCTACCATTACAGCAGAAATTGCCTGGCCCAAATTTGTCAGTCAGGTCCTACCAGGTTAGCCATGATTTCCATGTCTCCATTTTGACACTCAGTCAACTATCAGTTATTGATTTGGGGTGCCTTGACTTTCAGAAAACTTTAATTGTTCATGTGCACTGAAAAACTGATTACAGCATAAGGGGTTAGAAGATACATATCTGAAAGCTAGAAACACCAAGAATGGTTTAAGATAGAGGGAAGGAAAGAGAAATACACCTCATATATCACAGAAACCTCTCTACTGGATACATATCTCTAATTTTATGATAATGGACAAAGTCCAGACAAAACCACACATGTCCTCAGACTGCTGCCCACTCAGTATTTCCAGCAGTGGTACTTCTTTCAAAACCTGGAAATTCATGCCAAAAAAAAAAAATCATACCGACTTTGGGGGAATGGGGTGGCCTTCTTGATTATCGGGCTAAATCAAGGGATTGCTGAAGCTAGGAGCAGCTTTTTTCCTGGAGTCCGGGAAAGGTTTCTCCCTGTGACAACTCTTTCTAAGCAATTCTGTGCAGCAGTTGGAGCTGTCATCTTGTCATGCAGAAGGGTTGCGAGTACGAACCCATGCAGAACAGCACAAGGTGTCTGCTGGCAGAGTAGGGGCTTTACGAGTGTTTGCTAGCACAGCCTTAAGCAGAGGTGAGGTAAAGTAATTTTATTCTTTCACAGCCTTAGCTGTAACCACTTCAAGTGGACTGTTTCTTTTCCAAAACACAAAACCAATTTCCTTCCAGTGCCTTTTAGGATGATTCACCCTTTCTTCAATCTATTTATTCTTTTAGTTACTAAAAGCTGTTAACTTTCAGCTGTTGTGCTTAGAGTTTTTGTTTTGTTTTGTTTTTATACAGAAATTCATCTCCTCTTGATGTTTTTGCTTGCTTTCAAAAGCTCATTAAAAATAACAAGGAACAAATTGTGTGGGAAAATGAACTGTTGATGAATCATCCTTTTTCTGTGACAATCTGAGAAGACGGAACCAAACTAAACCTTTTTAATTCACGAGTAAAGAACAGTCTCTCATTACTGGAACACCTTTGCAATGTATTATTGTCTGGGAGGTGATCATGTTTGTCAATAACAACATAGGAAGAGACCAAGCAATGGAGACATTCCTGGCCCCTGTTGCTAGTATGGGGATGACATTACTTCCAAGGTGCTATAACGGATCCCAGGTAGATCCATACCTTGGCAATGGTGAGTGCAAGTCTAGCGTGACTCAATGCGAAGCAATTTAATTTGCTGGTGGAGACAATAAGCATGCCAGAAGGTATTATTTTTCAGCTACCCTGATTTTGGCATCTGCAATGGAAGTATATTCATGTGGAGTTGGTTCTTGAGCTCCTGCTACAGTTGTCTGGATAAAGGTGGCAGAAAAGGACCTAGGGCTCCTGGGGGACATCAAGTGGAACATAAGCCAACAACGTGCCCTTGCGGCAAAGGTGGCAAATGGTATCCTGGCTGCATTAGACAAACTATTGCCAGCAGGTCAAGCGATGTGATCCTTCTCCTCTACTCAGCACTGGTGAGGCCACACCTGGAGTACTGGGTCCAGTTCTGGGATCCCCAGTACAAAAGAGACATGGACATACTGGAGAGAGTCCAGCAAAGGGCCACAAAGGTGACAAAGGAACTGGAGCGTCTCTCCTGTAAGGAAAGTCTGAGAGCTGGGACTGTTCAGCCTGAAGACGAGAAGGCTCAGGGGGATCTTATCAAAGTGTATAAATACCCAAGGGGAGGGTGCAAAGAGGACAGAGCCAGGCTCTGTTCAGTGGTGCCCAGTGACAGGACAGGAGCCAATGGGCACAAGTTGAAGCATAGGAGGTTCCCTCTGAAGATCAGGAAGCACTTTTTTACTGGGAGGGTGACTGAGCACTGGCACAGGTTGCCCAGAGTCGTTGTGGAGTCTCCATCATTGGAGATATTCAAAAGCCATCTGGACTTGGTCCTGGCTAGCCTTGCTTGAGTAGGAGGCTTGGACGAGATGACTTCCAGAGGTGCCTTCCAACCTCAACCATTCTGTGATTCTTTGATTCACTTCACCACATTCAGGCATCTAGAGTGACTTGAGGCACCTTAAAATACATCTGCATGGGCTGCCAGGTATCCTAATTACTTATCCAAGTGTGCTTGAGCTGTTCTCGAGTACTCTGCCTGGCCTCCAGCTGCTGGTCCACGATGGTGCAGGTGTTCCCTAGATCCTGCGACATCTGACAGCCCCATGTGGATGGCTTAAACATCCTTGGGCATCTCAGCTGGCATGCAGTGCCTATGTGTGGGCAGCTAAATCCAGCCCACAGTCATGCAGAGACATTTGCTTTGGAGACATTTAAATGCAAAAGTGTGGCTGCAAGAAGTACCATGAGCATGGCATTTTCTGTGACTTCATTACCTCCTGTAAGCACCCATGAAAGTAGTTTGTGAAGAGTTTGTCAAATGTCTCTTGGGATGCTCCAGAAGACAATCTCTGGTCATAGCCAGGCTGACTCTTTTGGCCTTTTGGCCAGGACAGAGAACTTTGTCTTGATTGCAGCTTTGGGGCACCTCCTTGCAAGATATACACTTTAAACATCTGAGAGACTAGTGCTTTGGAAGGACTCCTGGAAAGCTTAATGGGTGGTTGGAAAGTTTGTGAAGCTTCTTAAGAGAATGCAGCTGCAGCCACATAAAGCTTTACTGAAACCAGAGACACAGCCTCAAATGGAAAACAATTTAGTGCTGTTACTGTCTTGTGCACATGATGATAATGTTTTGTGCTAAATATGATGTTAATATGGTGCAGCAAACCCTAGGCAAGATTATGTGACCAAATTACCACTATGACAAAACAAAACGTATCTCCAAAGACATATTAGACTGTTCACAGAGTTGGCCAACTAACTATAAAAAGCAGAGTCAGTAACAAATTCTTAGAAGGGAATGTACCTTGAAGGAGGTAATGAGCCAGGGAGAGCAGTCACACCTTCTCTTTGCCTCTAGGAAGTCCTTTCTCTGCTTTCTAGAAAATACTAGTGTTGATCTCCAACACAGGATATTTTTTCCTAGATATTTTAAGCAAGGAAGCAGTTAATGACATTGCCATCAGAATCTTTATCATGTTTATCTGAACACTCCTCAGGGTATTTCCTGAGCCTTTGAGACTCTGCAGACTCATGCAGATGAGATTCACCATTTTCAAAGTGGATCATGTTATGTTGCAAACATCAGAGCAATAGAACAGGCTAAACAGTTTCAAACCAAAGGAAGCAAACCTCTGCATATGTACAGCACTGAGTTAAATGACTCTCAGAGGTGGGGAGAGTGTTTGTTGGTTTGGATTGCAGGGAAAGGTATACAGCCTACCTTCCACTGAGAACATCACATTCCTAATTTCAGCTAGTTCTGCTCTTTACATGACTTGCCTCTGTGATTATAGACAAATTACTGAGAAGTTTTCTAAGAGAGATAGATATAATTTAGGACTTCCCTCAAAACTTAATGTATATAAATATGCCTGTAGGGGAAGGCAATGAAACGACTGAAAAAAACAAACCCATCACAGTTACACTTTTATGGCCTGCAATACTTCTTCTTCCAGAGCCAGTTTGTACTAAGGAGGTAAAATCATGTAACAAAAACATGAAGACCCTAATCCAAAGTAATTGTAATGGACTTCAAATCAGATTCAAAGGCCCTTTGTGGTGCTTAATTCAGTCTTACGATCCTAGGAAGAGCTCAAGCCTGAAACAATGCAAAGGAAAATACATAGAAATTATTGTGGGTTTTGTATTTTTGTTCTTAAGAAGATTCATTCATACCCTTCCCTGACAGCCTGGCCCCCAGCTTCATCCAGCCCCATTGTCCAACACCAACTCCCTGCATCCCTGCATCTCACCTTAGTGCCCTCACCTACCCAAAACTGGAGTCCTCTTCAGCCACGCCAACACTTCCCCACTCACCCACCCCCAGCTGCAGGACCCCACTGCATCCAGGTGTCCTGGCATGGTCTGGATCCCACTGCGGAGCAAAGCGAGGTTGTAAATTACTCCTTTCCACTGGAGAAGGTGACCAGGTTAGAAAGAGCTATGTGCTGGCACTTGCTTCATAGGACACAGCGGCTCACGTACGATCTGAGGTCTGTGCGCGCGTTTGTGTCACTTAGGTAAATGTAAAGCTTGGCTGGAGGAAGGTGGAGTGAGTCAAGTTCATGGATCCCTAAATAATCATTTAGGGATTTCAAGGCACCCTTAGAGTCTTGAAATGTAATGATAGAACCATAGAATCATAGAATCATTTAGGTTGGAAAAGACCTTCAAGATCATCGAGTCCAACCATTAACCATGCCCACTAAACCATGTCCTGATTTAAAGATGATCTAATTATCTAAGGCTTTCGCCGTCAAAATCATCAGCCACATTTGGGTCCTCTTCTTCCCTAGCACCTACCTCAGTAGGAGCAAGCCGAAGTTAACCCCTTGGTTCACTAAGTACCAAGCCAGACTTGTCAATGAAATACCCATCCCAGCAAATGTGTGTCACGTCCCCAGCTGTGCCCAGACTCTGCACAATTTTCCACTCTGAGTAGTCCACATCATATTAAAGCCTTGACAACAGCTGTGCTTATAACAGAAGCTGTATCTTTTTCCTTCTCTCCTTCTTTTGCTCAGAAAGAAGGCTCCTCATTGGAAATGCCACAATACGAGAGAACACAAGGTGAAAAGAGTTATTTGGGAAGTATTTACTTTATTGGGCTTTATGATGGCGATTGCAAGACCGCTTCCGATGAGCTCCTGCGAGCCGTGCAAGCCTTGTACCCCGCACCGTGAAAAGGCAGCATGATGGAGAACTCCCATTATCGGGGCTAGCGTCGGGAGCGGATTGCTTTTCACCATCCGCTCAATCCAGGTCCAGGCATTGCACTTCAAGCAGCTATTCCTCATGATATATTGGAGCGAATGACGACAAATGCAACAATGTCATCCTCTGACAGGGAGGACTGCCATGCATGCTGGGGCAAACGAAAATAGATGGGGTGTATGTACGTATTCAAACAATAAATGCTGTGGAAGTAAATCATCTCTTATTGCTTCATATATCTTCTCCGGAGCTGCTTCCTATTTCTTAACCAGCAAAGCCTCCCCAGTAATGCTGATTTTCTTTCTGCTATTCCAGATGTGTTAACATCATTTCTCCAGCTGAGGCTGAGACAAAAATGCTGAATATTCCTCCCTCCCCATGACACACCTCCACCACCTCCCCATGTTTATTTCTCAAGATCTTTTTTCAAACTGTAAATATGACTTGGGGGATGTGGGGGGGGGGGGGGAGGAGAGAAAGGGACACTTTCCTCGCAATGGGAACTGGACAGAACCACTTCTCAGCTCTTCCCAGCCAAAGGCATTTTTCAGCAGTTGTCACTATTTGTTCTGACGTGTTGCTTCACAAGGGTGGAAGGCATTTTTCTTCATCCATTTGGTACATGTTGTCTTCCACCGTGGAGGAGGTTGCTACCACTGGTGTCACATTTTGTGTTTAACAGTACTGGGAACATCAAGCAAATATTCTGTCCCCATCATCCACAGTTGTTTGTAGTTTAATGCACCGCACGGTCACTGCATAATTAATAACAGCAATAATAATAATAATAATGCCTGACTTTCTATAGTGCTTTTATATGAGTGGATTGCCCTAGCACTTTTCAAAGAGATATCATGACTTTCACTTCATACGTGGGGAAACTGAGGCAGTAAACCACAATTTCTTGGTTGTACTATGGCAGAACTAAACTCCAGATCTTTGCAGATTTGTCCAGATTTATAATACACTAATTCCTATGGTGTCTTCTGGAGAAATATCTGTAACTGGGTGGTTTTCGCAGTGCCTTTGAGATATAAATATGCATTCCTTAGGAAAGCTGATACAGTGTAAGTCAAGGTGTCATTCTGTAGTGGTTTAGGATATAAGGTAAAGGACAAGTAAAAAGGAGGGAAAATGTGAATCTTTTTCTCACTGGGACGTAGTCTGCCATTTATACAGGGCAGTGTACATTGCAGTAAGATGTATGTGCAGTTTTCTTTGGAGAGCATCTCTGTCCCACGCTTCATACCTTGTCTGATCCTGAGGTATTGCATTCATTTGATCATGGCTCTCATTAATCTGGTAAAGTGGCCTGTTTTGAAAATTCCCCATTTAAAATTCTCTCATTTCAGGTTTTTTAAGTATTGGTTGTTTTCAGTTATGCTATCTTACAGTCTCCTGATGGAGTGAGGAAGGAAAATCATGTCCTGACATGTCTTATGGTCCTAATTAGTCTTCTGCACTTCTGGTTTCTTTCATTTGCCCTAATATTAAGGATCTTTGCTTGGAAGCTGACAGATGAAGAACCTTATCTTATGTCCCATTTGCTAGGGTGCTTAAATTTGCTGCTTCAAATATTTAAGACTATTATACAGCGTGTGGTAAATATAATGTAACCAGCAGTAGACAAAAGGAAATTTGGTTTTAATGTCCCACTTTGTCCAGATTGCACCTGCAGGGGTTGGACTGAATGGTCCCTAGAAACTCCTTTACTCAGAGTGGAGGATATAGTTAGAAGTTTCTTCAGGATGCGTTAAGATTTGGGCATGTAAAACCACAGTATCTCAGACTCAGGCAGTGGCGGTTTGGGGAATCTTGCAGGTTACAATTCAGCACAAGTTAAGGACTCTGAAGGTGCCTTCATTAATCTGGAAAGGCCATTCTGAAGCTTTGGCTTGATTACTCTCCTTGCTGTCTCTTACCTCCATGTCAACCCTTTGGGAGGACTTGCAAGACCAGCTCTTAGAAAAGAACTCCCTCTGACTTTGTTTCCACCCTATGACAGATCCCACTTTGCTTCCCCAGCTGGAGAACTGTCTTCTTAGATGGGCAGCCATGCCGCAGTGGGATGTTTGTGGCGACAAAGGGACATACTTTAGTGAGGAACACTGGGGAATGGATTGGGAGGAGGTTGTTGGGGCAGATGGGGAAGAAGAGGTATGAAGGAGGGCTCAGCCAGGGCAGGAGCCCACAACTATAATGATCAACAAAGACTTTAGGACGTAAATTGTTCACAGTGGTGACGCAAAAACGGTTGCTTCCCAGTTTCATATGGGGAGGGATCAAGTGAGAAGAAGGTCATTTGGGTCTTAACTGTCACTTTTCCAGGGCAATGAGTGATCTAGAGTTGTCCCTTCTCCAATTCCTCATCCCCTTTTTCTTATCTTTGGACTGCTGACATTTGTTTCCAGCCCTGTACAAGCCACTAGTGCCTAAATTTCATGCCTTAGGTGACAAATGGCCAAGTTAGTCCTCACAAATGCTGTGGCATCTCACAGCAAAATTGGAATGAACTACTGAGATTGCTCCTTCAGAGGCTGCCAGAGCCTAGGTCCCTGCGTAGGGAGAAGTAGACACAACATAAGAGCTTGTTGCTTATGTATTGTAGGTAGTATGGATACGGCCCAGTAGGTTTCACAGAGATTGTAGGAACATTGAAGAATACAAGGCCAGACAGAGATCTCTGTGGGACTCCCTTGGAAGTGCTCTTGCCTGAAGACAAATTCTTGTTTCTTTTTCACCCACTGAGATCAGACAGATGCTTCTCTGCCTCTTTAACATGCCAGTCTGGTTTTGCACCCTTCTAACTTCTTAATCAAAATATGGTTCTTTACCTTGCAGACTCTGGATCTATCGTATCACCATGGTTAACAATAGCAACCTGGTTTAGAAAAAACATTAAAGGAAGACATTTAATCAGTTTGTTGAGATCTAGTAGCTGGGAACAGCAACACGCTTGCACTTTAGCTAGCACATTGCACCAATTGTGAAAAAGCAACAAATTCTTTTTTTTTTTTTTAACTACCTGCACATAATCTGATCAGTATTGCTATATGCAGTAATCATGAAAAAAACCCCATCCATGGCACAGATATTTTAATAGGGTACAGCAGGAAGGAAGAGGAAAGAAGAGAGAAAAGCAGGGAGGGGATAAGAGAGGGATTAAACAAGTCATCTTAGTGCTTAAGTAGCTGCATACCCTTTCACTGCTACACTAGGGGCTCCTGCCAATCTCCCCCTACCACTTTCGGATGATGCTGACTGTCTGTCCCACCCTTTGCTGATGGTCACTGCCTCCAGCTGAGCTGGCACAATCAAACACCTGCCCCACCTCAGCTGCTCCATTTTATGCATTGCCTCAAACTTCTCATGAAGGTACGTTTCTCTTAGGACACCGCAAAATGAACAAGCACTGCTGGGCCATAAGCATACGTTTCCTCGAGCTGCCTCTCCTACAGGAACATGACCTGTGCTGAGAAGGAGACAGCAAGCATCTGGGAGGAGCTGATGGTGTCATGGCTCTTTGCTTAGTGAACATCAGTCAAATATCCAAGATCATCAATGATGAGAAACAATGAGGCCCCAGTGATACCCATTACTCTGGACATTCAGCTGGCTGGTGCATTTGTACCTCCTCGTGGCAGGTCAGTATTTTCCTGTCCTTCCCTTGGCAATCCAGCACTGGCTCTGGTCTCCCAGTATACTTGTAGGCACAGACTCACCTGGAAGTCATAGACATCACAGGCGCCTGAGGCTCCTGGGGCTGGTTTTGACACGGAAGGTATTGTCATTGCTTAAATACATTTGTTACTGCTCTTATCCGCAACTTCTTTAGCATTTTAACTCTCTAGACTGTCATTTTTGCCCCTTCACTCAGACTTTCCACACTCCAGTTCTCTGGAGACAGACTTTGGTTAAACTGATATCTTCAGCTCAGACGTCTCTGTAGCATGCCTATTGCTCAATCAGACTGCAAACAATATGTTAATTGTTTTGGTTCTTTACCATCTTTCAGACTGTGTGGGCCATACCTGTCAGGAGCCCTGTCTGCCCAGAGTGACTCTGTACAGCAAGGTATTTGATATGCAATAATTTCACAGTTACTCAGAATTCATAAATTGTGCAAAGACAAATTTCTCCCATCTCATCGTAAAAACAATTCAGTTTAAATCTGACTGGATGGGTTTAGAGTAGATGGATTAGGTCCTGCAGTGAAACTGGACAGAAAGACAACCCAGTTACCAGCTTAACTGCCTTTCTGTTCTAAATAAAACCACAAATACACCCATACAAAGTAGGAGAGGCATTATTAGAAATCTTATATTTTTATGGATGGGAATGAATTTTTATGGCGCTGATAATGCAGATAGAACACACAATTGGTCTAGTCAAAATGAAAGATGAATACAAATTGCAAATCAGCTCCTGAGCTATAAAAATTGGTGTAACCTTCTCAGCAATAACTGATTGTTTAGGAGGCTCAAATAGAGTCACAGTGATGTTTCTTCCAGCCTTATTAAGCATCATAGTTGTCATATTAAACCAATGATGTATGAGTATTTGCTTATTGTAATGAATTCTGGAGACAGTAGCTGGAGCAGCGATACAAAAGAAAGTCAGGCTGAAGATTTTGGATATTTTTTTTCTCACTCCCTGAGGGAAATATTTCTCTCTTTTATTTCTCTAACATCAAAGACTGCCTCAAATCCTGATACGGGCAGAACTTCTCCTGAAGCTAAATATCTGGGATCTAATGTCCCTTCCCCCTCAATGGGCTGTAAATATAACTCTGGATGTAACTGATGTTCTTCTGTATTTTCGCTTCCCTGGGAGCAGTGGAAAATTATTACTACTTTGTATATGGTAGGTTGAGGACCCCAGATTCCTTTCCAAGCTTTAGCAAAACTCTCTTGGGAAATATGTTTGGCGGTGTTAGGAGCCGTGTTATTTGGAGGTCAGTTTCTTGCAGACATATGAGCTTTGGAGGACTTTAGAATGATGGGTAAAAGAGTGGCACTCAAGACCCAACTAAGGGAGGTTCAAAGGGAGAAACAAGAGATGTGCTCTTGAGGAAAGCTGGAGAAAACTTGAGGGAGGAGGGGCAGACAGCTGATATTTTATTATCTAATATGCATGCTACACGTGTGTCTTGTCTGCTTTGGAGCAACTCTGCTTACAGGGTAGCAACATACTATGAAGGTGCATTGGTTTTCCCACAGGCAAATTGAAGGTTTTTGTGGCTGTGGCAGGAGACGTTGCAATGACATATCTGTTAGCTACCAACTTCTATATTCCAGCCTGTGACTCTGTTAAAAGGAACTAGGGTGTGAGGTACTCTGAGCCTCCCCCCCACCCCATGCTTGAACTAAAGGTGAGAGAATCAAAACCCCTAATGATTTCTCCATGAAATTTAAGTAAGTCCATTATTTCTTGTTCTGTCACCCACGGGCACATAGCAAAGCTTACCCTCTCCTTTGCAATACCTTTGTTAAAGCTTTCCCCTGACGCCTTTTCTCCTTTGACTAAGCAACTCCAGCTCTTTCATTCCTTCTTACAGACCACGTACATCACACTGACGATCATTATCATTACTTTCCCCTGGAAACGCTCCCATTGGCCCAATCATCTTTCTTGAAGGGTGAAATCAAAACCAGACACGGGATGACACCTGGGACAGGCAGGAGAATGACTTCCATGGTCTTGCAGGCTATCCTCCAGCTGACACAACCATACTGTTTGAAACAGCATGATCATATATATCTGCTCAGCTTTTTCACCCTATATTGTATAACTGTTTGCTTGTTCTGCTTTGCGAAGGAAGTTGAAGTCAAATTGAATTAGCAGCATTTCCTTGTTTCTCCTCCTTTTTGTCTTTAACAGCCAGGCATTTTTCATTCTTCTCTAGTCTTCCGGATTTGTACCATTACAGGAGATATTTCAGCCCCATCTCGTGCTCAAGACAAATCCCCTTTGCCTCAAAATGTATTCCACCTGCATAGGGGAAGAAAAGAGGAGCTAATTCAAGTTGTATTCACAAACATAATCTGGCCTTCCTTTTCCAGTTCTTGCCTTGGCAACTAAAACCATTTTTACAGAGCTGTCATATGTCATTATTAGAAGAGTTGCAGCCATGAGCTGAATTAAAGCTTTGCAAAGCTGGTACGTTTCTTCCGTATATTTTGCAGATGGGATCTTTGTCCTCAGGGAGATAAGTGATTGCCAGGATTACATAGGCTTCATCAATACCGTGTTTGGGATTTGTCCAAGAAACAGACCATGGTCCCTGGGCCATGTGGTGGAAGCTGTTTTGTATCTATACTGTTCAAGTATCAGCAGTCTTTGGAGCGCAAGGTGTGTCCTTGCAAGAGACTTTCAGAGTTCTTCCTGCTGTTTTTCATGCCTAGAGAACATGCAGCTGCTCCCAACCCACTGGGGAAAAGCTTGAGGATTGCTGGAATAACCTCAGAAGACAAAAATGGCCTAAGCAAGCAACAAGTTGTGCAACTTGAGTGCACGCTGTACGTAAAATGTGTATCCCAACATGAACTATTTTCTGGTCTGTGTCATTTGTTTTCAACCAGGAAAGGCATAATTTCACACTGGAGCCAACACTGGGTTGAGCTAACATATATGCAGTTATAGTCATCATACTAAATAAAGCAGCATTCATGCTGGATTAAATATGATAATAAATCTAATTTGAGGGGAGAAGGGAGAAGTGGTACACTTTTCCCTTCTCAAATGTTTCCAGATCCTACAGGTTTTTAGAGGTCTCTGGAGAAGTGAAACTTGTCACAGTATAATAGTGGCCTGCTGTTAGATAAATGCCAAGACAGGCACTGCCAGGCTGTCAGGGAGTTATTAATGGAGGTTTACGAGTTGCTCTCTGAAGTCATTTTCAGTTAAGTACTAATGTGCATCTTGCCTTGACAGCCCCCATACACTTAAACACGACTGGAGAAAAATGGGCTCCGTTTTGTTTATCATTCATTTCAGCTTTGCTCAGCGTAGGCTTTTCAGGTATCGTAACAGACTTCATGAGCGGTTGCTATATATCGCTGGCTCAAAATGGGAGGCACATGGCAGTGCTTTTTATCAGCGTGCCTTACAAAGCAGGGTTTGCTGTGTTTTACTGTTGCAGTGATTGTTCACAGAATGAAAAAGATATGATCCTCTTTGCCTACTTCTTAGCCACCTAACAAAGCAGTATATTTTCCATGCAACTTGTTATAAAGCAGGTTAAAGATAACATGAGCTTGCACCTGAGTTTCAGACCCCATGCCTGAGATTATCTCAGAGGTGGTTTCCGTGAGTCATAGCACTGACAAGACTAAAAGCATAAAAACATCAGTCAGTCCCTGGAATAAAATTTGTGCCCCAAAATTATGTGATTTAAAAATAACAATTTGCAAGATTTTATTCCTTTCTCTTTGCAGCAAGATGCCCTAGGTTCCCATTTTCCAGCTTTTTCCTGTAACAAGAAGGAAGGCAAGGAAGACAGAAAAGAGAGGAAGAGAAGGCCACAAGGCAACTCTGATATGATTGCAGCAATTGGAGGCTTACAAAAAAAACCCCTCACCAAATACTATGATAGAGCAATATACCCCTGGGAGCTGACAACATTATGTCAGACATGCAGAACAGAGCCTTTTTGCTGTCATCCTCCCTGGTAATTATTGATTTAAAAAGCAAGTTGAATCTTTGTGAGGGACCAGATACATGCAAGTTGGATTATCTGGACAGTTAACAGAGGTGTTACATTAAAACCGCAGTCACCATCTGCTCCCCTGGAGTCACCAGAGGGAAGGGCAGCCTCTGAGGAGCACAGTTTAATCCCCTGAAAACCAAATCAAACCAAACCAAAACAAGGGACTGTGTTTCTCTCCGGTCATTTCAGAGTAGGGGTTTCAAACCCTTCTTCAATTTTCAGACCCTATAGATGCTTTACACTGGAGAGGAAGGCCCTGAGGAGCAAATTTCCATCTATTGACTATAGGCTAGCTCTTCTTAGTTATCTTTCAGGTTCACTGGAGAGTCTTAGAGGTGACAAGCTCCTGCTCGATGGAGTGCCTAGGATAATTAGCCATGCCTCTGTTAAATGCTGCAGGGTTATCTGGGATGAATCCAGAGCTGATTGCTCCCAAAAGGATGCTCCCTCTGACTAGTAGGTCATTTTGAACCATGGCTTTATACTACTGGTTTTGTCTCTTATTAGTTTGAATTTCTATTGTGTGCCATCAAACTGGATTTAGATCAGTCTGAATGACTAATCAATGTTAATACTTACTGGTTTTGCTAGATTCATCTCTGACCAATCACATTCACACTGGAACGAACATCCTTCATTATTAAAACGAAGGAAGTCTTTTTACAAAGCTAAATGTCAGTAGCAGATTGTCATTCATAAGTGTCACAGCCTCTCTCTTCTGGCAGAACAGGATGTCCATGAGATATAAAAACTCTTATCCTTGGAAAGGTGTCAACAAACTCTTCTAGGAATAGGTCTCTCATAACCTAAAATATCCAAGTGACATCTTTATACATACTTCAGAGTATTTTGGGTTATCTTACATCCTTGATTATGCATCACTTCATTGCCATTACCAGCACTATTTAGTATCTATAGCCTCCATTGGAGCTCACCAACGTTGTTTTTTCAGGGTGCAATTCATCCTTAAGTAAACAGCTAAAAGAAGTCAAGTGCATCTTGGCCTGGAAATGCTTATTCTTCTCCATTAGCCATCTACAGTTAATCAGCTCTCATCTTGTATATCCAACCATGGAATCGAACGTCCTGTATGATAGATACACATGAAAACACCAGTGTACTTGACCTGATACACAAAGGGTTGTTTAAGAAAAAGACTACTTCCAGGGAGGCCTTTTATAACAAAGTTTACACATTTTTGGGTGCTCTTCAATGCCAATGCTTCTTCTCACACTCTGTGGAGCCAGGAAGCCTGGAGCCAAGGAGGTGTTTCAAGGCTGGACTGTGAATGCTTGAGATGATGATGCCATTGACTGAGAGGTATAGATGAGTTACAACTAAGGGATGTAAACATCTCGATGGTGAGAGGAGAGGTCCGTCAGCAGTAGCTGTCTTGGAATTCATCTAGAAGACAAAATGAGGATGCAGAAGGCCAGCAGAAGTTCCTCAGTTGCAGTGAAATAGGCCAGATGATTGCTAAAATTGGAAAAAATTCTTTTCACTCACTTGTGTTTGGAGGAAATAGACCAGCAGGGCTTTCTTTTTTGTATGATCTTACAACTTAAAAGTTTACCCAGTTTGAAGACAAGAGGAGAGGGGAGGGGAGGAGAGGAGAGGGGAAAAAAGAAAATAGGAAAAAAAGAAAATAGGAAAAAAGAAGGAAAAAAAGAAAAGAAAAGATTCAGTTCTATTCATAACCATGAAAAAAATCTTAATAACATTGACCCCTAAGAGGCTGGCCTTGAAGGAAATCTCTTCAATGATGGTGAGACATTTCCCTGATCAATGCCTGAGTGACATCTGAAGTGCTCCGTGCAAGGCTCTTCTGTGACAATAGACTAAGGATAGCAATGGTCTGGAGGTCAGGGACAGCATTTCCACCCTCAAACCTTGTTGAATTCAGCTCCTAAATACAGCAGGTCCATGGAGGGGAAAAAAGGCAAGGATTTGAGTCATGTAATTTTCTTTTACAAACCAGGGCTAAAAAGGTACTAGGACCTGCCAAGAAAAGAAGTTGTAGGACCTGGCAAGGAAAGAAGTTGTAAGACCTGACAGCTTAACTCTTGCCATAGCTAGAAACCCAGCAAAATTTTACAAAACTTCTATTTTTGTTACTTAAATGCAATTTTTCCATACACAATCAGTATAAAAATGCTTGTAGACTCTAACGTGCCTTATTCTTGTTTTGCTGCCTCGGCAGCAAGGTGAAAGCATGCTCCAAAGTTCTCTGAAGCTAACAAAATCTTTTTTCACTCGCAAGGTCCCAAACAGCCTTTTAATTCCTCTTGAACAGGATCTGGCCTGCCTGAAATAAAAGTGCAGGGATTGTGAAACTTGGTTTAGGCTCTCTAGAACAGATAAAATATGCATGCTGATTTTTTTATGAGAATACTCTAAGAAGTATTACATCTGTCCATTTTATATTGCTTTTATGACATTTCTCCCCCTTTCTCTCTCTTTTCCCCTTGTCTGAAACAAAAGCACCAATGAAAGATTCATAGCATAGAGGAGCCAGGCAGCAGATGAAGGAGCCAGCTCTCTTCAGTTCACTATTGTAATGGTCTGGACATATTTGGTTGAGTTTTGGTCCCTGGACTGTTCAGGATCACTTCACCTAAGAAATGTTATGAGTTCCTCTCTAGCCTGCCAATAAGCCCATTCGGAGCTGATTTAAATAAAAACTAATTTTAAAAAAGCAAAGGAGAAAAAAAGTAATCAGGAGATAGAGTAATTTGCTTTTTTTTTCTTCTTCTTCTAGGTGATACCTGCAAACCTTTTGTTGTTATATATATTTTAGCATAAGAGTCAGATTTCTCTACTGACCTTTATATTTGCTACTGTGTTGATTCTTATATATGGGTTTGGGTGTGTAGGAACAGGTTTCTCTTCAGCAGTGCCATTCATTTTGTTTTTAAGTGTTAGGCACTCTTTATTTGGAAGAAAAAAATCTTTAGATGGACAAGAGAAATCTTCTAGATTGGAAAAGTATATACTTTGACATGTACTCGCACTCTCAAGACACACATGCCTCTAGCTGGAGCAGCTGTGACACCCAGTTTGGATTGCACCACCTCCCAGTTTTCAGTGTGTTCAATTGCTCTCAGAGTTTACAGTGTAGAGATTAAAATGTTAGGGAGAAGTGGCTTTGTAAAAGCAAAAGCACTGCAACCAGCCACATTTCTCTTGCTCTGGGGCAGGCTGGGGGATAAAGAGGAAGGCAGGGAAAAGCCAGCTGGCTCTGCAGCCCTGGCAATGGGGGGAATTAAACTGTTTGACTTTTAGGCAGCCAAAGTATTCATTTTTTTTCATCTGCTTCCCAGAAGCATGAAGCTTTCCATGGCAGACGAGAGAAAAGCACTTTTCTAGCTAGTTTAATCCAAGCATGACACCTGGAACCTTCTCCGAACACCCGTATTACACCACAATTCCTACTGAAGGCTTATTCTGAAACCCTTCGCTTTCCATTTTTGTGTCCCATCTACAACAGCACAATATGCTTTTATATCTGAGGCTCGGCAGTCTAAGTGTACATTCATCTGTGAGATCAGCACAGTCCGGCAGGATTATAAAATCTGCAGAAATTCTTTTGAAGTTACTCGCATTTGAAAAGTACACATGAACCGTATTGGTTATCCAAGGCAATCCCAGTGCATGCTTAGTATGTGCTGTAATTATGAACAGAAATCCAGCACTGAAGTCCAGTAATGTTTCTTTATCATCTTCCAAAATCTGCTCCCTTTTCTTGTACTCGTTTGCTGAGCAGGCTTGCTGGTGTGAAGGGGAAGCTCCCAGATAACAGCAGCTGACTTTCCTCCAACAAAGCCTGTAGCTCACACAGCTCAGCATTTGAGAAGAGGCAGGTGGAGGTTGTGTTTTGATTTACAAACTCTTGGACGCAGCATTTTATTTAATAGTTTAATAATTAACCAGGGAGGGAAGAAAGAAGGCATTTATAAAGGGCTGATAGGAAATTGATGGCTGGGAGAGCACATCGCTGCTCAGGGAGAAATAAGGACTGCATCAGATCGGGCTGAGAAAAATAATCCTGTGAATATTTAGAGGATGAAAGTATTCAGTCTGACTTAGAAAAGGGCTCTGGCTTTTTACCTTTGCAAGCAGGAGTGGCTGAAAACATCTCTGGCTTTGTGGGGTGAAAAGAGGAGGACATTTGGTTCTTCAGTGCCCTCCCTGCTAGTGATGGAGGGGAGGCACGGCCAGGAGGTTCCTCTCCCATGAATTTCTCACCCTCTTCTCTGTGCTTGGTGCCCTGATAGACTGTTCTTTCCTGGGGATCCCATAAAGCAGGTGGCTTTAGAAGGGAAGGAAGACATATTCTGTGTCTTCAGGAAAAGGACTATTATACTGCCTGTTTGTGTAGAAATCACAAACAAGCCTCTCTAAACTAAATCTCTGTTATCTAACCCAGCGCGCTTTGGGGAAGATATTATTAATTAATTTAACTTAAAAAAATTACCAAGGAACACAAAGGAAATGGTTTTATAATGTGCTCTAGCTTCTCCTTTCCCCAGAGAAAATGTGTTTATCTGACTCATCTGAGCATCTTCAGCTGCGTCGTGGGCTGAAAAACAACTAAACTTGACTACGGTTATATAAATTTATTTCTTTATTTTGCAGGTTTGCTTCCAGTTGCATTTTTGGGGGTTAAACAGCAGCCAATGAATAGAACATGAGAAGTAGTTTCCTGGCTTCATCCTCATTTGAATAAGACACCCAGCAGTCCATAGAAAAAAAAAATGCACCAAACTGTTAATTGATTTTTAAAGGAGAATTATGATGCTTTTAACAAGCCACTTGTCTTGCTAAGCATTGTTAGGGTAGTAGTGTACGTTCCACTGAAATGGCTGTTCCACAATGTGAGTCCCTAATTGCTTATAAAGCACACTGTTTATTGAGTATTAGCTCTAGCATAGTTGTTTATTACAAGAGTGCATTGCTTAATGCTTGTAAAAAGCCATCTAACTTAAATATGCTCTGCCTTGTCTCTTACCCTCCGATGCTCTCGTGAACACATGCTCTCCATCGCTAAGTTTGCAGTGGGAAGAGAGGAAAAGTATCAGCAGCGCTGTGCAGAGCTGGAGGAGGTTGCCTGGTAACTGTGAAGAAAGGAGTCTGACTCGGGAGTGTATCGACTATATATTATCTCCTGCGCTCTGCCTACAATTAATAGGTCAGTGACCCAATGAAACATTTCAGATGAAGTCAAACTATTAGCTGGACAAATGTGTCTCAAGTACTGCTGTACGCTGGTTCCATATGATTACGATACATTATGTGCTGGCAAAGTAAGCATGAATCATTAATACACTCAGCTGAGCCCGCTGTGTCCTGCAGCAAAACAGCCTCCCGGTCCTGAGTGATGCACTGCGTTATCTTCATAAGACGTGAAGCCTTCAGTTAGTGTGATCTACAGGGAGGTTAGTTTGCAGCGGGGATGCATTCGCCTTTCTCTTTTGTGGGCATTTGTCATTCCTCTTAGTAGGATGGGTAGTATTTTCAGGGGGATGGAAGGAAACGCTGGGAGAGAAGACACGGGGACAGATATACTGATACCCGTTTGGTTATAGCTCCTTTTTTAAGACTAGGAATGACTTCTTTAATTTGCTACTCTTGTGAGCAGTGAGTAGGTAGATTTACCATCCCTTAGACTCCCCCATACAAGGGAAGCAGGCAGGTAGGAGGATGACCAAGTGTGACACTCAGCTTCTGATTTCTTCTTTCCCATAAAGTCAGAAAACTTTTTTTTCTTGTCAAAAGAACTGCCTGAACTGTAGGAATAGCTGAAGAAGTGTTTTCTGGGTTTGACCGAGATTGGTAAGCAGTGGTGTGGGATTTGCAGAGTGAACAAGTCTTGCAATCATATCTTACTGCACCACTAGGTTGTTCCTGAACTCCGGAATCAACTGGCGTTGTGTTTGTGGAGTTCCCTACCAACGGCTATGCCCCACAGCTCTTCACGAAGGGATGTGATCAGTCCCTGGTTATATCAGATAAAGAGTGTCTTGGAGCACTTGACAAAAGAATATACAGTCAAGACAGATCCTTTCCTATGGTGGTCTTGGTGGAACAGAAAACTGCTTGAGTAAAATGGTATTGATTTGCCAGTGCACAATCATGCTCAATATTTTCCTACAGGAAAAAATAACAGCAATAGAAAAGGAATATCTTCATTTTAAAACCTGGCTTGCTCTAAAATCAAACAGAAGTGCTTCTAACCTAGCAGTGACTTGAACTCAGGAGTTTGGCATACGACTTCTGCATCTTAGTATCTAACTGTATGCTTCTTGGAAATACGGTTTCCCAATTCTTCTGTCCAATGAAGCTTTTATACTACTTTGTTGGGGAAAAAAGAATAATGTGAGACTGGTATATCAAATTCAGACTGAGAGGCAGGAAAGTGTGGTTTGAAGTAGAGATTTCTGCTGTTTGAGGTCAGATCTTTGTTGATGAGCTGGGTGAATTCTTAATGTATCATCTATCTTGTTGACCTGTTCTAATGCAAGATTTCTCTCTATGCTTAATCTCTCAGGCACTCTATTTAGTGAGCAACAGAAAACAATATCATGTTCCTTCACAGTAGTCTCAAGGGCTTTGTGAATCCTCCAAAAGACCTTTAAAATTAGAAATTACCAGCAAACTTTGTACCACCAAAGATGTGTAACAGTCAGTGTCCCAACTGTCTGAAATTAAATGCTGCTGCCCCACTTAATGCCATGGTTTGGAGAAGCTGATTTCTAAGGGAGCTCAGGAAGCTGCAGCAACTTACTTCTAAGTGAAAGTCGCTTTGATAGAGACCATTTGGGATTTCAAATGGCCTTAAATGGAAAAATCCAAATCCACAGTAAAACTAAATGGGAAAATCTCTGGAGATAATGTGTTTCAATGAGCTTCACTCAATAAGCTTATTAAGAAAAATGTCAGCAAATACGACACTGAAAAATCCTCAGTGAATTTCTGCTAGTATCAAAAATTCTGCAGTCCAAGTCTACACTGCTCTATATTTATATCAACTGGTTAATTAAATTACACAGTGTTAGTTTAATTCACTGGGAAAAGTTTTTACTTTGGTACCAATCTTTGAATTAAATGTTATGACTGTACCATAGAAAAAGCAAGATTGCATCATTTATAAATATACATATAGATATATATTTACCTTTAGGTATATATAATTTCTTACACTGTTATCACTGTGCTAGCTCAATAAGCTGTGCTAAACTACTTCTTATCTTGCAGATAGATACCAATTCTTGATGACGAAATATTGGCAATGTAAGTTCAAGCACTTTATAAAGTAAAAAAACCAAGTATTTGATTAGAGTGTGTACTCTCAAAACCCTATCTTTGTAAACCTTCTAGTATTTATTTACACCTTTGTGACACTTTTAAAATGAGTTAAATGTCTGTTCGTTGATCTGGAAAGGTTTGCAGGTTAGGTGGAATATGCAATCAGCCTGGAGTGGACACGTCTGTCTCAGTCAAGATGCTTCCAATATCTACAGTGAAACTAGTTGTCTAGACTACTTTTATAGTCAGTGGAAGAAATAAACACTTTTAGAACAGGATTCATCTCATTGTAAAACAATTGTCTAAAATCGGTCACATGAATTCTGTTCTAAAAATGTCTGTTTTTCTCCATTAACCTAAATGAGGGCTGAGGGTTAACAGCTCAAATGGTAAGCAGTACCATGTATAGGTGGAATTCGTCTAACACACATGGCTTGTATATCAGATCAGATAAATTCAAACCTATACCATTTGTAGCCACTGAAAAACAATGGACTTCTTCACAGGCAGTCAAGTCACCATCTGCTGTTGCAACTGCAGGTTGTTGCCTTGGAGGCTTAGGTCTGGAAGAAGAAAAGTATCATACAAAAGTGGTGAGTTATCTTACTGCTTGTCTCTTTTGCATATTCTGGCCCTTATGGAACTGATGCCTGCATCTGTACTGACAGAATCACCAAAGCCTTTCAAGTGCAAGTCAGATAAGCTTAAGAAGCTGGGTGGTTGAAAGCAGGTAACCACGAGCCTATTTATTTGTCATTAGTTAAGACTTTCTGTGATTAGAACAATTCCCCAGCTGCAGAGATATAAATAGCTAATAAAATACCTGGCTTTACAGGTTATTAACCATGTTTTCTGAGTAACATGGGTTTCCAAGTTTGTTCCTTGTACAGGCCATGAAGATAAACCTGTTGGAACCAATGAAAGCAGCACACCAGTGCCTGTAGTAGCCCACATTGAGAAGCCTTTTTCTGTTTGTTCACAGTTTTAAAGAATAGTTTACTGTCAATACCTTGATGAAGTATCTACTTCCCTACCTGTAAGTCCTTTGATGAAAGAGGAGTCATCAGCCTGAACCCACGGGAGTTACTGGAATGTTATAAGGACCTGAGGTAACTAGGTGTGTTGCATGAGAATTAGCAAAATAAAATATCTGCCTCAAAGAGTTGATAGCTTGGGTGAAATCTTCTGCAAACAGTACTGGACTGAATGCAACTATGTGTTGGGTCTGTTAAGAAGCCCCTCAGCTTCCCAGTAGCTGCAAATCATGGCTCTAAGAAGCATTAGATTTTCCAGACACTAAACGCTTGATTCAATTGCCCAGACATAGTTGTCCAAGCCTCTGGTTATCAGAGACAGCCAAATGGGGCTGACAGCTGTCTATCTGCCCTTCTATAACATTAGCTGGAGCCCTGAGCAGGTATCCTCAGGCCTCTCAACTGACTCAACATACCTATATGAGGCAACAGACTTGAGACCTTAGGAGAAACCATGCAGGTCTTCCTGGAAACACCTGCATCGTTCCCCAGTGTCAAATACCTCCAGAATAATTTAACCTCTTTGCTTCTGCCATCCTCACCCCTTGCCTCCAGCTCTTCTTTCTGGACAAAGTGTTGCTTGGGCCCTGCAGTCATATTTTGCTCTGAAGACATAAATTGTCCCTGACTAAAACCTTCAACAAGTTCATGAGTTAGGTGTCCTGGTTTCAGCTGGGATGTAGTTAGCTGTCTTCCTAGTAGCTGGTACAGTGCTATGTTTTGAGTTCAGTATGTGAAGAATGTTGATAACACTGATGTTTTCAGTTGTTGCTCAGTAGTGTTTAGACTACAGTCAAGGATTTTTCAGCTTCTCATGCCCAGCCAGGGCACCTGACCCAAACTGGCCAACAGTGTATTCCATACCATGGGACGTCCCATCTAGTATAAGAACTGGGAAGTGGGGGCGGGGAATCGCCGCTCGGGGACTAACTGGGTGTTGGTCAGCGGGTGGTGAGCAATTGCCCTGCGCATCATTTGTACATTCCAATCCTTTTATTACTACTGTTGGCATTTTATTAGTGTTATCATTATCATTATTAGTCTCTTCTTTTCTGTTCTATTAAATCGTTCTTATCTCAACCCAGGAGTTTTACTTCTTTTCCTGATTTTCTCCCCCATCCCACTGGATGGGGGGGGAGTGAGTGAGCGGCTGCGTGGTGCTTAGTTGCTGGCTGGGGTTAAACCACGACATTAGGAAAGAAAGGACTTTTTAGGTCAGTTTGCTTGCATTCAACCCGCTAGAGTTGATCCATCATCTCCATTTTGTGTAAGGGTGAACTGAGTAAAAGAGGTCAAGAAATACATGTTCTGTGGATTAGCTCAGATCAAGAGACACTCTGATTAGGCTTGTGTAACTTTGATGACATTAGTGCAATTACCCTGATATACACAATCAGAATCAGATGAGCTGATAATTACTGGCAGAAAATTGAATTACATGGATTCATTTGAGCTGTGGTCATAATGAACACTACTATGTGATATGATTTAAAAAAAAAAACATAACCTTGACAATTGGGCCAATCAAACCAATTGAATTGGGATGGGCTACAGCTGCCTACAGACAAAACAGGTTGGAATGATCTTCTGCCCAGATCTCACACTGCAGAGTACCTGCAGCTTCTTTGTGGAGCCCTCAAAGTCACTCTAAATGTCGTAAGACCATGAAGTTTCTTGGTAAGCAAAAGAACATCTTTGAGTGACATAAAAATACATGCTGGGTTATACTGTATTTGCCTAAGTCCTACCCAGTTCCCAACACTCTGCCCAAGTTGTAAAGAGCATGAGTTACTGTCCCAGCAATCACGTTTACCCTGTGAGGTTCAAGGGCAGGATACAGACACTGTAATGCAGTTAATGCCATGTGAGCTGAGTATATAAATTCTTGTTACACTCGGCAGACTCAGTAGATGAACAGCAGCATCAAGGCTAACACTTCAATTTGGTGAAACAGATAAGTAATTTTTAGGACTCCATGGGCTGTAGTGATGGGGTCTCCCCTGGCTGTGATAGGACCTCAGATACTCAGCCCACACACAGAGACCATCATCATTGCTACTTAAAGTTAGGGATTCAACCCAGTTTTCTAAGCAGAGGTAGCAAGTGCCACTTGACCCCCATCAGAATGTCCACCCAAGTCTCTGGTTGTTGCTCTGAAAGGGAACAGGTCCCCTCTAATCTCAGGTCATCGCTGGCATGCCCATGCTTACATCCTACGGCATCTCAGCCGGCATCAAACAGCAGTGCTTAAGCAGATGAATCAAGCCTTGTGTGTAGGAATTCAAAGCTGACCCCATCGCATTTCCTTTTAGGCATCCAACTTCTACACCTTGTTGCTAAAGTAACTGAGCTGGACTGACCCTTTCCTTCTTTATTTTTACCAGAAGAACGTGGGAGTTAGTTAAACCACAGATTTAGGCTTTTGTTTTATCTAATCAATTCTTGAAAATGGTCAGTGTCAGCCATTCCTGAAATCCTGACTAGATTCATTTCCACTGAGAGAACAATAATGGAGATATCTCCATCTGGACTAGTCACCTACCCTCTTTTCTGAGTCAGTAGAGGCAAACAGATGTTATGCACATCTCATTTCATCTTAAAGTGACCATTCAAAATAGGTCGTACCTGAGAAGTATTTGTTTCCTTCCATTGACTATAATGGCAAGCTCAGAGGTAGGTGCCATTTCATCTGTATGTTCAGGTTCTATTTCAGTGCATGGCAGTACCATAATATTATCCATTTCTAGCACCATCAGGTGAATAGATCAGGGTTACCAGCTCCAAACAACCTCTTCTCAAACCAATTCCTCTGTTCTGCAAGGTCTTCTTTGTGCAACGGGACCTCCAGTCAAGCCTTTCCTTCTTTTGCCTCATAACGAGTTGCTAAAATAACTTCTTTAGTGAGTCTGTTGTCAAAATTGTGCTTTGATCTGCCTGCTTTTTCATCTGCAGTGTTTGTATGGATGTAATCAATTTGTAAGAAGGTAATCATGCTTCTTTTGTTCTTTTCCTAAGCCTACAGTAGATCAATGTATTAACACTTTGTGATAGAAATCTTGGAACTGCTTCTAATCCAGTATTAACTCTCTCACTGACCTCTTAGTAGCATTATTCATAGTTTTCAAAGGACGATATTGAAGCCCAAATTACTATTACTTTCAGAAACGGTTGCCTAAATCCAGACAGGCACCTCGCTGAGAAGACCAGGAGATGGTCAGTGGAGTTGGTCACAGGAGGAGGAGGAACAGTGGGATGAACACAATGAAAGATAACCTTCACAGACATGCACAAAAACCAACCAATGAAAAAAACCCAACCCTGTACACACCCAACAGAGGTGCATTTTTAGATGCTCTCAGAACAAGTGGTAGAAAGGAAAGGAGGACTCCTGAACAGACCTCTGGCTAGCAAAAATTGGTAGAGCCATCCTGAAGCCAGCTTACACCATCTGAAAAGTTGTCCCTATGCATTCATTTGGATGTAAAGCCAGAAGAAAACTTTTTATTTACAAATAATAGCTTTTGTAAACACTCTTTTCTAGTGATGACTATTTTGTTGTCTGACTGACGCACTGTAGGGAACACAATTCTAAGTTTTCCTGTAGGCTACATTTTTATTTTGCAGCCAGATGTCACAATAAAATTGTATAAGAAGAAACGATACAAATAAGATGCCAAAGTGAGAAAAAATAATCAGCTCAGGGAGGAGGAAAACACATTTCAGTCTCCAAAACATCAGCAAAAACTCTTATATTTCCATTATGAAAATTGATGACGTTCTTAACGTAAAGGCCTCTCTGATATGCTCTGTAATATTATATTGTCCTGCATATAGTTATTTTGTGAGAAAGCTTTATTATAAACATTCTCTTGCTAAATCTTTCCTACTATAACCCTATAAATACCTGAAATCTATTTGCAACTCAGTATATTTTGGTTAGCACTTCGATGCATCTTGAGGAAAAGTACCATACGAGTTGTTCATTCTCCATCATATTTGAGGGGTGACTTTTAAGAGTTCACCACATATGTTGATAAAGGGGACCCCAGAGGCAGCCAAACTACTGAAATTCAAAGGGACTGCTGAAGCCACAGCATTAGGAAGGTGGAGTGGTTTTGGCTTACCATGTGATATTTCAGCGACTTAAGTCCTAACAACGAGAATGTAGCACTATCAAATTATTAGTCTTACCTTTTGTACTTAGATTTCCAAGTATTCTATGAAGGCATTAACACTATAACTATTGAACAGTGGGAAAAGTGAACACGTAAATATGAAATGATTTGCCCTAAACTAGACAGTGGCAGAAGTAGACAACAGGTCTCCTGAAGTCCAGTGTTCATTTCCCCAGGAGAGCAGCACTGCCCACAGGAGCCTCCAAGAGCTACAGGATAAACAAGGCAAGGTACGAGCTGCAAACTGAATACTGCTTCTGACAACAGAAATTGCTGAACCATTTCAGCTGCAACGCGGTTTTACCCTAGAGTCCTTTCCAAAGCCAACATGATGGCACCTATTTTCTTGTAATCCAGCAGTGAGGTGATAGACCGGGATTCAATTTCCTTGATCTGTGGGGATTTGAAATCACATTCATCTTCTCTTAATGGAAAGGCTGACAAGTAACACGGAGAAGGGTGTTGCTCTCTCCTCTTGGAGCCATACCATGCATGTGAACTGCTCCACTTTAAATCTGCTCAAGGGAAGCAAATGAAAAAATTACACAGGTTGCTAAGTAGTTTTCTGGAGCCATGGAGCTTGGGCCACTATGCAAAGCAAGTCTTGTGCTTCAGCAATACTTGTATGCCCCTACCAGGCAAAGCCAGATGGTGGAAAAACCTGCGAGAGGGAGCTACTTACTTCCCTTGGTGCTCAGGAGTCACTGCCCTAAGGCCATGTCTCCAGCCCCTCTGCAATGCACGTTTGAGCATTTTATACAAAGCAGAGAGATGCAAGCAGGAGAGATTGAAAAAAAAAAGCAGATGCAGAACATTACTGAGCATTTACATCCTCCCAGGCAGAGAGAGGCAGCGGACGACACCTGAGACTTTGTAGTCTCCAAAACCTGAGCATATTTACAGCGAGCTGCTCTCTTCCCCAGTGTATGGACACCTCAGTCTAGCTTTCCTGTTGTTACAAATTACCAAATTGTAAATAAAACACTTTGAATGAAGCATTTCTGACAATTCATAGGAATGTTGTGTTAGGTGCCTCCCCAACAGTCTTATATTTTTTTTGGCTATGAAAAAGTAAGAAATTATTTCCATCTTGAGCCAAGCTGAATTAGATGTTTGCATTATCTTTAATTTTGAGGGTGGACAAGGGGTTGTATTGGGTTTGTGTGGTGGGATTTTGGTAGTGGGGAAGGGAACTACAGGGGCGGCTCCTGTGAGAAGCTGCTAGAACCTTCCCCAGCTCCAAGTTGGCCCCACCACTGGCCAAGGCCGAGCCCATCAGTGACAGTGGTAGTACCTCTGGGAGAACAGATTTAGGAAGGGGAACCTGCAGTGAGTAGGGGGATTGGAATGTGAGAGGAACCCCTCTGCAGATACCGAGGTCAGTGAGGAAGGAGGATGATGCCCCTGCAGCCCATGGTGAGACCAGACGGCAGGCTGTCCCCCCCCAGCCCATGGAGGGGAGTGGGTGAGCAGACGTCCACCTGCAGCCCGGGGAGAGAGGAGCCCACACCAGAGCAGGGGGATGGATGCCCTCCAAGATGGCCGGGACTCCATGGGAAAGCCCACGCTGGAGCAGGCTGTGCCTGAAGGACTGCAGCCCGGGGAAGGGACCCACGCTGGAGCAGTTCGGGAAGAACTGCAGCCCACGGAAAGGACTCACATTGGAGAAGTTCATGGAGGACTGTCTCCCGTGGGAAGGACCCCACGGTGGAGCAGGGGAAGAGTGAGGAGTCCTCCCCATGAGGAGGAAGGAGCAGCAGAGACAACAAGTGATGAACTGACCCCAACCCCCATTCCCCATCCCCCTGCGCTGCTGGAGGGGAGGAGAGAGAGAAAATCAGGAGTAAAGTTGTGCCCAGGAGGCAGGAGGGGTGGAGGGAAGGTGTTCTAAGGTTTGATTTTACTTCTCATTATCCTTGTTTTGATTTGATTTGTAGTAAATGAAATTGATTTTGTTTCTTCCCCAAGTCGAGCCTGTCTTTTGCCCGTGACCGTAACTGGTGAGTGATCCCTCCCTGTCCTTGTCTTGACCCACGAGCCTTTTGTTGTATTTTCTCCTCCCCATCCGACCAGAGGAGAGGAGCGAGCGAGCGGCCTCGTGGTGCTTTGTTGCCGGCTGGGCTTAAACCACGACAAGGGTCAGCCCCCAGACAGTTATTCATCCTGCGCAGCCAACTGTAACAGGCACCTGGCATGAGTTTATAAACCAAAACAGTGGAGGCAGGTTCTAGCGAGCTCTGCATGAAAACCTGCTCTGAAAGAGAAAGCACACATTCCACTCAATAAAAGAATAATAAAGTGTCAGGTAGGAAATAAATATTGAAACTAATTTTCCACCAGGGAAATCTCTTTGCAGTAACTAATTTAGATGGGGAATAAAACAAAAAGGGCCTATATCTCAACCTTGGCAATAACCTGTCACTGAGCACCACTCACCTCTTGTCTCTGCTCAGACCTGATGCCTGCATGGGAAGAAGAGGTGACAACTGCCCTGCTGTCTCCCTTTATATATCAAATCAAATAAACCATGCACAAAAGGAGTTTCTTGCAAAATAATAACAGTACATTAGGGTCCCTTGGACATTCTTGAGCAGCAAGGACAAGAAGTTAACACAAGGTTTTTCCCCTCAATGCTGTCAGTAATTACATGAGATGCTGCAGGTGAAGAGATTGCTTTCGTGTTCCATCAAGAAATTAAAATACTTTTATGGTGAAGGCAGAGCCTTTTGGTTGCTGGTGGTGGTTTTCTTGTCTAAACTTCTCTGAAGATTAAAACCAGGGCTGGATGAACGATACAGAAGGGATGGCAAAATGTTAACATGCTGAGTGCCTGTGTAGCATGGGCTGGAGACCATGACAAGACAAGTGAGGTTTGACTTCCCTGGCGGTAGAAGGAACAAAGTGGTGCTCAGAGAGCATTTCCTTTTAAACACCAGTGTCTGCTCTCCCAGATGCTTCATAACATCTGGCTAAGCTCATCCTCTATCAACCCTCTTGGTTAACCTCTCCCAACTCGTTACCTACCTTGAGTGCCTGATTTTCTTTGCTGTGCTCCACAACTCAGTCTAGGCACAATGCTGTTGCTCACACATAGACCTCTAGTACTGTATGAGCCCTCCTAGGATACCTGAGATGACCCCCGCGGTGCCGATGTGGCACAGGACAGACGGGAGAGGTTCAACTTTTGGAGCAATAGTCAGAGGCTAGGCAGGGTACAGTGGGGCGTCACTGATAGTGAGTGGCACATGCTCACACACTTGAATATTCTGTTTTCTACATTTTCCTTAAGATATTATTTAAATATTCATATACAAATAAAATATTAATATATTCCCATCTCAATAAAAATATTGATATGCTTATAAAATAGGTTCTTGCACATGATGCATGCCTGAGTTTCCACAGACAAAGAACAAAGCATATCCATCCAATTTGAGATAACTTGTATCTCTACAGCCTGAAAAACAATAACAGAATGTTGGGGTGGTCTGGAAGGGAAGTATGGAGGAAAGCACGGAGGAAAGCAATTCTATTATACAGGTTGCAGCACCCCAGAAATATCTACAACTGTAGGTGGAAACACCTACACTGGAGCTAGTCATCTAGGGTGCAATTCCACCACCTTAGTGCCTTGTGAACCAGTGGACAGTCATTGAAATACTTGAGGAAGCCACACACGGTTGATCAATATCCCATCGGCTACCATGGGAAATAGGGAATTGGAAATAGAGCATTATTCATCTCACTGATTTTAAACATCTGAACTACAGCAGGCTAAATCATTCTATTGGAAAGGCTGCATCTCCAGTGACGTTAAAGGACTCCAAATACCCCTATCAAGAAAGAAGTCTCCTGTCCACTCCCAACCTCTTGAAGTCTAACAGGTAATGCGTGGCAAAACCAGTTCTCACCACCTCCACTTACACCTGGAGTGTGAGATTCCTTCATCTCATGTTCGCCCTGCTCTAGCATCTCATCAATATCTCAACTTACAGGTCCCCAGGATAAGGAAACTGGTCTTCCTGCTACACCTGTAAAGCATCATGTAATTTTCAGTGAATGACACATTAAAATAAATAACTGTATGTTTCTGTATCTAAGAGTCTCAAGCCCACAAAATAAATCGCCCATCTCACTTCTCAGCTTTACCATTGGCACCTTGAAGAACTATCTCATTAGCGAGTGAAGGAGGATGCAGAAGGGCGGGGGGGGGAAATCCAATTTCTAGCTTGCAGTATTTTGCTAAAAACGTTGATAACAATTTCTGCTATTAGTCTCTGTCAGAAATGCCAGAGTCATTACTGAAATGGTGTGGCCAGAGGGCACCCTGCATCACAGCTCACTGCGGAGTCTGAAACCCTTGAATAAACATTATAAAGCACAGCAAAACTGTTTGTAGCTGAAAGTTTCCAAGTAATTAAAGTAGTACTCAGCTCTGCTGGTAGCAGACAGTCAAGCTGAAAGGAAATCTCACCTTCTGCTTACCATCTCCTAGCAAAATCTGTGTTGTGGTTGTTGTCCCAGCCTGCATGTATGCAGGCTTTGGTAGGGTTGGCTGAGCACGTATTTGAATATCTGACCCAAGCATCAAATTGCATCCACACAGGGTCCCCTTGGAGCACACTGCTAGGACCCATGCTTTGCATTGGGGTGGGAATTCAACAAAGCTGAGCTCAGCTGTACACCACCGTGTCCATCATCAGGAGGTCGGGACTCAGACCCGAACACAGAAGAGTGCTTGGATGGCAAGAAGAAAGGCATCCACAGAGCTGTCAGTCAAGATCAAAAAATCTTGTTGCCCCAAAGCACAGTAGCTGTAACTTGTTGGCGGCTGCCTGTGTGCCTCCATCAGGACCATGTTCCTGAGAAGAAATCTCATAATATCTTTGAATGTGTCCCCAGTATTTACAAGCCAATGGTGATTTCTGCTTTTATGCGTGGTTTAAAATCCTGGAGCTCACATTCCCCAGGGATTTCCACAGGAGTTGGGTGCTGAAGGGACTTTGTGAATCTGAGTTTACCACTGGCCTTCCTGAGCACAAAGGTACCCATCAGCTGCAACATCCAAGGAGCTTCGGACCTGTCTTTACTACTGACTCTCATCTGTGTAAGTGAAGTAATGAGTCACCTTTTGGGCATACTGCAAAAATTAGTTAATGTTTGGGGAGTGTTTTAATGATATAAAGTGTGGTAAAAATGCTAAGTATTATTATTGTTCCACTTTGTCTTCCACTTAAATATAAAGGGGGATTGTACAGCTACTTCCCAAGTGTCTCAAGGGTGTTTCTAAAGCAATTATGTTGGCTGACACTGTCGAGCTTCAGAAAATGGAAACGATTCAGAGGCTGACCAATCAGCCCCTTTACCAGCAGATGAATCTAACGACTTCAAAGCTATTCATTAAGCAGTACTATGAATTGATTACATAAATTAGCATGCTGCTGACAAGGCAGGGAAGGGAGGAGAAGATGGGAGAGGAGGCCGACATAACACATCCCTCATTTGGCAAAGACAGTGGTTATTAGGACCCCAGAGCTAATGAAAGAGACAGATCCATTAGGCACGTGCCGCTGTAAGGGATTCATTGCTCCCCCCGAAAAAGGGCTGCTCCTCTTGTTACTGGGGGATTATATTTGTTCTAGCTTGTTCATCCAGGGGTAACTCTGTCACATTTAACAAGAAAGTATAGCTTGTAGAGAGAGGGAAGGAAGATGATACACTTGCTTCAAAACCATTATTGAAATCTTCTAAGCCCAAGCAGTCCAAGGCAGGTTGGTTTTGCTGTTAAAAGGGAAGACGTGTGAGGAGGATTTTCTGCCTGAAGAACTTGTATTTGGGAGAATTACAACCAGAATTATTGGAAACAGGAAGTTTTTCAACAGAAACGTTGAATGACAAAATCTGACAGGCGTGCTTGAACCCTGCCTCTGATGAAAACTGCCTGTCCAGGACTAGCACGATGCACAGTCTCATTGCAGGCTCCCTTGAGCTTAGCAAACCTGGATCAGAGCTAAGAGGATCAGATCCTCTCGTGGAAAACCTCATCAGAGCTCCGCTAACTGCAGTCAGACCCCATCTGTCCATGCTGTTGTTTGGAGTGTGCTTTCCCCTCTGCTATAACTGATATGTTGTCCCTACCTTGAGCCCCAGCGCACTATAAAATCCTTCACTCATGTTTGGAGCCACTTTAATTTCAGGTGGGTCAGCCTTGAGCTGTCAACGTCATCTCTCCAGGCAATGCAAGCGCAATTTCATAGAGCAACTTCCTTCCATGCTAACCAGAGAGGGACTGAATAAAATGGTCTGATTTCAACGTTGTCTGTATGCACCATTACTTCTTCATTCAGGACTCTCTGGACAGTCCTGCCAGTGCCTCCCTGTCTCGTTTAGCCCAGAATATGCCTTTGTAACTCGTAAGTATAGACAAATCCCTTGTCTTTTTGTTAAGACGGTTTTCCACCTATTGGAGTTGCTTCTGGCCCTGCATTAGGGGAAGATGGGTTGAGTCATCTTCTGATCCTGGTCTGTATTGCAGCATGATTTGAGTAATCTCTAATTAGAAGGGCATAAGTGTGGTGTTCAGCCCTTCAGACCCTTAAGTATGTGCTTAAATTAAGCACGTGCTGAAGTGCTCTTCTGAATCAGGAGCCTGAGGAAGCTTGGGCTGAGTTTTCTGCTGTATTTTGAAATTGCTGCAATCCATTATTCCAAGTGCAGCTTGGGCACTGAAACTAAACAAAAACCTATTGGAAAAAGAAGCTCTTATGCAAAAGGCAGACTGCATTTGATCACATTTTACAGACCGCTATCTGCCTGATGAGTTTGATACTGCTGTTTGTCTAGCAAAGGTTTGCACGCTGCAGACACATAACACCATTGTCATTTTGTGACTGATGTTACATTAACAGACTATTTTGCACTCTTTAAAGAAGGAATTGATCTTTTACTCTGCACTTTTATTACCAAAGAGAGAGGAATCCTGAAGCTGTTATCTGTTGAGATTTCTTCCAAATTTACAAGAAAAAATGTTTTGATTTAAAAAGGAAACCAGTCACAAGCCAGTGAGCGTGGTTCAGGGAACAGACCTCCCCACAGTTTCAGCTAGCTTGCTGGTTTCTGCTGGAGAAAAAGCTGGGTTTGATGGATCACCAAGAAAATCCATTATGGCAAATGAATGCTGATGGCAGCTGCACAAATTTAGACCAACTGACTTTTCATGTTGCAATAAGAATTCAGCAAGATCAGAAACTACCAGAGCATCATTAAATTTGGATATTTGATGGAGCAGCTTTGTGGAACAATTGAACTTCAGAGAGGCTTTTTCTATCCTTCACCATTGAAGTAATTTGTTGGATTTGTTATTAACCAAGAAAAAAAACAACTGGGATAGAGTAACTTCCTAACTCCAGCTACCTAGGGATTACACAGAGCTTGCTGTATTATGCAGTTGTTCCTTTGCATATTTCATTGACTCGGGGGGAAATATTAAAATTTGTAATTTCCATATTGCCAGATTATCGTACACTCTCCAGTGATTGTTCTCTCTATTTTTTATGATCTGTCAATTTCCACACTATTTAAAAAGACAATTTGACTGCCTTAATGCCAGAAAAATCTCATAGGGTATTTTCTTTTTTTTTTTTTTTCTTTCCTTAGCATAGGAAAGGCTATTTTTATGACTAGAAACCTATCATTACCATTCATTGAGCACCTTCCCTTGCCATTGCAGATAAACACTGAGCTTAACAGTTTTTAGCCTTGAAAAAAAATAAATAAAATTTCAAATCTGCTCCCAGGAAGTCTTTGGTAAATATCATGTCACCATGGAGTACCACATTAATAGAGAGTGTGAAATACAAGTGTGAAGTCTATGATATATCTATACCCTGTGCTTTTATATGTCATAATATTTAGTTATCCACAACTAAGGAACTCACAAGATTTTTGAAGTGCAGTAAGCAGTACTTTGCATATCTTACAGACGGGGAGATGGAAAGATACACAAAATAGATGCCGTGGCTGGCAGGAGGTAAGGCAGCTCCTCAAGTACAGCTCTTGGTACTGATCTACCATCTTCCTTTCCCACATACAGCTCAGTGCCTCCAGATTTGATTAAAATAAGAACGAATTAATAAGGCTGGATGAAGTAAAAAGCTCGATGAAAGGAGATGCAAAGCTCATCAACAGAGAGACACGTGCGAACATTTTCCCACAATAAGTAATGGTGTGAATTAAAAGTAGATTTGTCAGTCCCTTTTTTAAGCCTCAGTGTTAATACTTGCTCCAAATGAGGTGCCCTTAGATGTATTTACACAAGGACTTGCTATTCCAGGGACAGAACAACAGCAGTGGGTGTCCTGAAGCAGCTGTTATGGTGGGTTCTGCCTGTTGTCCATCACCCTCTAGTTCTCTACAAACCCGAGATCGATCTGAGCAAGTGTCCTCGGTGTGGGGTAACAAAAGCAATCACTTTCATTATCTGCTGTGCAAGGTGTAGAGGCTTTCTGCAGATCAGATGATCCCCAGGTAATCTGACAAAGCCACTCTCCCGGGAGCAGGGGCTTTCTAGGAGCATCCTTCTAAACAAATGTCAATGGAAAACTTACCCCTTTTCTGCTACAGAGGAAAAAAGTTGTCAAGCCAGAGAACAATATACCCATTCAAGCTCTTTTAAGTTTTCATTAGTTCCTAATGAAAGCTTTGCAGATGGAGGAGGCAGCAATTAACAATTAACAGCAATTAACAATTATTCCTTCTGCTTGCTTCCTGCTGGAAAAGGGAGACAATTAAAGTCTCTTATCCTGTCCCTGCTCTCTTCCCTCTCTACCTTGGGAATTATGTTATCAGGGAATAATTTTATTTAGCAAAGTACCTACTTTTGCTTGTAGTAAATAGTTGCTGCCTTAGGGCCAGGTTTTTAGAGATGTCTGAAGATACAGCTGAGTACTTCCTTCCGAAAACTCACAAGGTGCTTTTTTTTGTGTATATAAATGTGTAAATAGTTGGTCTTGATGTATGAGATAAGAAAGAACAGAGAAACCAGGGCACAGTAATAGATTAAGGCATGCCATAGGGAAAAGAAGATGGTGAATGCCAAAGAAAGAGGGGAAGGAATGGATTTAATTTGTGAACTATACCCAGAAAAGCCAAGCCTCAGTCCATCCAGTCTTTTACAGTTGGAGCTCCGAGGTATGTGTCTGGGATGTGGCTCTGTTCTTCAAGCTATGCGTGTTAGAGCAATGTGTTACTCTGGGAGGGTTTCTGAGTTTGGGTGAGCACTCCCCTGAAACAGCTCTTCTCTGTGCAGCTCCTGCTGGAGATCTAGGACACATCTGCCTGTGAATCTTGATCATACAGACACGAGCTAAGAAAACAAATTGTAGAGTTTAACATAGAGAGTCTAAGGAACCAAATGGGTAAAAAAGAGCAACAGATCCTTGGCGGGACAATAAAGGAAATCTGTTTCTGCTAGGCATAAATCTCTGATGCAGACAGAGAAGTTAACAGCTGTCCAAGAATGAATTGAATGGAGAAGAGAGAGTGGCCTGCTTAGGATGTAAGGGAAGAATTCGGATAATATAGCATGACTGGCAGAGAACTAGCCTGAAGTGAAGTCCTTTTGGACTGGATGGTAGGACAAGTTCTCTAGAGATGGTGCTGAGAGTGTGATGAATCACTGTGTCTGGACTTGCATGTGGACAGAAGCTCTTGTTAAAGGAAAAAAAATATCCCTGACGATGGCATTAACATAGGAGACTTCAACATCCTAGGTGCAGACTGGGAGACAAAGTACTACTTTGGTGTATCTTTGATGTGATGGTCACCTGTGCAGAAAGTGGTGAGGCTGTCTATGAAGGTAGAGCAAATTTTAGAAGAGCTTGTAGTAAAAACAAGTCTGCATTAAGTTGATTCAGTTTCTGTTAAGTGTACACGAGAACTGGTCTGCAATGAAAATTCTTCATTTCAAAGGGCCCAGCGTTTCTTTATGTCAGTTATGTAAAAACTACTTGGAATGGAAGTGGGGGAAAAATATTAGGACTCCAAAGTCAACTAAACCAATTTTTATCCCCAAAGCAACTTTGTGGTGAGATTTCTCTGACTTCAGTTTTCCAAAATTTAGATACATTGGCTAAGTTAGTCATCCTCTGGAGACATTTGTCTCCCTTTGCTACAAAAGACAATTCATCCTGTCCTAGTTAATGGTCTTAAATAGATGAGATAAACTGCACTCTGGAGGTTCTTGTCTCTTTCCTTGGCCACAGAAGGAATACGTGGTGCATGTGCCTGAAAAGCTAAAATTAAGTAATGTTGATAGACCACGGTGGAAGGAAATGAGAAACCTATGAGGGTGGGGGGTGAGGAAGTAAAGCGTTAATCAGCGAAGAAAACAACATCTCAAGGTTATGAAAATTTAGAACAGAGTAAGAATGGCTATATTTCAAGCGGTAATTTTGAAAACATTTGTAAAATACATATATCACGAGAAACAGCAGCCACAAATAAAACAGCTTTTTAACACAATTGGTAATATCAGATACATCCGAAGGCATTTCCTACCATCATGCAGAAAACACCTGAAAACTCCTTCCAAAACTTCAGAACTATTTGGGTGCTTAAATTTAACTATGTGTTTATGTGACTGGATGGTTACAGAGTTGTGCTGGTGAACCTCCTCAGGTTTTTTGGGAGGGGGAGAAGGAAATAGCATTTAAAAATTACAAAAACTTTTTTTTAATGGAGCAAAAATATAGTAAGTTAAGCTTTCATCCAACTGAAAAGAGTGGATAACTGGTGAAAAAACTGAAGTGAAGTCAGTAGAGAAAGACCGGTTACCTTTTACGGCAGAAATACAGGCATGTCAGCAGAATGCCTCCAATTGGAGACATCTAAATCAACCTGGTCAACCACAGAGTTACTTGTTTAGGTCTCAGAAACATCTTTGCATGTCTCCGCATGCAAATTCATTAGCTCAACTTTTCAGTTCATCACCTCTGTGTGGCTTCTTTGCATTGCTTCTGTACGTCTTTGAGGCATGGCTTTCAAATATGCAGTGAAATCATTTATCTAGGATGGAGATATTCTGGGTTTGGTCTGGTGGCACATAGCTCGGCTTATGGCTGCTTGAGCGCGAGGTGAGCTGTGCGAGACAACAATTCTCCTGCTCTGCATGTGGTATGAAGAAGTGTCTGCCCTTGTCTCTAGGACTATGGCAATAACCGTACCTTATTTCAGTGTAAATCCATGTGCAACTGAAAAAGAGGATCCTTTCCCTCCCAAGTGCTTGTTCCTACGCATCCCAAAATACTGATGGAAGAGCTCATGCATCCAGGCAGATAGATACACTGGGAAAATAAGTGAGCTGAGAGATAAGATGGCTTTTTAATGTGGGTTAGTCTTTAGCCAGGTGAATTTCCCAACTGCCAAAATACTGACGCCAGCACAAGTGAGAAAGCAGAAATGACACAGGGAGGGGATGGGACCACTCACTGAAGCAGAAAGAGTGCTAACGCTAAGGTGACAGTGTAACCTTGACTTGTGGGTTAAGCGCATTAAATTGCTCCGTGTTTACTATGGACCACAAACCCATATGCAGGCAGTTATGACAAGTAGATAAAGCACAAAAGTTCATGCTCTTTATCTCCTATAACTTCTTCACACCTCCATGCTCAGAAACTACCAACTTGTTTACATCCAGAACAGACTGGGTGACTCAGGAAGAGATATTGTTGAATACTACTGTGTGTCTCACTAATACTGATCTGTGAATGTAGGAGATATTCTGTAATTAATCTTTTAGAAACAGGCAATTAATACGCCAAAGACTAGAATTTATATAGCTTCTGTCAACTTTGTCATCCAGACCAGAGGATAAAAGATAGGGGTTGCAAGGATCTGAGAAGGAAGCAGCCCACTAATCTTCACTGCAACTCAGCAGTGAGAAAGCTGGCATTAAACTCCTCATCGATCTTAGAGGAGCCACCTGGACCAGTGTGGTTAGCACCCCATGCATTCCTCCAGAGACAGAAACAACAAAAAAAGCGTGGACCTTGGTTGTCCTGCTAAGGCTAATGGAAGCCTACACATGGGTGTCTGCCAGCATGTCGGTGTCTATGATTGCATCTGGTACAGTCAGTGGAGCTGTACAAGCAGATATCCAGGTGGGACTTGAACGAGTTGACTCGACATAGGTGTCTACCACTATCTAAGAGACCCCAAAATGCCACTTCTAGCTGCTGCTCCAAGAGGGTGTGACTTTTCCTTGGATTTGCCATCCCATTCATGTCTTGGATGCCATGGGGTGATCGCTAGTTCCAGCCTTGGAGTCAGGTAAGACGCTCTCTGCCGAGGCACCTGAAAACTAAATAACACTTATCCTAGTGCTGCCCTGCTCTGTTCTCAGTGGCTGCAAACCTCAGCCTGCAGGTTGCCTGATATATTCCCTGGTCTCAGCTTATATAAGACAAGCCTGATCTGACTCTTCTCTGGAGTCAGAAGGGATGAGATTTCTCAAGAAAATGCATGATGCTGGATCCTCAAGCCTTTTTCTCTACAGTCCCATCAACCAGACTCCCCTTTGCCTGCTCTTTTCTGCTCCTAGTCACATCTTAAAACCAGGGTGGTCATCACTTAGTGCAATAACTAAGGGAGGTACTATCGAGCTGCAGGCTGAGATGTCCACTTTGCAAACTAAGATTTCCATCAGTAGTGAGTCTGCAGTGTCAGATGGTGTCCAGGAAATGTTTTATGAATATTTCTTTCCAGCTCTGTATTCTCCTAAATGTCACCAAATTCCATCATTATTTCAAAATGTAACATCGCTTTCTTTCCACTTCTAAAAATTCAGTGAAGTATCCACTGGATTATCTGAACCAAACCTATCTTCACATGCCTGTCAATAATACTAGTATATGAAAAAAATGCAGCAAATGCTTCTTTGCCTCACATCTCTAATGCTCTATCAGTAAAAATTAAAGATAGTTTTGTCTGAAATAAGTTACAATTTAGAATGTCTTTTCCTATTCTACATTAAGGGACTCATCTTCAAAGCAATCTGCACAAATCCCATTAACAGCAATAACAGAATTTGTGCGAGTAACTCCCCAAACACCACTTTGAACATTAAGCCCTTTACTTAATTCAATATCAGATAAAAAATGATCTAAGGAAATGCAAAGACTTGATATTCTGGTTTGTATTTCACAATGGACTGGAGATTCACACACAGAGACACATGCACACACATAGATACTGCAGCTTAACAATTGTAAATAGAAACAGAAAAGCTGTTTCTTATTAAAGGAATTAAAAAGGAGGGAAAAAAAAGGAAAGAAAAAGCCCCCCAAAAGCAACACCAAAATGCCTGTGCAATAGCAGCTCCATTCCCAGAAGAGAACTAAAACCTCGAAACACATTTCTGAAAATGCTGCATTGGGTTTCAGAGGAATCATGGCAGAAAACAATATCCCCTAACATTGGGTGCATCATTCAGCAGCCTGCAGTTAAATTTCCAGCCTCTTCTCCACTTTCCATCATCTCTCCTTCCTGTCCTATTGCCTGTCCCATCAGGCACTAGGCATCCTGGCTCCCAGCTCCTTTTAAGTCAAAGGAAAGATGGTCTTTACTAGATATGGACCAGACTCCTCCATCACATGCATCCCAAACTTTGGTCATTGCTGCATCTGTACCTCTTAGTGATGATATTCTTTGAGATCTGTGAGCACAATCTTTTCCCCACTCACATCATTACCAACAAATATTTGGGGCTGGACCAGTTCCTTTCTGCCCTGCCCTCCCACAGCCACAGTGTCCTCTTATAGAAGTTCAGATTTCACCCAGAAATGCCATGACCAAGGTGCCATCCCAACTGCCCTCTTGGGGCACAGTGTTCCCAGCCACCTGAAGGAGAGGAAAGGTTTTACATTGGCTTTTGAGGTATATTGGAGACCCTTGAGGAGTGAGAATGGGGAAAAGGATTCCCAATTTTTCACTGCCATGCTATGTGATGTGCAGAAACATCCTGGTCTGCCTCAGTGGTTAATGTGCTAAGCGAGAAGAACAAGACTTTCCCACTGGAAAGAGGTGTATGAATTTATTCCAAGTTCTTGGGGGAAGATATTCTCTTTATTTATTACTTGTAATAACATGGGCTAAAAATGAAGTAAAGCTCCAAGGCATCAGCAGTTGTAGATACTGGGCAAGCACAGAACAAAATGAGGGATTTTTTCCCCCAACAAGATGATACTTCAGGGCTTTAATTCAGCCCAACATGGGTCCTTAGAGGCAGAGCAGTCCTCAGATGGTGTCCAGGTTCCCAGCTCTTCTTTTGTGCTTGTCTCTTATATTCATGACAGAGCATGAAAATGAGGTGCCAAAGGCCCGGGTCTCAGAACCAGGGCATTGAGCGATTGTAGCTGGGGACCTGCTGTGCTCAAGCCCTCCTTGGCTAGGTAAATACCTGCTGTGGAGGCTGTAAATAGAAAGCTGCATTGGTAAAATGCAATTAAGGTCAACCACACATCCAGGAACTCAGCAGAGCTTGCAGGTTTCCTGTGCAAATTCAAACTTAAAGATTTACAGTTTGGATGTTCGAGTGTCCTTCCAACTATGAACAAAAATGACCTTCAGAGTCATGATTGCGTTTTGATGTGGTGATCTCCCCAGCACACTATTCCCTACAGACATGTGTGATCTCACCTTAAACCAGTGGGAACAAGGTTCCTGACTGCTGCAGGGTCTCCAGGTCTCAGTGACAAGTCCATGAAAGTGATAATAACACTTTTGTCCCTGAAAAGGTCGCCTTTTGCTAAGTCTCATCGCGAGAGACTGCAGATTGCCTTGGAAGGGAATATCTCCCAAGTACTCTGTGTGTGCGTGTGTGCATGTGTGGGAGGGAGGTTTACAGAGCCAGGCTGTTCCTTCTATACGTCCAGCAGATACACATGGAAAGACAGAGTGGGCTTTCCAACATGTGGGCATATTTCACATCTGAAAGAGCAGCAGCAAACCCCAGACTAAACACACACCAACAGTAGTTGCTCCATGTTTGACTTACATTAATCAGCTGGAAAAATTTCACAGAAATAGGTGGCTGGTGTCTGCAAGAGGACCAGAGTGATGTCCTTCATTCTTGTCTGAGGGGAAGGAGAATCATACATAACAGAGCAATATGCACCCAAAAACCCCCGAATTTTAACCTGTTATCTACAATAGCTGCAATATGATAAAGCTGTTAGGTATAGAGCTTTTGCATGTGGTAAGAGCCACAGGCACACTCAGAAAGTGCAAAAATGAAGTCGATTTGGGGAAATTAGTTCAAATGGTGCCTACACAGTCATATATGAGAAAGCTTCACTTTCTCACACGAGTGAAGTTAAGAGAATTATATCTGTTCATATGTTTTGTGGTGAGTGGAGTCAAGGTCTTGCTTGCTTTCCTTCCTTTCTTCTTTTCTTCTATGACTCTCCCTTTTGCTATGCGCAGACTCTGCATTTACACGAAAAATCTTACATTGATTCTTATGGAGATTTTTCTAGATTTACACGTCTTAACAAAAAGGGGGTCTTAAAAGCTCTGTTTGGGTCAGAGAATAAAAGATTGCTGTTAATCCTGGGCTCAGTCAAGAAAGTGGCCAATGTCATCTTCTCCTGGGAACAAAAGGCAGGTTCCAGACAGCCATCACCTTGGAAATCCCACCTAGAGCAGGGTTATCAAGAGCTAACAGCTCTTTCAGGAGCTAAGGGCTCTTCCTAGCAATCTCTCTAGCTAGTGGGAGTTGTCCACTGAAGGAGTCTGTATTATCATGCCTGGAAGGAATGCATGCTCAAGCATTCCCATCCTATGTCCATCATAGGTATTGCATTCCTTAAAATGGCAGAAGACAGTGTCCAATTGATTCAGAAGCACTTGAGATTCATTGCTGATCAATCCTATCTACTCCTCTTATGGCTAACAGCTCTCTCCTGACTCACCAACTCACCGATAGGCATGGCTGGGCAAACCCTACTGTTTAGCCCTTGCAGCTTTGGATCCGACCTTCTTCAGCCCTCCTGGATGTGAGTCAGCAGGCCACTGAGTTGCATGGGCACACAAGCTGGGAACTGTGTTTCAAAGCTGTATTTCCAGAGATGACTTACCCAGAGACACAAGCACAAGGACGGCAGCACTAGGTATCGCAGGGAAGTTGACTGTAGTACCATCGTTTGCTGTAAGCTCCAGATCATATGCTCTACCTCCCCAGCTAAGGACTCAAGATGGAAATTACCATCACAGTTGCTTACTTGAAATCTAATCCATCTTAACTGTGAATTTTCCGCTTTTACTTTTATTAATTGCTACATTAATCACTAGTCATATTGAGCTTTTCGAAATGAAATGGCCGTTCAATGGCAACATCAGCTCAGTGGTTTTGCCTGGGAATATTACGCTTCATCATCCAGATGACATCACTTTTTTTTTATATGCTGTAGAAGTGCTGGGGAATCGCTTGTTGCTGGAGGTCTTATTTTGACACCCATCCAAAGGTCAGATTAAACAAACGCCAAATAGGAATAAGATTTGTCTAAGTGGTCCTGCCTTGTACAGGGGAAACAGTCAAGCTGACACCTCAAGGTGTCCTGCAGCACTATTTTTCTCTGATTTTAAGATTTTATGACTTATTAGAGAAGACAGTGTAATTACAACTTTGGCTGAGATGCAGTTATAAAATCAACTTATGGTGATTGACTAAAGACACTATAGCAAGAGGTGGATCATTCTTAAGTAAATACTGTAGCAGTAGAGGGACTTTGAAAATCATTAAATTTCACTGAAAGGCATGAATCTTAAAATTAAAAAAGCAGTAACAATGCTAACAAAAGTAGCAGTAACAGCAACAATATGGTTATTAAAAACAATAATTATTTGTCTTGAAAGTCTGTCTAAAAACCCTAGGAATGAAATATAAAGATGGTGTTTCCTCAGAGACGTGAAAATCCAACTTTATTTTTGTAGGTGTTTTTTAATGGGGTAGTTGACTACCTGTTGGTGTTCATACTGATGCTTACCTGAGTGCTTGACTGTGTCCACAAATCAGATGAAGTAACTAGAAATCTTTCCCAAATTAATTGTGCATGAAAAGCTGCAATACTAAAAATGGAGGCATCTTCAAAGTCTTGGCCTGTGATGTCAGAAGTAAGGCCAGTAGATGTTTTTTTTCCCTGAGGAAATTATATATGGCAACTGTGTTTCATGTGTTGGTCATTAATTTCAAGGATCTCTGTTGGAATATCTTGCCAGCGTTTTACTAAAATCACTTTGCATTACATTCTTCAAGAATTAGCTCTTTGCAGAGCTCTGAGCATGTCTTCCCTGAGCTGGGGCAGAAATTTAAAAACCAGTGTCTGACCTTTGCCTTACTTTTAAACAAGTATGTAATAAGCTGCAGGGAGATACATGGATTTATTTTCACCTCTGGATTCTGAAGAATATCATAAAACATTCAAGCTTTTGCTCTTTTAGTTTTATGTCACCATCAGACTTAGCTCAAAATTATTTCCTTGTATAAATCTTTCCCATTCTCTGCATCACCCTTCAGTGAGGACTTCTGTGGTCTAGCAAGCCATATGTCAACACACATCACTATCCATTAGTCTGATGCTTTATTTTTAAGGCTGTTTGGACAGGTCACTTCTCTGACTATCTGCACTTTTGTCCTTCCCAAAGTATGGGCTGTGGTTACAGTGTCATAATGAGTAACACGGAAGGATTTCCATCCCAAGACTTTGTTGAGATTGTAAAAAAAAATCTTTCCAGTGGTATGATCCTTTTGTAAATCACTTGCTTGCCCATGGTTGTATTTTTGCCTGCTAAAGAACAGCCAGTCTTGATGAACTAAGACAAACGGTGGATCAAAGAAGAAGCAATTTTGTTTCCCCCTTTTGCTGTCTCCACAAGAGACATGTGAACGGGATTGAGAGAGCAAAAACAAAATGAGGGCCATCCAAGTTCGTTAGCTAATTCTGTAGACCGTGTGCTCACTTTTTCCCACGCACACATCAATGGATGCAATACTGCTGTCTCGGGGTGTGCACTACCCCTCTTTCACTGGGGCAGAGGGGATGGGTGATGAGACTCCACGGCAAATGCCTGGTAGCCAAGCTAGCCCAACAAAGAGAGACTTTCTGGGCAGGACTCAGGATGCCATTGAGAGGTCTGAAGGGTGAGATGACTCCCTTGCAAAGTTGGAACTTACGCTCCTCAACACAGCCTGTAACTGCAGAGAAAATGTTTTATGAAATAGGTAAGAAATACAAGGTTTTCTTTTGCAAAGCATGTCACTGTTTCTGCAGCTCACCTTTTGGACTCACAAATGGCTCTTTTCCACCACTGCAGGGTGGCTCCCCCCGTGTTCAATGGCTGCTGTGCACCTTGGGAAGTTTTATTTTCCACGTGTCTGCTCCATGGGCTGTGGCCCTGCTTTAAGTCTTGTCCTGCTACCATCAGCTCCTCTCTCACTGCATCCTTCCTTGCCTGTTGTTCATTGCATTACCTTCATTCCCGCCTTTCACCCTGCTCCCTGCCAGTCTCCTAAAAGGTCCTCGGATGCTCTTGTGTCTCCTCAACTGCCCATCACCTTCCTTGTTTCGTGTTCTGCCGTACTGCTTCTGGGAAGAATTTGCAGCCACCCAAACCCTGCAGCTTGGCATCTCTAGAGGGCTGAGCCAGGGAGGCTGTGTTACACCTTCCTGGAGATTTGGGGGCTCGTGAGGGCAAGACTGTGGTCCAGGCAGCTTGGGCACATTCATCAGGGCTGGGGTGTGAAGCATGCAGAGCACACAGATGTGGAGACACACCTCTGCTTGGACAGGAACCTGCACTGCCTGGAAGTCATCCCGTTGGGTGTCCATTATGCTCTGAGGGATGCACCCAAAGCTGATGTCTATCTACGCCCATCCACACAGACCGGCTCATGTTCACCCTCTCTTCATATTAACTTAAATGAAAAGTTTGCCTTTTCTGGATGTCCTCCAAAAGCACTGAAGAAAGGCAGTTCCCTAGGGAAATTTGATTTGGCCAACCTAACACTTACCACAGGTGCTTCCCTCTAGGGACAAAAAGGGAAACTCCAAAGATGCCTCTGTAAGTGTCTAACACCGCAAGGGACAAATCCAGACTGGTCTGTCCTAGAAGATGCATGAGGTCACTCAAGATGGAGGTAAACTGGCATTAGCAGTGAAGCTAAGCAGATGCCTTTCTCACCTTACCTCCTCAGGGAGGAACCCAATACATCAAAACACAACCCTCACTGCCCAGGCAAGCAAAAAAGTACGCTGGAGAGAGATATGATTTATTGTCACTTTATTAACAACGTGGCTTACAACTGTTTCAAGTAAAAAGGGGATTTATTTAATTTCGAATAAAAATTAAAATATAACTCTGAATATAGATTTTCACTTATTTACATGAAAACATATATACAGAATAGAATCTTACAGCAAACTAACAACATGCCCTTTGCCCTGTGAACTTTAAAAAGTAAAAACACCAGCATTGGTTAATTTATATGTATATATATACACACACATATATATACATATATATATACACACACACACATACATATTTGTAACACACCAAAGGGATTATATACACAAAGTTTGAATCAAATCTTCAGTACAAACTGGAATGCAAAACAATTCAAAGGTTTCCAACGTGCATCACCACGAATGGACCATAACTGCTGGTTGTGGAGCTCATTTCTGTTGTTCCGCAGGAGACAGGAGGGTTTAAGTGCTTGCCTTGTCCTACGATGGTACATGGGAAGACTCGACTCCCTTCAAAGCCTCCACTTGAGACTTTCACCTCTGTTGGACCATACTGCAGCAAATGCCTGGCTGTACTCGACATCCCTGCCTGTGTACTTCAACGTGTCACGATACCATTCCCCAGATGAGGATTTTCTAGCAGACAGGTCCCTGAAGGTGAAGGCTGCTGGAATAACTGCGTGTGTCAGCACATCCTGACCAGGTATGGCGGAACAGGGACTGGGAAATTTAATGCATACATTTATAAGCAGATATAAGGTCCGTAATCTCCAGTAAGATTGGAGCAGCAACAAGCAGGTGGGGTGACTTGGGAATGATCATTTTAGTCCTGTCACATCGTAACACAGAGCAGAGTGTTTTGTAGACCCATAACCTGAACTCAGGGCATTGTCACCTTTTTCTATGAGAGAGCTCAAGTTTTAGCCCCTGACATTTCCTATGGAGGTCTGAAAGGTGCAAGAGGAGGTTCTTCAGCCCCCTAAAACCGAGAAGATGTACAGGAGTTGGGTACAAGGAAGAAAGACTGATTTTCCCTACTATCCAGCCAAGGAGCCTAGAGCCACCTGAGCCAAATCTCTGTAACTCCACAGGGAAAACAAAATACGAACCTTTCAGCATTGTAGCTCTGAGTGTATTGCCAGCTTCTTTCCTTCTTCTCACCTGGCCCCTGCTGGGGCTCAAAGCATCTTTGCTGTGAAAAAGACTCAGAGAAACCTTCGGGATTGATGCTCATGGATCACAGCTGTGCTTCCCTTTTGTGAGAGGTCCCCCTCAACAAAGACATCTCAAGCCCAGAACTCCAACCTCTCTCCTTCACTGAAACCCTCCCTCTCCTCTCCCACATCCTTGGCAGTCATCAAGACCAGGAATATCTGTGGGTAGGTAGCCACACGGCAATTGACCTGCTGCATTGGGCTACTTGGGCTACGTGACCTATCCAGCAAGAGCATCACTGGAAACGTTGGTCCCTCCAGAGTGAGCGGTGGGGAACATCTGCCCAGACGACTCCTTCAACAAGGTGTTGAAGCAAGATCTCCTTGTCTCACTTGACCTAAATGCTTGTCAGCAAAACGCCCCCACGCTCATCTATAGTGTGATGATAGATTAAAAAAAGTATTTTGCTGGTATGCTGTGCCACGGGCCATTACAGAGGCTGGAGTTTTAAATCAGGAACATGATATGTTTTCCAAGGTAAGAATTAACATGAAAGACTAAAACAAGAGAAAGGCCATGAGTATTTAAAACCATGACCCATGTTGTTTTTGTGCAGTTCACATGACTTCTGCAAGAGAATTCCACGGCATGGCACCAAACCATTGCAAAACCACTCTTCTGCAGGACAGCTGACATTTAAAGGACTACTGGGCTGTAAAACTCTCATCTTTGATGACTGGCTCATATTCTAAATGCAGCCATTAAGATAATTTGCACTTCTTGCTGGAGTATTGTACCAAAGAATAAATGAGAATATTAAATGCTTCTGCTCCTTTATTGGGAGTTCATGAGCACCTAAGGATACAAGCACTCTCTTGTTAAGTCTGGCATATTTCAGCTGGATTTCTGCCTGCTAGGAGAAGGAGGTGTTTAAATTTTATGTTAATTAACTGCACACTTTTTGACTTCCAAGCGAAAAAATTTGGTGAAGACCTGGTCCCACAACCCACACATCTGTGAGGGCCCTTCCCGTAACCTCGGTCACTTCTCGATCAAATCCTGAGTAACAGATTCCCTTAGTTCTGGGTCAGCTGATGTGATGAAGAGTATTACTGAGGGGAAAATATACATGCACCCACATTTTGAAAGACTTTTTCCACAAATATACTGTATAAAACTTCTCCAAAACTCACATGATTGGGCGGGGGGGGGGGGGGGGGGGGGGTATTGGTTGAGTGTATCCGAGTTAAAAAATTACAGCCACAAGAAAAAAAATAAAATCCTAATGCTTAAGATGTTGCTGATTACAGAAAATATTTCCTGGAGCAGGGAATCAGCTTTGTAATACCAAGCAATGGAAAATACAGCGTGACATATCTTAGCACCAAAACGGAGCCCTCGAGACTATATTTACCCACATGTGATAAAGCTGGTTTTAACGGTGTTCAGTTGCAGCATGTTCTTCTCTTTTGGCATTTGAATTTGGAAATGGAAGGAACAGTCTCCGTTCATCATTTTCCAGACACACTGCACCAGAAAATCAAAAAGTATTTGAAGTGCCCTGATGGTACTGAGCTTCTAAAACATTGAGATGACACTGCAGCTCTGCCAAATTCAATTTTGTGCCCTGAAAAGACCAAGGCAGGCTTTTCAGGTGACCAAATGTTAATTATGGCAGCCCAACAATGTCTGGTTTGCCTTCAAAGAGCTGAGATGGGTGTTTGCTCCACACCACATGACTGGGGACTGCAAAAGGTTGAAGGTTAAAGCCACGGAATGGTGACTTTCCAGTTTAAGGCAAATTAGCTGTTTACCCAGAGTGAAATATTAATGGGCTTTAGGTGCCTAATTGGAAACTTTGTAAATCCTAGCAGACATTCAAATACCTCTGACACTGTGGGTCAGGCCATCTCAGCTAGGACATGGATCTGCTAGATGCATCACTAAGGACAGGGTGTGTAGCCATTTCCCCCAATTTCAGTGGTTACTAAGGGCACACAGCATTTGTAGGAGGTTTTCTGCACCCTGCAGGACCAAACTATCAAGGGCTATTGCATATGGTTAACATGGTGGAGCTGGAGCTGCTGAAATCCTCGTCAGAGCTGAGAGGCCATCACACACCTGAGAGGTAGAAAAAGCCAGGGTTTGGTCATCCTGGCATTGAGAAATAAATGGGAATGTGGATGTGAGCTGTGTTTTTGAGCTGGAAAGGGAAGAGCTCTGAAACCAAAGAGAGCATTTTTCTTCAAGGTGGGAGAGGAGCATCCATGACAGCAGGATGAAGGCAGGACAACCAGCCAGGGAATCACGGACGTTCCCCTAAGCTGATGCTTTAATCCAACATCAGAGACTGGTGCTTTGGGCCTGCAGACTGGGAACTGGCTGATTCTGTCAAGGTTAAGTGCTGAGGGGGTTGGGAAGGGAGCAGGGACCTGCCCATGGATTTGTTCAACCTGACTGAGTGCAGGCTCAAAAGAAGCCAGAGCAGATCAAGATGGGCAGGTACCACACACTCTGCAACCCCCAACTTTTGCTCCAGAAATGCTCATCCTTGGTCCTACGCCTGAAGACAGGCCAATAACCTGTGCCTGCACACCCTTCTTGTGGGAGCAAAGCAGTCTGTGTGAATGTGCTGAAGTTCAGTATCCAACAGCCCAAAAGCAACAGCAGGGTTGCTCCTCAGCCCTTGGTAATGGTCTTGGATAATTATGAGTTCAGCACTTTATAGTGGTGGCCTTTTGTAGCTGATAACACAGTAAACTTCAGACTTTGATGCCAAATTCAGAACCAGGGAGGCAGAGGGAGAAGATGTGGCCTCACCAGTGTCATCGGTGTATCTGTGAAATTGCACCAGCTCTGAATTTAACTCAAAACTGGGGCTGGCCAAAAAAAAAAAACCTTCCAGTGGCTTATACTTCTATATTGCAAAGTAAAGTGATATTTTAGGCTAGCAAGATTGGGTTTCCAACATCTCCTTTGAAGTACATTACTCCAAAGCCTTGCTAATGTTCCAGAATTGAAATGAAGTCCAGGCAAGAGTAAATAGTTCCTTCTGATCTCTGCTCAAGCTGTAAGTGACAATCCAAGAATCCCATCCACTTAAACTATGCACTGTCCATTTCCACTTGCCTAAGAAATTGTCTAAGAAGTTCAGCTCCAGCTTTTCTGGAAGGCAATCAGTGCAACAGACAACAGTAGCCCAATCCCCTATTTCTTCCCAACCTGCAGGCTAAAAGAAATAATAAAGCATTTACCACCCAAAGTAATTTTAGAATAAAGATTTCAGGTTATAATCTTCTCCGAAAGGACAGAGCGTGATAAATGACACAACACTGAAGAACAATAAATTGAAAGACAAATGGTGAGGAGAATGAAACCTGAGGAAATAAAAGAGCCGGCGCAGGATAAAATTAAAACTCTTTTTTTCTGTTTAATAGGTGAGTTTTAAATACGATTTAACTTCCCTGAACAATCAGTAAAGACTCCCACATGCTGGGCTCAATGCTCCACTCATCCCTTGCTTGGCCAACATCAGAGCTGGCTGCTCTCAGAGTCTGCGGCTGTCTGCTCCCCGACCATGCCTCCACAAGTAGTTAGCTGCCATAGGAATATCTACAGTTACAAGGCTGATGGAAAAAAACAATGACGTTTTCGCAACGTGTCCCAGGAAGCGTTAAATGTCTATGACACATCCCGGTGGCCAGAAACTCCAAGAACACCAGAGCAGCGAAGGATGCTCGAAAGAAGGTGGATGTGGTAAGTAAAGGATCAGTGCTGGGATGCTGTTTAGCAAACAGCCATTCTGCTTCCCTTCCTTGCAATGTCCTCGTACGCCAGGTCTCCTGACAGCAGTCTTTTGGGAGCTATCTCCTGCTGACAGATGTTATACCAGCCATTGGAGGGACTGGGCTGAAGCAAGTAGGAGCTGGGAGAAGCACCCTCCCTGTTTTTCTCAGCTGTGCTCTCATTTTGCTGGGCACAATCCTTTAGTCTTCAGAAACGAAACATGGAGCAACGTTTTTAGGGGACCCTAAGAGGGATCCAAAGTAGTTATCAAACCAGTTGCATGGACACAGTCCACTGCTACTGTCAGTAGAAATCCAGTCTAAAACCCAGTTTTTCAATGTCTGCACCGCTACAGAACCCTATTCCTAGATTTCTGAGAAACAAATGAAAACCATTTGATGAAGAGGTGACTACTTTTCCCTTCAGTTGATTAAAACTTGAACAACAAGATCTTCAGTACAAGACAACAGCTGAGAACAGATCCAGTCCTGCTGATCTCCCATGTAAGAAAATTTTTGAAGTCTTGGGAGTTGGCAGGATCTGGCCCAGCCTGCAGCGGTTGCACCCATCACATTCCTCAGTGGCAAATCAGGAAACTCACTGAAAGACAGTCTAGAGATTCCCCAGTGATGCATGGCAAATGGAGTCAATACTTCTTGCCTAACGCATGCTCTAGGGCAGATTCCGATGTAGTCCAGAATATTATTTCTGAGGCTTTCCCCCTTTAATCCAAAGAATTTAAGGAGGAAACTGGTGACGCAGAAAGCAGCAGCTATAGCCTGGTGTTAGTCAGTAGGTTCTTCTGAGCACACGGTGGTCAGCAGGATTATCTGATCGAAGTTCGCTGTCACCATAGGGTATGTGCTTGAGGTGGGCATTATCTGGCCATAAGCACTGGCTTCAGGTTTAGGGCTAGAAATAACATTTCTTTTTGAAGGGGTCTTCACTGAGCGGGCTTTGGCATCACAGCATTTTAACAGAGCTGTGTACAATTTCCAAGCTGAGTTCCCTGAGGCCAGGGAACAGGGGTCTGTTTGTGGTTAGAGAACAAAGGTCTGCCGAAGTCAGTGGTTTCCTATGAAATCAGGCTAAAACTCAGCACAAACCATCCAATTCACTTTTTGAAGGAGGGATTCACTTGCACCTTAAAGTTAGAGCAACATTCAGACTTGGACGCAGTTTGGTTCTTGCTTTTGAGAGAATTTTACACCACAGTGATGCCGCCAACCTCTGCTGAGTTACAGCAATTTCAGGCTCAACACGTGGGACTGATGGGGTCATATATCCCTGCAAAGTAAATGGGAAATACTTCTCCTGTAAACACAGCTGAGGCAAACCCAAGGTGTCTGACCCAATTCTTCACCCTCTCTGGTGCTTACCCTGCTTGGCATGAAGCAAGCCCCCAGTTTCACTAGTCAGGGTGGCACTGGGACAATCTGGGGGCTTTATATAGACTGCATTGGGCTGGATCCTCAGCTGGTCTAAAGCACTGCGGCGTACGCAGCCTGAAAAGATTGATGCTTTTTATTCCCACCTAGCAACCAGATTCATGAAGGTGCAAATGAAACCAGCATTCACTCAACAGTCTCATCATCAAATCTGAACAGCTTTTTTTCCTTTCACCCTGTGGGGCTCAAAGTCAGGTCTTTAAAGTGACTTGGATTTAAGAGCACGGGCTTGACTATGAAAGCTTTTGTGCATGTTCCTGTACAAGAATGCAGTACTGTACAGAATCCCATCACAGAGACATTCAGCTTATTGTGCACAGCCAGCACAGCTCAGGACACATTTCTGCACACTAGGTCTTGTTGCACCCCTGTCAGTTCACTGCAGCTTTGTCTGATACCATACAGAGACCATAGGTTGAGTCCTTTTTCATAAATCACTCAGGAATAATAAATAGCGTATGACTGGTATAACACTTTTTCTAAGACTGGAGAGGCGGGAGAAAAAAAGCCCTTTGATCACTAAGATCAAATTTGCAGTAAACCCCAGCTACAATGCTACAAATGATCACTTACATTTCAATATGAAAGAAGTGTGTCAGAGTTGGCTAAAAGAAATGTTCATGTCCAGAAATTGGCCTAGACAAACCATCATCATCTGGAAATGTCCGACCCTTCCCGTTGGGAATGCATCTGCCATCGGTAGCTTTGTTTTAACAAATGACAAACCATCTGATCCGTGCTGGCCTTGCACCACTGCGTAACGGGTTGGCGAGGCTCACGAGGAGAGATGCCAGCAGTCTTTCGGTGTGCTTTACAAGTACAGAAAAAATAGTTCAATTTGTTGCTAGTTTTCTGTTGTGGTTTTTTTTTTTTTTTCCTTGCCTACAGATTAATTCCCAGTGCTTCCAATTCCACATGTTCTTGGAAAAGAAAAGGGATAGGGGAAAAAAAACCCTTGAACAAGTTGAAATGTTAAAAAAGAGAGGGAACAAGAAGGAGAACAGAAAGAAATGGATAAGTGCAGTCAGTTGGCGTATTGTGCATAGAAAGCAACTTTTACTCGCTCGATCTGGTGACACAGTTTGATGGCTGGACCAAGCTTCAGCTCCATGCATTCTTGCACCGTGGGCAGTGTCAGCAACAGAAGGGCTTGGCCATCGATGTCCTGGGGAAGAAAAAGACAGGGAAAATGTTTTTTTTTGTGGACTCCGGAGGGCAGAAAGCATAACCAGGTCTGGAGAAGCAAGTAGGGAAGTTTGCCCCCAAAATTAATTGCGGTTTTGTCCTCTGCCCTTTTCTCTCACTTTGATGCTGCCCATCTCCTTTCTCTGCGATACCTCATGCTTTTTCAGAAGTTGTCTAGTGTGTCTTCATAGGCTCTCGCTTTGCCGCCAGTTTGGGAAAAGCTTCCCAGCTGCTGCAATGCAGGATCAGCTCCTACAGAAACTCTGCAGAGTCCATGGAGATCTGATTAATCCCATTTTATGACTGAGGAACTCAAACAAGGAGGCTGCAGAGAGCACATCAGGAGACACAGGAGGGAGCTGAAGGGAGGAACTGCTGCTGGTCCCACTGCCAAGTCAGACCTTCCCCTACCTCTTTTGGCCCATAATGTGCTCAGCACAGGTTTATGTCTGCCTTGCTCCACGCCATGTCCCCTGGTCCACCCAGGACCTGCCTTGTTCCACTTCAGCTGCTGCAGAACCAAGACAGAGGGGTCTGGACCACCTGGAGTCCTTGCAATCTCTAATGTCCCAGAACCACAGAATGATGCGGGCTGGAAGGGACCTCTGGAGGTCACGTCCTTCCCTCGGGCATATCTATGCAGCAAACTCAATGAACTAGCACCCCAGACAAAAGCCATTTTATTAAGGATTTCCGTTGGCTTTATGATCCTCTTCTTAATTAAGAGCTCAAGTCCTCTTTATTCTTTAATGGACTGAGAAGCAGACGAGCAGGCTACAAAACTGCTTTTTACCCCTTAGGGAGGATCAGAATCTAAGTGCAGAAAAAAGCACTGTAACTCACAGGCAACATAACCTCCCCAGGACAGCCCTGATTAGGTAGCATTAAACACAAGGAGGATTTGGACACCTAAAGCACTGCTTTGATCAGGACTGTCCATGGCCCAGGTTCTTCCTCCACTGAAGCTTGATGGCATGGCCCATTGCACCAGAGCTTCCTTGCAAATCACAAGGCAAAGCTCCAGTCATCTGTGTTTGATTAAAGTCCCCATAAAACTCTTTGGCAAAGGAGAGACCGGGTTGGCTTTCAAGCCCTGGCGCTGTTCCAGGCTGATTAACAAACGGTCGGAGCATGCCGCGACGCAGCGACTACGGCATCTTGCTATGGAGCGTTTCTGCCTTACTCTAGACTCGCACTTCAACTTCTCCCAGTCAAAGCAGCTGCACTTGGGTACAGAGTTACTCATGGTGAAGAATCAGAGATAGTTCAATGTGCAGTTGGCCATACCACTGACTGCCATTGGCTACGGCCTAATTAACCACACTTGCTTCTTTCTAACTATGATTTCTTAGCGCTGCCCTTTACTTTCAGTGGTGGCTGTTACTCATTAGCCAAGGAATGGCTGTTTCTATATAAATTTTACACATTCACACTGACTTGAGATGAAGAGCATTGGCTTCTGCTCCCGCAAACCTACCTGCTTAATGGGGAGATGCTTGGCACCTCCTAAAATTAGGTCATCCAAGGGCCTGACTGCCAGATCTTCAGAGGGATGCAGATAGGACGTAGGTGTCTACATACTCAAAGCATCTAGGTGTTAGTGACAAAATTCAGGCAGCCGGGTTTGGGTTCAAGCAGCAGTTTTCTGCTTCCCAGGCCAATATTTTAAAATACAGTGGAACCCATGTGGCCAGGAGAGACAGCTTGCTAGGTACCAAATAACCACTCTCTGTTGGTACACTGAGGTGCCTGTGTGACCCCAGGATGGCAGTGTGGACCTTGGCATGAACAAGAAAGGTCTAAACCTCCTGCTTTTCACAAGCACTCCAGCTGGGGTGTTTCTGGTCTCTCTGAGGATCTGGCAAGGCTCTGATTCAAGTTTCCAAGGGCTTCCATGCCTTGCCAAAATTTGTGCTACAGCCTGGTCTGAGGGGATCTAAAGTCTGATCATAATCTGTCTGTCAAAGCCCCAGGCCCAGCTAGCAAGGTGGTATGTGCCGCTCTTTTTTTTCGTGATGTGAATAAGCACCACGGACACAAAGAGAAGAGTTACATGAAGACCTCTACCTGCTCCTGAAATATTTTGGCAAGGGGTGCACAGTCGGTCAGTTTAATAAACCTCACGACATCAGTCACGGTCCACTCCAACGGATTACTGTCCAGGATGAGCTTCTCTTCCTCTTCTTGCTTAATTTCCTACAAAAAAACCCCAAAAGCTGTCATAAAGAAAAACACCTTGTGTGGAGAACCAGGGCAGGGATGCCCTCCTCAGATGAGGAAGGCTTGGCACGGAAGGGTCATTTAGGAAGAATACCGCCGTTAATTGGGAGCGATCGCGGGACATACCTCCTTGACTTGCGCGCACTTCTCCGCCTCGCCGTAGGAGTGGGGCTGCGGTCTCCGGCTCCGTCGGGCTCTCTCCGTGGGAGGAGGTCTGTCCGACTCGGCGCTGCTCCGCAAGGTGACCGCTCGCCGGGGCCTGGCGGAGGGGACCTCGGCAGAAGAGGTATCCGTCTGGTCATCCCGGAGCTCTGAGCTGGTTTCCTCGCTTCCCGTCTCGTCCTCCATCGCGTCCGGCTCGTCATCTTCGCTCTCCTGCACGAGAACCGTCAGAGAAACAGCATCCAGGCTCGGAGATTAATACGGCAGAAAATCGAAAGGCACTGGGTCAAACTGCGCACCCGTGCCCACGCTGGTCCAGGGTAACATTTATTTTAACCCAATTATCTCATTTTCATTGCAGTGCTAAGTAGATTAGCCCTCAATTCAGATTTGTTACACAATATAGAAGAAAAAAATACATGGTGGACAAATCCTTTTTCTGTTTCTAACAAAAGGTCAACGGCAATAACTCATCTGGCATGAAATGTTCCTCTGCTGGCCTTGCATCTCAAACCTCGTGGCACTGGAGATGTGCGTGAGAAGGGGAAATGGAAAATACTAAAAGGACAAAACGAAACTCAGGTTGCTCGAGATAACATAAAATCACAAATAGGCTTGAGTTTAAACCTTCGCCTTGCTTCAAATTACCACAGGTGTCACCGGTATTGAAAGGAAGGAAATTCTGGTGCCTTTTAAAAATATCTAAATCTACAAGTGCATACTTGAACTTGATTTCTCAGCTGGCATTTCTGTAAAACCCAGGACAGAGGATTTCACCAAGATTTCCCTGCTTTCAGCCCAACACCTAACTGCTGAAGGTGAAGCACAAATTTCCATTTAAAGGATATTATACCAGATTCTTGTTATTTCTGTCACACAGAGCTTGCAAGAACACATCAATTGGTGGGAACTGTGTATTTTGAACTTTATATATACGTAAGTGGCCCAAATGGCTTTGACAGCTGAGCTCTGATCAAAGCATGAGCATGCATCCAAGCCATATGCTTAGGTCTTAAGTGAAAGAGCAATTTTAGACAAAGTTAGTTATATTGGCTGAAAGGCTGAAAAATTGGCTAATGGTTGATTTAGGCTTAACATGAGTTTAAATTCCTTTGAAGCAGGTATAATTTAAGGAAATGAAGCAGAACTACACCTAAATGAGGACCAAGTCATGAAGATGCAAGCAATCAACTGAAAGCTGACTAAAATATCCCCCTCCAGCTGAAGTACAGGGAATTTAAGTAAATCAGTTTTATTTCACATTGCACAAAGCAGCAATCACTGGCACTCAGCTGAGGAAAGGAAATCAGATATGAACTTTGTCATTATATCAGGGGAAAACCACCTGGGAACGGTCCACACAGAACTAATTCTGCTCCAGGTTGTATCTGGACACAAATCATTGCTGAAGCTGGGATCCTGTCGTATTACACAGCATTTGGAAAGACTGAGGCCTCAAATACCATATATTTGGGACACAAACCATTTGCTTGTATTCTAAAGCCTCTAGAACTTCTATTGCTTGATGTTGTGAACCCAAAATATTACAAATGGTTAATGAAAAAATAAAAGCCCTTGAAACCACAATGGCCCATGAGTTGTTATTATTATTTATAGTACATGGAGATCTTAGACATGGATCACAGACCTCCTTCACTCTGCTAGATGCTGTGCAAAGCATCTAACAGGCTCGTCTACCTGCCTAAAGGCTTGTAAGGAAGCAAAAGAAAACAAAGATACAATATTAGACAGCATGTTAGCTAGTAAGCATTATGAAGATGGGAGCAAAAACTCTGTTTGTTAACTCTAGTATGGACAAGGGTAGAAGTCCCCAAAGTGTCCCAAGAAAACCAGTCTGACCTTAGAAGAACAGAGCAGCAAGGAGGGATTCAAAAAGGAAAACCTAAGTGTTGAGGTTTGCCGAGACGTCCCTCAAAAGGAAGAAGCAGATGGGGGGACAAAAAAGCACCAAGGGGCTTTTGCTGATTTATCCCACCACAACACGCACCTCTGCAGAGCCTGCAGCATTCAAATCAACAGCTGATGACCTCCTTTTCTTCTGCACAAAGATGGATTTCCGCCTCTTTCTACGTCTGGCTGGCTTGACATGTCCACTTTTCATGTTGTTATTTTCCCCAATTGGTGGCTTAATGATTTTTTTCCTCTTCCCATAATAATAAGCTGGAGGAATGAAGCAAAATACCCATTAAAAACTTTAACCACCAAGAGAAGGAAACTTTGGCTTGCTCCTTGCTACTGATTCAATACTGCACTCTAGGTGCACTTTTACAAGAAACTTTAAAACACATTGATTTGGAAAAAATGTCCAGTGTAAATACAAGATGTCATCTTGGACTAGCGCAGAGTGTTACAGCTCTTATGTATACACATTTATTGCTGATGAGTGAGGAGTTCAGAATTTAACCCTACAATATGTACTTAGGAAAAGCTTCCACTAAGCCGAGCAGTGATTTGGAGGGAGAGAGGCTAGCATGTTCTAGATTTGATCCCATGCCCTTCTGCATGAGTTAACAGTCTTAGATACTCTTTCAGTCGCTAATGTTTTCAGCAGAGAGTGAAGAGGACCAGCTATCCTGAATTATGTGTGTTTGTTCAATGCACGAAGGAACGGGCTTTTATTACCTTTGACTATTTCGTGGCCCAAGTTGAAATTAAGGATGTGAGAGTCCTCTGACCTTACGTGAGGGACTTGTGTGAGATGCCTTTTGACATGCTCTACAGCAACCTCTGGGGCTGACAGATACTCTGCCCTTCACCACGTAGGGTATCCTGGGACAATTAAAATGTCACTTGGCACCTATGTCAAAGTTCATAACTGAATTGAGCTTTTCATCAAATTGATGGAGTTTTGAGGAACGATTCATCTAGCCACATACAACCATCAACTCGAAGATGAGAAAATCTCAGCTGGAGCTTCCCTACCTGTACTCCCACAGCTCTCCAACAGGAGCTAGGAGTCTAGCTCAGGTGTAGAATTGTACAGAAACCCATATTTAGCAATGGGAATCTCTCCCTGAGCCCATTTCTCCTTCTACTGTGGCACCAAACAGAAGCTAATTAGTTTAAATCAATCATATGGGTTTCTTATAACCTTTGTGGAAGGACAGCACTCACTTCCACTTTCCTAACCTAAGAGCCAATAAAATCAGTAACATTGACAACAAAAAGCGTCGAACACATGCCTACCTTCAGTCTTCCTGAGTAGGTAGGAGCATGTTTAAATATTAAATACCCTGAGCAGAGAGAGTCAGTGCTACCAAACTCCTTCCAGCACCTCGGCACTGTGATACCAGCCTGTGCTGGTACGTATGCCAGAAACTCTTCACTGAGTAGGACAGGATTCATCTCAACTAACGACGCTGTCTCAGATGTAGCAGTTTAAATCTCAGCTGGCCACTGCAGGTTCCTTTTATGTGTTCCTTATATTAACTTCATGTATGAAGAAAACTCAAGACTTCTAAAAAGTAATGACTTTCAAACAGATATATTAGGATGGAGTGAGATGGACAGTTTTCTGGAGATGCCCATTTCTCTGTATAGAATAGTAAGGGAGCCTGTGGTGGCCTGGTCATGATTACATAAATGCTCTTAGATGAGACGAATCCTACTCAATATTAACATGTTACACAACTCCTCTTCTTCATCACTAGCTCATGCACAGTCTCCCACCGCTCTGATTCCCAGCTAGCAACAAGAAGCATTTTGGCCAATACTCACTGTACTTGGTTTTAGTATGAATGGAGCAGTTCTCTGGGCAGACTTCGGCCACCAGAACAGGACTGAACAAGTTGGGGCAGCATTCCAACTTTGCACAGACTCTTCTGCAGAAATCTGCTACCTGATCCGATGTCCGCACAATCTTAACGGTCGCCCTGTATGTCTTCCCTCTGTATCTAGAAAAATGTACAAGACCCCATGTCACCAATCAGGCAATGTCCTCTGATGCTACAGACCAGACCCTCCTCTGTTAGGGAGATACCTTCCCTAATGACTTTTGGGAGAGCGTCTCTCTTGAGAATGCACGCAGAATAGGTCTACTTGTTTTAGTGGCTCCACTTCAGATGGACTTGAGGAAGGAAAGGCAGGGTGAAATGACCCTGGAATCAGAGGTGTGGACATGACTTGGGGAGGAATGCATGCGCAGACTGGATATACCTGCAGATAAGGCAAGAGACGGAAAAAAATCACAGGAGGCTTGGTGAGGATATTACACAGGACAGCATGCCCATACTACGAGCTGATGCAGTTTTGGGAAGAAGGATGTAGTCTCTCCTCATATATTGATCTGCAATGAGAAGCTTGTATGCCTTGCAGAGCTTTCTGGTCACCACCCTGTATGTGGGGTGCACTGGAGACTGTCTCTGTAAGCCCCCAATACACCTTTGGTCTTCTCCATTGCCATCTTTCTTGACGCAGCTCCAACATCATACAATCAATCATAGAATCATAGAATTGTTTTGGTTGGAAAAGACCGTTAAGATCATCGAGTCCAACCGTCAACCCAACACCACCATGCCCACTCATGTTCCAGCTCACAAGAAGCCCACAGTTTCGTTGTGCCAACAGCGGTTGCATCTGGGTGAAACTGGACTGTCTGCCATACAGGGACCAGATGACTTCACCACTATGAGATTTGGGCAGTACAAGACCCGAGGAACTCATCAGGAGTGTCTTGAGTCATTTAACAGGGCTGCGAGAACAGGCCCTAAAAACAGTGATTCCTACAGGGAATGCTTAGAGCAGATGCAATGAAAGGTTTGTCTTAAATTTGTTATCCATGTGCTACTAAAACATTTATTTCAGTGTTTTATATGAAGTGTTTCTGAGCGATAAATGGCTAAGAAAGATATAGTTACATCCCTGCTGTAATACATTGTAGATGCGAACTCTGAAAAACCAATTATCCCCATAATTTATTAAACAGCAGCACCAAGCTATTGTAAATGGTGAGATAAGGTTTTTAAAACATCTCTTGCACGTCCTGAGGAATGCAACACAAGAGACAATCACGCGAGTGCCTGGTGCTAAGGCATTATAAATGTGCTTAGAGGAGAGAAAAGTAACACACACAAAAGAGAAAGAGGGAGAGACAGTGAAAGAAAGATTACTGGATGGGAGGCAACGAAATACAAAGATACAGTCATCAGGAAAAATGAGACAAAGCATTTGTGAGTGCATTAAGACCCACAGTTCCCTAGCAGGGAATCAGCTGCTGATAGTCAGATATGGAAGAGGAAGAGGAGGGGAAGGTGAAACAAAGGAGACGAGGCCAGAGAGTTAAAACACACAGCATGTGCCCAGACCCAATTCCCTCTCTCTGAAGGTTTTACTGAGTTGCGCAAAGCAGCTGAGAAACCACCTTTTGCTGCTCTTCCTCCCAAAAGCTTCTTCCAGAAACACTGGGGTATGGGAAAAGGGTTTGAAACTGTGGTACGTGAAGTGTTATAGAGGCGTACCCAAACGAAACTGGGGTCTGAGAACCGCCCAGTCCAACCATCTTCATGTCACAAAAGACTTGATCCAAAATATCACCTCAACACAAAACTCTTCCAGAACCTATATGAGCATTTCTGCAAGGCACCAGCTCCGATACCCCAGCTGGTGCCTGACCAAGGACACCAGGTCATGGTGACAATCCTGGATTCATTCATCCTTCTGGATGAATGAATGAATTAAATGACTTAACTAGCCAATTCTTCACGCCCCTCAACAGACCTGGACAACAGATCTAAAATGGAAAAAAGTGTTCCTTCCAGATGCAGAGTGCTGTTATCCCAGCTTCCCTATGAAATAGCTGCACAAGCAGGCTGGCTAAAGAAGGTTTGGCAATACCTAATATCGAAAGAACAAATTCCACAGGCATTTAAATATATCTACTTATAAATGTTTTATATTTCTTTTCAGTGTGTTTGAAAAGACTCCTGCCCTTATTACTTCTCCAGGAGCCATTAAGTTTAACAACAGCCTAGATCATTAGGTCAGTAAGTCTGACTCCTGTGACAGGCTGCGGAATTTCATTGCGTTACCTTCACCTGAACCCCAAAACCTTTGGTTGGACTAAAGCATCACTTCCAGAAAAGCACCAGCCTCCCCTCGAGGGTCTCCACCCTGGAAGAATCCTGGCAGTGGGAGCACCTGTAGCGATACCTGATGAGCCTATGCCTCATTTTATGTCTGGATGTGTCTGGATTTAACGTACATTTAGTTGTCCTTGTTCTGACTTTCACCACTAGGATGAAAAGACTGCATCTGGTTTTGTTTCCCTGCAAAAGCACTGTAATCAAATTGCCTCTTGATCTTCTTTCTTATAAGCTAAGAAAGCTGCCTGATGGGTATTATTCAAGGATGGCTGACTTTTTCTAACTGTGTGCTTCCTATTGTGTTTGGCTGCCTAGAAAGGACCCATTGTACTAAAGTGCCTGGTGAAAGAAAAAGATGAAACTAGGAAAATGAACAACTGACTGATTTCACAGTCTGGTTTGAATGCAACGCACATAGTAATTAACAGAACGGATGGCTAAATGGAGATCAACATGACTGCAGCAATCAGTCTCAATAACCCAAGGTGTTAGTACTGGCCCCAGTAATATTTTTTACGTGATTTTGGCCTTGGCAGCACCTCTTTCAACTATAAACCAGGTTCTACTAATATTTTCCATATTCCTCACACACTAAAGATTTTTAACACAAACATCACCAAACGTAATCTGAGCTGTTCTAGGACAGCCATGTGGAAAGAGCTCCTTTGTATATAATCAGAAAACCCTTTTCCATTAGCATTGCTCAAAAAATTACCAACTACTGATACTCCTATTGATGTTTTCATACTAGGACTCCTACCTTCCCAACCACTTATAAGCAGTAAGTAACCTGCATGCACAGCATGGCAGCACTGGAGACTTGGAAAACAGCCATGTCAAGCATAACATTTTCAGTCATCTTAGAAATCACTGTTCTTTTAAAAAAGATTTATCATCTAAAGCCAAAGAAATCTTCCTTTCCTCTCCCCCTTTCTCTGCCCTCAGATACCAAAACCTGGAGAAACCCTTACAGCTGAAACTACTTCCATGAAAAATATACTTGGGGTCTTTGCTGATCCACAAGCAACAATATTAAGCTAACAGCACTTTGCTGGCAATATCATTCTTCTGTTGAAGATTCCTTTGGTGGTAAAATAGATCAGAGGTTCATGAGAACAAAATGTCTTCCAAGAGCTCCAGCTAGGGACCACTGTGTGATGACACACAAAGTCTTGTGCTGAAGACGCTTCAAACAGCAAGAACATTGAGACTACCCTCATTTTCAAAAGTTTCATCATAAGGATACAGCCTACAGTTCTGACAATCCTCAAGACTTTTGAACAACTCAGTGGCTAAAAGCCTCAATTTCCTTTTAGGGGACCAAAATCTCCTATTCTTTTGCAAGAAATTTCCAATTTGTCTTCCTAGCTTAAAGTCTGCCAAACATAAGAAGGTATCCTCCTCCAAAGCTATTTAATCATCCAGTGGCATTTTGTACTCTTGAAGGGAGGATTCAGAAAAGACCCTGGAACTGCTCGAGTTGTAAGGACATGTCTTGTTAAGTCTCCTCCCAATTACGGAAAGAAAGGGTTTAAGTCATTCTACTGCTCCTGATGACTTCTATCTCCAATATTTGGCACAGAAGGCCACCTGGTCACACTAATTCACCCTTGCAGTGCCTCAAGAAGTATGTGGCACAGCTGATGTGGAAGACGAACCAGATTATATGAGCTGTAGCTTTGTGCTGACCTTTGATGACACCGTTAATAACTAGCTGCCACCTGGACTTCGTATCATTGATTGTAACCCTTTGGGTTCATTTGTCCAGTCAACTTTCCACTCATCATGCACACATTCAATCCACATCTCCACAGCCTGGCCATAAGGACACTTGGGAGACTGTGTCAAAAGCCTCGATAAAATTAACCTGATAAAATCAAACTTTCACTGCTTTTCCCTCAACCACCAAACCAGTTATCACATCAGGCACAACTCACCCTTCATAAATCCATGCTGGTTCTTGCCAGTCACCTATTGGTCCTGCATGTTCTTGGAAATAGCTTCCAGCAGGATTTGCCTAATAACCTTCCCGGGAAGTTAGACTGACAGCCTGTAGTTACTTGGATTCTCCTTCTTGCTCTTCTTGAGGAGGGCTGTGATGTTTGTCTTTTTCCAGACATCACAAAACTTCCCTGATCGTCATCAACTTTCAAACATGACAGCGAGTGGCCTTGCAATGACATTGGCCAGTTCTCTCAAGCAGAGCTGGCTGCATCCCATCTGGTTCCATGCACTTGGGCACATCCCGTTTGCTTATAGCGTCTCTAGCTTCTTTTCCATTTACTGTGGGTAACACTTCACTCCCTCAAACAGTAACAGGGACCTGGGAGGCCTGAGAGTAACCCTTGCTAGCAAAGGCTTAAGCAAAGAAGACTTCGAACATCTCAGCATCACCTATCACAAGTGAAAGGCAGTCTTCTAAAGCATCCACAGTGAAGACTTTCTTTGAAATGCAGCTTCATAAATAAGCAATGGTGTCCGTGATAGGGGGATATATTCCTAGAGTTCAGCTACTGGATTTGGGCAGCTCTCGAAATTTCGTTTGATGAAGGAGTCCAGGAATACTCATCTTTCTTATTTTGATTAACTGGGCTTTGTACAAGACCCAGGAGATAACTCTCTGCACACACTGGTACTGTTTATGTCCAAAGTCCTGCAAAAATGGGTAAGTCCAAACAGCCCCACTTACAGCCCTTAGAAATGAAAACCCTTAAAAAGCAAAAAGTCCCTCAAGCATTTCATGTAAAATTGGGAAGCCAAACCTAGATGTAGGCACTGAACTTAAAGCATCAAAACTATAAGGGCTGAATGCCTACCGCTTCGGCTGGCGCTTATGGGAATTCAGAAGATCAGGCCTGACATTTCTAACTCATCATCACCAGTAAATCAGGTTTGACTATTTTCACAAAGAGCCAGCAGCGCTGATGGGAAGCGACTGCCATCACGCATTGCAGACACATCTCTTCGGACAATCTAAATTGTTTATCTTCTTAGCAAGGCTAGTGTAATTGATTCTGTGCTGGTCACTCATGCCAGCAGAATCAACTAAATGCAGGTTGCCCTAGGACTGAGGTAATGCATTCCTGGTAGGGCATGATTTGGCATTTGGGCCAGTGGGAAAAACAGCCTCCTCTTCACCGTCTTCCTCCCTCCCCTTTGCTCTACCCTACTACAGCCGTCGCCGCAAACAAACAACAACATTGTCAAGATCCAAGGAGTTGTCAGTTTACATCAGAAGGCAGGCGGTGACACGACATGTCACATTACAGCACAGACGCTCCAGCTGGCTGTAGAGCTGTCATCATTAGCAGCAAGACACCATTGGGAGCCGGTGTAGCTGGAAGTCGGTGTAGACAGGCGTTTGCTCGTTACGAGTCTGTTTAAGATTCTGGAGCACAACTGACTGTCATACCTGATGTAACGTGTCATGTGCTGTTTGCACATCCCAGGGTACCTGATTTCACGAGCGTGTTTTCTTTTCTCCTTTTGCACAACCGAATGCAATTAAAACCTGGTATGCTTCTTGATGAAGCAACTCAAGCAAATTCAGCAAGGAAAAAAAGAAAGAAGTCCTAGGGTAGCCAGACAGTCTTAGGGCATGTCAACCCTCTGTCACCCACTCTTAAAAGTACTCCAACTACCCACAGGCAAGCTGGTATGACCACCAAGCACCGCTCTGCAAACAGAGCTCCAGCCCCAGAAGCCAGGTAGCCACAGCAACAAGGTGTTGTCCAGCCCCACGAGCTCTGCCACACTGAATGAGAATACACCGCTGTGCTCAGAAGTCACTCCAAAACTTGCCGTCCCAGCCTCAAGCCTGTAATGATCCATTCTGTGGCTGGATAAAGTTGAGAGATGCTGTTTGACTCACTGAAGAGCTGAGGTTGCTGCCTCCTGGGTTAGTTATCATACAGGAACACGTACACAGCCTGTGTGACTGGCTGGCCAACATAAAATACAAAACCTCCTTGCTGGAAAGCACTGGTATACTTTGATCTGGCAGGCTATGTAGATATAAGGTAGATCCCAGCAGGCTGGCTGCCCTGCTAAATAGATGGGAGGAGGTAATAGAGACAGGAATGAATGGGTAGAAGCGTCATGGGGGAAAGTAACGGAGACGGAGGCGCTCGTTACAGTATGATTAGCACGTCAGGTAACAGTGAGGGGGGATAAGTGGTTGATGTGATACGGATGAGTGACAACCTCGAGCAGCCCGTGTACTCAGCGAGTTGGTCGTCTTGGTGTAAGCACACCCGGAGGCAGCAGGCTGCCTGGGGTCACAGTCAATTGGGCTGTAGACATAGCTGACTATCAAGGACAAGACATCCCCGCACCTGATGGTCAGTTAAACATTTTCCAGGCTGCCTCCCATCAGAAATAAGGATTGTGGCAGCCTTAAGAACTAGGTCCTGCTGCTTTTGCACAAGGTGGATCCCCACACTCAAATGAGAAATCCCAATACAGTCCTATTTTGGATACTGCTATTAGGAAAACTGCCTGCAAGCTCAATTCTTTGCAGGATAGGATATTAAGATGGGGCCTTACAACCTGATTTCACAACTGCTAAGTACCTATAAGAGTGCATTATCTGATGTACAAGGTGTGGGAGCCTGGAATCAATGAAAACCAGGTCATGGACAATGAGTTGATTTTAATGAAAATCTGTGTGCACAAGGATTACTTTTAGATTTCCATCCATAAAATTTCAACTGAAAAACACAAAAACATGACTTTCCGCACGGGTGAAAGAAGTAAATTAAAAATAGGATTTTCTAGTAGCTTTTCATTTCTATTTGCAATCCTCCTTTAGAAAAACAGTTTCTGAGTATGCAGAATAAAAGGTTCTCAATTCTCTACCTCAACAAAAGCACAAATAAATTTTCTGCAATATCTGCATGGCCAAAGATCAAATACAATTGCAATCAATAGTGCCACATTTGACAGCCAATCATTTCAAATAACCAAGAGAAAATTGCTTTTATTTGAAAAAGAGTAACAGTTCAGTACAAAGGGTGAGATTCACTGTATTTAACTTCAGTACTCAAAAAGTCAAGGTGACCAAGTTAGTCAATGGAGAGAGCTGTCTTCAAAGAACTATTTGTTGACATCCATCTTGAAGTGGGAAGAATTGCCCTTTGGAGGGACTCTGGAGGGAGCTTAGGTGAGACTCCCCCCTTTCAGAGAGACAAAGGTTGTTGCAATACATCCTAAGTGTAGTGCCTAATACATAAAGAAGACATCAATGGGTAAATTTTAAAGTTGGAAGGAGAAAATTAGTATTTTGTAGATATACGGTTTTCTTCAGTGTAGTTGAATATGGAAGCATAGATTCTAGAAAGGCCTCAAATCTTGACCTGAATCTCAGATTTGTTAGTATTTTGTCCTAATCACTATCCTGCTTAAAAATGTGTCCCTGCTATTCTCTTCACACTTTTTTTTGGTGCCATTCGTTCTCACCAGGTTCTTCTGCATTAGAGTGACAGGCTCTATATTAAAAGCAGTAATACTCCTACATTTAGAAAGCCAGGAATTGAGTTAATTCAATAATAGCCAAGCTTATAGGAACAGCTCATCATAAACTCAGGACTTCACTGAATAAACATGGCATTTTTCATAAAAATCTGGACAGCTGCTTGGAGAAAGACAATAGAAATGAACCATTCAGGTGAATATTTCATTTCTTAAGTTGCTATAGAATGAATCAAATAATTCAATGAAGCAAAACGATAATTAGAAAAGTAAAACTGTCACAATAGAAAAAAATCTTTTGTTCTCTTCTTTTTTTTTCCTCCAGTCAGTTCCATTTTTGAAGCCTCCCAAATAAAAGAGCACACACCAAAGACTTACTTTGCTTTAAGTGTTTCTTCTTGGAAATTCCACTGAGGGTCTTCCACTAGCTGCAGTTCTCGTAAAACACTCCCTGGCTTGTAAGCTGCATTGATCACCATGCTGAGAACCTATTGAGAGACAAAACCAACAACACTGACGGGTTTAAAAGTAGCCCTTGACCACACTGAATATGATCCCAGGTGCTGCATAGGCAGGAGCAGCTTACAGGTGTCAATTTAGGGCCAAGGCTGCACAGCGTAAGTGCTAGATGCAATGAGAAGAGGTCCCAGATTGGATCGATGTGCCAAGTGTATTGTAGATGACACATCAGTCTGATATGGTGGCTGCATTAAATGCTGCTAGCTAACCCCCCAAATCTCCTGTTAATCAGTAATTTTCTTTGAGACAGACCCTCTCACCCAAAGCAGGCTCCATTCGCTGCATCCATACTGGCTCATTTTAATAAAAAATGAAAATAATTCTGATGGCTCAGCCAGGTACAAAGTCACGTGTACCATTACACACTGAACGGGAAATTTACATACTTGAGGTCAGCAATATGCTCTAAGTGTCTGAGTGCTGCGTGCCTCGACTGTATTAAAAGAATATTAATGAAGTCTACACAAAAAGAATTTGCAGGTGTGCCTGAAACCCAGTCTGGGTCCACTCTGTACAACAAAACACATGTGCCAATCCATTTAATCCAAACTCTCTGAGAATAAAAATGATTCCTACTATTGACTCCACTAATCCAAGCTTTAATAGTCCACACTTGGCCTAAGGAGATAAATACAAGAAAAACAAATCTCTTCAGCAGCACCAGACCATGTGTTTGAACACTCTGCATTGTATGCACATGAATGACCCCACAGTGAGTCCAGATTGGTTTTGATATAATTTAGCTCTTTACCTAACGCCTGTTCTTAATTCTCTGGGGGCCTGCAAACGATTTCAGTGTGATGAGCGTGAAGTTTCCCCAGCACCCATGAACGTGGTTCATCAGAAATGAAAAAGTGACTAGGTCATATTGCAAAGAGCAATGTGCTTACGTTTGGGGTTTTTTTTGGTTTTTGTTTTGACTTTTTTTTTTAATCCAGGAACCCGAGGATTTGCTAGCATTCTGAAAACTTTGTAGGATTAATCATTTTCAGGCAAGGGCTTCACTTAAAGCTGCACAGTACCACGTAAAACAGCAGTGGTTTGAGTTGCTTGGCTAGGTTATTTACTAGAAGCAAAATTTGATTTATCACTGGGCCCTTGGAAACATTACTCGAACCACTCTTCAAAAAAGCGCAATTAGAGACACCTAAAGCAATGCCTAATAATAGCACCAATGTCTTCGGCAGCTCCGATCATCCGTACATCTCAGAGCACTCTATGAGGAGGGGCAGAAGCACACTCCCTATCTCACACAAGGGGAAACTACAACACAGATTTACCCACAGCTCTCCAGCTGGTTCCCATCTCACCACCCAACCCTGCTATACTAGTTACTAAGCCATACTGATTCCCAAGGGAGCAAAAGCTTGAGTGAGCCCATCCAGTTGCTCATCCACATCGTTTCTTGCCTGCCTCTCACCGTACAAACTGATGGGGCACTGGCCTCTGATGCAGAGACACTGAGACCCTACGGAGGGAAGCCAAAGGTGGGTTTTCAAAAAAACCTCAAGTGCCTGGGTAGCTCCCACGCTCATTCACAACTCATCAGATGTGTTCCTCGCTTAATCAACAAATCCAGGGAGTCATTAACGCCTACGCAGGTGGGAAAGCTCTCCTTAAGCACACTTCTGCACCCACCCTGCTTGCTGGTGGGAAAGCCAGGAGCAGAAAGCAAGTGTCTCTTGCTGACCAATTCCCACAAACAGTGCTGTCCTGCTCCTTTATCAGGGCGATGGTGTTCGTATGAGTTGTCAGAACAGTTAGGAAATGAGCATGAAAAGAAAACCCAACCCTGCAAATAACAGTGTGGCCATGTCTGGGCATTATCCCAGACACCTAATCAACTCCAGCCCTGCAAAGACACCCAAAATACCAGGACTCTTCTCAAACCCGGCCTGTCATCAGCAGGACGCTGTAAACTTCTAAACTCAGTTTTAAAAAACAGTGTTTTGTAAGAACAATCATTTCCCTTTAAGGGAAGAAAAAATGTTTTTTAAAACCTCTGGCTTTTCCTCTTCTCATACCATAAGTCACTGGGTTTGGCATTTTACCCTACAGCAGAAGTCCATCACCATGTTAACAGTGTTACCTTCTAACAACATTATTGCTTCGTATTACACACTACTAAACACTAGGGAGAAACAAGAACACTGGTTCTTGTGGAAAAATTAACTGTGATTAAAGCAAAAACAGTGAAGAAACCTAGACCAGTTTCCAACTTTCTAGTTTCCAACTTTCTCTGGAGATGGAAAGTTACTCCACCCATATCAGACTGGTCAAATTTTGATCTGATTCACTAAATTCCCTTTGGCTAGAGTGTGACCAGTCAGAGATTTTGGTAGTTTATTTTCAGCCCTCTCCACCAGGAATGGGTTGGGTGTAGCCAGCAGTGCCACGGAGCAGAGGGGTGGATTAGACACCACCAGCCTTTGCTGCTATGCATCTATGAGGTTTTACTTTGATACTGCTGAACTTTGGATTTTCAGAGTCAAGTAGGTTGGAGTCACGTCAGTGAGCACCACCACAAGCCTCTACCCAACCTTATAAGCACCTGACATCTTAGCTATGAAGTTTTCCACGTCGTAGATGTTCAAGTGCACAAGGGCCCTTTTCTGAGCACGTCCAGATGTGTCTGATGCCACTGGGCAGTTCAGCACCTTTTTTCCCACCATAGCTTTTTTGATATTCACACATTTCTCATCTCTCCACCTCTTTTCGTTAATGGTCCCAACCCTGGATGAAGCTTTCTCAGGAGGTATCACTGATGAGGTGGAGTTCAAAATACCATCACACCTCTTCTTCTGTTCAAGAGCCCAGTGGTCAGCATCCTTATGAGGAGAAACTCAATTTCCCTCCTCTATCTGAGATATGAGCCCACATCTCCTACCTAACAGGAGAGACCCTAACTCCCAGGCTAGCCTCAGGCAGGACAGGAAACAGTTATTTTATTTTACTTGGAATAATGACGTGTCTGTGGGACAGAGAGAGAAGGGACAAAAGAGTCAGTTTGGATTCTTTCATTAGATGATCAAGGATCTAAAAGTGAGCTTTTGTCATAGTCAAGGTTGTAGCACTTAAGTGTTGACATGCTTATCACAGTCCATGACATTTCAAAAATACAGATGTCCTCAGCCTAAGTTGGAGGAACTACTACAGCTGGAAGTCCACAGAGCAGTCTTGAGGAGGATGTTAGTGAACCCTCTTGCAGAAATGCAGTTTATATCCTTCCAGACTACAGAGGTTTCTGCCATTCCAACAGCACATCTGATGACTAATGATAGCGCTATCAGCCCGGCTCAATCATACACCTAAGGCTCAGTACAAACTACTTAATTTTCTGAGCATCATGATTTAATTATGCAAATTTCTTGTAAGAAGTCATGCTGTGCTCCAAAAAAGTCAAGTTGCAGAGTGCGACAGCCTTCCTTCACAAACGCTGGCTGATTTCTCCTGTTTGCATCAGTTGGACAGTCACATTACCTTTAAGTCCATTTTCTTTTTAAATAGAGAAAGAGCAAAGTGTCTTAAAAATAGTAAGAGCAGTAAGCAATAAGACTAATTAATCTTTACAGCATATTTTCCTAAAATATGGTGGGTTATAGATCATCTGAAGTCTTAAAAAAGACACCTCATTTTGTTTTACAGTGTTGCCGTGGTAAGTTGCTGGTACAGATGGAAGAACTGTTCAGAAGGATTTTTCAGATATTCTGACCCAAGAACTAAATCTAAAGCTGATAATGTGTTTATTTTAATTTAACTTAAAGTTAGCATTGATTACATATCTCAGCCGCTATACAGCCACTAATTTTCAGCCCAGATGCAGTTGTTGGATGGCAATAGTTGATGTCTCCACTGTACTTGGCTCCAAGTTTCAATTTCTTTTCCAACAAGCATCTCAGGAATGAGATAAGATTTGCAGCTGATGTTAAACAACAGGCATTACCACCTCACTTGCGTCTTGCTGTGAAAGAAACCACAAAAGCAGGAACTTGTGCTGGCATCCAGAATAATGATCAGCTAGGCTTTAAAAATAAGTTTGGCACTAGATAGCACAAGAGTTACTTGTCACTCACCTAAGGCTTTGCATGGAGTCATGGATACATGCACACAAACACACACAGAATTAAAATCAGTATTTTTGATCATACTACCAAATAAGCTGCAATTGCTCTCAAGATTTTGCTGGGAAATCTTGCTCAAGGGCTGCCATTCTGGAAGGCGCCTTTGCAGTTTCCTCCCTGCAGAGCTCACCACCTCTGAATCCAACGCTAGGACAAAGCAATTGGGCAGAAACTGGGGGGATGCAGTAACAACGCAGAACTCGGCAGAAACGCCTGTTCTGTTGGAAAAGAGGTGCTGCACAAAAGCAGACCTATCTGTGCTGCTTCTCTCCTGACATCCCAGGTGAGAACAGCCCATACTATTCAAATGGAAGGAGATGCTTCTACTCCACTGCATCAGTGATGGAGGGAAGGAAGGACAAGACCTTGGGGGAAAAGAGGGCTGAGGAGCATCATTCACTACAGTCGTGCTGCATTTTTTTGGTTGAGTGTGGAGGAAGGCAGAGGATGGGGAGCCACTTCTTAGCACCCAGCCAGGAGCAAGGTCTCCCACCACCTAGTGCTAGTGGGGAGAGGACGTCTGCTCTCTTCTTGCTTTAGGTAATCCAGGCTGGGGAATGGGACAAGAGTTGGTTGCTCAGCTGGTTTTAGTCTGTGGTTCCCATCAGTGCCAAACACAGCAGCATCTCCGTCATGGAGACTGCTGCCCACTGTGAACTGGCTGGCGACCGGCACAGATTTTTAACTAGAGCGTCTCTAAAGGCAGTGAGTTATGGCTGGAGACCAGGGTGATTTAAAAAGCTCTCGCCAGACTGCTACGGACTCCGCTCTTCCTTTGTAGCTGTTGTTTTGAGTTGTCTTTCCCACCCTCCCCTGTGTGTTGCCAAAGTAAAGCCCATGTATAATTTATCTATTCCAGACAAGTTATGCTGATGCATAATTTACAATGGCCTGAAATTTTCCTATATAGTGAGAGAGAGATAATTATAATGCATTTGCATTCTTGAGGCCACATCATCAGTGGGTGTAAAGTGAGACGAAGGCATTGAGCTCAGCACCGAGACTGGGTTCGGAGGGATGGGGACCCTTGCGATCTCTTCAGCTGTGCAAAGCCTAGTGGCTGTGGTCTTGGGCTGGAGGAGATACTTCCTGCAATGTTCTCACCACTCAGCTCTGCAGTCCTTCTGGGTGCTCTGGCAGCTGCTACAGATCTTCGTCTCGATGCAGGGATGTCTTCTTTGCCACTTCTCGCCTCCTCCATGTGCTGGGTACCCCTGTCCTCGCCCCTGCCCATGGTTCTCTGAGCTGCTGACCCCTCTCTTGTCTCAGCAGCAGCTGATATGAACCAGGTATTATCTCCCCTACAGCAACACCCTGAATGCCTTCTCTTCACCCTTTCCAGAATTTGGACCTGGTCCCCGTGGCCAGAATGAGTTTGAATTTATCTGCAAAATAACACTGACCAATGCTGGGCCATTGCCATTGTCTTGCTCCTTGGGAAGTCATACATGTTTCCAAAAGCAAGATGCCCATATCTCACTGACACGGCTATTTGCTCCTTCAGCTAGCAATTCTGTAAGGGGGCAGAGCAAGAGAAAACAGGCTTTCTGTAGGAAACTCAGGTTGGTTTACACAATTGGTAATCGGTCCCATTCTTGAGGAATTTGGAGAAGCTGGTGTTAGTCTATGCAGCAAAGCCCTAAGATACAAGGGAAGGACGTGGCACAAACTTTGTACTGCTTATGTTTTCAAAATCCAAATTCCAGGAGGAAAGGAGGAAGAAACATTAACATAAGTACTGACTGTGCATGCCTCGTGTTTCCCCCATGTTTTTTCATTGCCTGTTTTTCAAGTAGCAGCAGATTGCTAACGCTCGCCGTCAGCAAGCCACTATGGACTTGCTTTCAAATTTGGCAGCTGTCAACTTTTGCTCTGCAACCACTTTATCCTGCTTTCTGCTGCAGGCTATTTTTGACTTGCCTCTTTGAGACCCAAGTGTCCCACCTGCAGAGGCAGCTGGATTACTGGGGTTTCTTCATGGCCCAGCTTTCAACCATGCGAGACAACCAGCAGTACTGTTGTGCATAAAGCAGTGCACGTAGGTGATGAGGAAGTGAATGGGGACACAGGAGTCACTCTACAGTACAGTACAGAGGTGTTTTCAAAAGTAGTGGGTGATTTGGGAGGAATCTCACCTTCCAGGTGTTTCTGTTAAGGGCTGGGATTTATCTAATTTCAGGCAAGTCCAACACCCTGAGCTGGGCACTGAGGGTCTTGCAAATCCATCAGATAAATGGACACCTAGAAGCTCCCATACTTTTCCACCAAGGGCAGAGGGAGCTCAGATATGCTCCTGCATCTACATCAAGTGCAGTTCATAGAAGTACAGACCTGAAAGCTGGAAGATCTGGATTTCTGGAAGACCCAAGTCAAACTGAAATGGTGTCCAAGGCACCAATGGCACCCTGCTTATCCAACAGTACCATCTTGTTGTCCTCTGCCACCTGCAGTCACCTTGCCTTTCATCTGTATATGGACTGTAACCTTTGTGGAAAACATTTATGCATTTTTTCAAACACGTTAGCTTTTCTCTTGACATCAACAGCAAGCGCTCATGGATTTGGCCCAAAGCAAGCATTGACTGGGTCAGGACGAAGTGAAGAGGCAGCGGTGCTCTGCCATCCCTGCTGCGTGGGATCAACCCATCCACATTCAGCAAGAGCTGGGCACACCACAGCTTCCACTCAGCCCATCGCACACAGCCCTGCTCGGCTTTCTGTCCTGTTCACTTTGGATCTCGACGGTTTGGGCCCCATCGGACCATGGTCACATATACAACGGTGTCACCCACACCGAATCTGCTGGCCCAACAGCATCGTGGATGCTGAGAAACAGGTTCATGGCAAAAACTTCAGAGGTCCTCTTTGGGGACAGCTCTGGTCAGAACATGAATTCTCTTGCACACAGTTAGACAAAACTTGCTCCCAACCAACAGAACTCTCCATGTTTCAAAAATGGCACCTCTCCCATCAAAACCCACAATGCATATACCTACCCTCTCTTCCCGGCTTGCAGTTTTGACTTATGGAAACCACCATGGAGCTCCAGGACAATTTTAGGTGCATTCTTTTCCAATTCTGGGCCTGGTAACCCATGACCCATACTTTCCTGTGAAATCCCCCCAAAAGATAGCTGAGCCGTACCTCTTTGAGGACCAGCACGCACTTGCCAGGCCCGACAGACTGAGGTAGCTCTGCTATTCTGCCTTTGTTTAAATATGGACCTGAGAAGCAGCGGTGGTTGATGTAGAGCTGAGGGCAGCAGTATCTCCCATTGATGGTGCCTGCAAGGAGAAAGTAGCGTTGATGTGCGTGTAGCACTTTTGTACAATAAATCAAGGGCCCTTCTTCCTCCTAGATGTGGGAAGGAGGGGAGAAGAGTAGAGGAGGCACAAAAAGTCTTCCTTGAGATAAAAGGTAGAGAAGCCTCTGCTACTTGAATCCATCCAACACGGGAAAAGCAAGTGTCTTAATAGCAACCAATTTGGCTGCACACCCTACCGAAAGGAGAATCGGGAAAGGATTTCACTCATAATGTGACCCAAACCTCTTCCATAACTTGCATCACAGATGGACATGAGCGACTCAGTTGCAACTTGCCAGAAAAGGAATGTATTAGCTGCCTCTCACGGATACGGAATCGGCTCAGGGAGAAAATTCAGGCGGAGAGCTCTACAAACCCCTCTTCAGCTACTGTCCAACCCAGTAAGCACTGCAGTGCCATTCCCCTGACCCAACATGGGTCTACTGAGCAGTTTTCTTTGTCTGGGCTAATTACTCTGGGCTCCTTTATAGCCCATGGAGAGAAGTGTGTACTTCTAGATGCGGTCCATGTGCCATCCAAGTGGTTATCCACTTTTTGGTTATCGTACCCAAAAAGAGCCTGTTTCTCCCCATTTGACTGTAATGGGGCCCTGGGATGTTGGCTCAGATGCCAATGTGTGTCCTGCAGTCTGCTGAAATAAAGTGAGTTAAATCCTGCCCCTCCTGCTGAGTCTATGCAATTAACTGAATGAATATTGCGCTCTCAGAGCCTCCTGCCATTGCTATAGGGGAGAAAAATTTGCCTTTAGCAGAAGTAGCAGCCATGCCACACGGTCTTGATGCTAACACAGGGACCCATTAAGTCCGGGTGTAAGCAATTTCACTGATGCCAATTAAAAAGTCGCATCCACCTCCACCAGAGCTTCATTAGCCTGGCCCTAACATTGTTAGCTGAAATGGGCAAGCTGCAGGGGAACTCCGCTAACCCCAGCAAGACACGACGCTCACGTGCAGAGGACCAGACCCTCTGTACACCAGAGGCTCCTCGCACTGGTGGTGTGTCCACACCACCTCACCGTCCCTGAGGATGTGGTCCTGTCTCCCCCCCCAAATGACACAGTCGCTCCCTTTTTGGGGTCATTCCCCTCCACACAGGCAACAGGTCCTTGAAATAAGGATCCTGCTGGTGCCCAGCAGCCTTACCTGTTGTGTCTGGCTGAGGAACCGGGCAGAGGTCATGAGGTATTTTCTCAACAGGCACTGTGGATGGTAACCTGTTAAACAGCAATTCAGTGTATTTTAATAGTGTCGGGTGGGGCAAAGGGGCAGAACCAGCCTTCAGGCTGGACCCAGAGATATACCAGCACCCGCCTGGACCAAGGAATGGTGATACCTCAAATGCAACACCACTTCCACATGGTTTATCATAGCCCGGGGCCAGCATATTGCAGAAGGAGGAGACAGATTCACTCCTCCTCCAAAAACATACTCTGGTCTGTGAGCTTTAGCCCTTCAGGCTGCAAATATTCACACTTAAATCCCTTAAATTCTAATTTCTAGAAACTGCAAGGGCTAGATAGGGAAATGCCCTCCTGGTACATGTTCGCCTTCCATAAGCATCCCTTATTGGCCATAAGACACTGGCTACACAGTCCCAACCAGTAAAAAATTTCTATTACAAAGATTTTCTAATATGCTCACAAATATTTTAGTTTTAAAATAATCCCCTTGTCAGTTCTACTGCAGTATCCGGGCAGTAGCTAGCAAAGTCACTCAGCTGCTCTATTCCCTCCCCTGAAAGACCTGATGCATCCCTGTAAAAGTATCACCTTAAATAACAAAAACTTACTGCTTTTCTGGTTGCACAACTGCAATTCTTCTCTTCCTTCGCACTGCAAAAATGAAGCAAGGAAGAAAAAAATAGTTTTGTACCCTTCTGTCCTATAAAGTATACTTATAATGCATAAAGAGCTGTATAAATGCACTGACTATAAAATGACTTCTAACACAATGAAATGGTACTTAATTACTATCGCCATCTTTTCTTGTTTTTTTTTTAAGTAAGTCACTACATCATTAAAACCTACTTTAAAGATGTAATAATACATTTAATCTTTCCTCTGGAATGCTAATATTGTGTTTTATGGGATCGGTATAAAAAAAAATTAAAAAAAAACACAAATATTTTTCCATACAGAAACACATATGGGTAAGATTACGTTTTACAAGCATGATTACCTCCAGCATAATTTATCCCTAGCTATAAATTGTGATAAGGCTGCATAATGTTGCCATAGCAGTATTCTCCCAAATTAGGCCCCGGCTGCCTGATTTTTAACTTAAGCATATTTAACTCTTCAAAAGGGTTGACACATTTTAAAATTTGCCTTTCAGATGTTAATTACTATAAACAGCGAGGCTAATTTTTCATCTGGTGGCTTGAGATCGGGGTTGGATAGTTTCTGCAAGGAACAGGAGAACACCACCAAGCCACTGAGCGCTCACGAACTGCCTTCAAATGCAAATGGAAAGGAAAGAAATTGGTCTTAATACACACTGGAGGCAGGACAAAACACGATGGGCTTATTTGTGCCAGAAGAGATTTAAATTAAACACTAGGGAAATCTCTGAGCTGGTAAGGGCAGTGAAATAAGGCGACAGATACCCTGGGAAGGAGCAGAAACTCCATCACAAGAGGCCAGCAAACGTTTCATAATTTAGATGGAGCAGATCTTGTTTCGGAGAGGGAGCACCTGGATGGCCTGTTTATGTCCATTCCACCCTATATTTTACGGGCTTTTTCCAATTTGAGGTCCTGTGTCCCTAATTCACTCAACTGCCCAAGTGAATTTGGCTCGGCGCAACGAAACCTGGTTTCACCCTGACAACCCCACCGCAAACCCACAAGCCACACTGTGCAATCCCAAACCACATAACAGCCTTTCCCAGTGCAAACAATCCCATTTTTAGAGGGACTGACCACACAGACAAGTACAAATTGCATAATACCAGTGCTGCAGAGTCTGGTCACTAAATAGATTTATTACTATTTATTACAGTACGCATACAGCCTGGTTACCAGCCTGCTAGTTAGGTTGGTAGCTTCAAAAATTGGATTATAGACATAAGACAAACTCCCTGATAAATCCGTTGATATAATATCTGTGCTGCTTGAGGTTTCCATGTACTTACAAACAGCTTTGTGTGGTGGAGTTAGGTTATAAGCATTCGCTTCACACCAGCCAACAGGGAAAATGTCCATAGACTCTACATCAACTATGTACTCTGGAGAGGGCATCTGTAAACCTATAAACACAAATTTATAATGCAATTTAGACATGGAAATACCAAGCCCAGAGCCATTTGAGCATTCATCATGAACCAAGGGAAGCAAATGATGGAACATGTAAAAGTAAATCTGCTTCCCTGCATCAAAATCAGGCATCATTTCACCTTCAGTTTTGCACAGAGAGCAATGATAAGGCTGTTGCATTTACAGTGCAACGTGATTCCACAGAAAACCCCCATTAAGAGCACACTAAGGCTGCACAATGAAGCAGCCAAAGCCGGTAAGGTTAAACATGCATGACCTTCCCCAACAAGACAGCCTGATTGCCCCCTTGGTTGTTCTGTAGATTTGCACAAGCAAGTTAGCGGAAGGCCAGCTGGGTGCTTGCTCTTACTGGTAAAAAGAGTGCTGTAGCAGGATAATCGCTAATGTCATACGCCTTTATGCCCCAATGCCCCCCTGAAGCTTTTTCACGTAGTTCTGCCCGAGTCACTGTTTTTAAGGGTGGGAGATGGCCTCTCTTCTGTTTAGAGGTGCCGTGAATTCTCCTAGGGCTCCTCGCTACATGACCTGATCACCCAAACAAGGGAGAGGCAGCATAAAAACCCCAAGGGGGACAGATGCACTAAGACCTCTGGCATAACACTGACTCCAAAACCCCACTGAAAATCTCCACTTAAAGCAAGTCTCTTCCAGTTTGGTTATTATGTCCTGTAGAAGACACTCTCCTGTCTTGGTTTATATGGGTCACACTCAAAGCCCATTGCAGCAAATGGAAATATTCCCACTAGCTTTGAGTTCTTTCGAAAACAGTCTGGGTCCTGAGTCAAGACACCATTTAATTATTCCAATTCAAGTCCATCTGTGCTGGCATAGCCTGGCCAGCAACTTCACTCCCCTCTGCCATTTCCACCCTAGGACCTATAGCTCCAGCACCAGCATGAGATGATCTCCTAATAAAAGAGACCAAAGGATCAGCAGCTTCCCCTGCAGCATCCTCGCCTTTGCATCTGTTACAGCATCTTTGCCTCCTGCTTAATGCAGCCGTGTTTGACTGTGCACAGCTAGATGACTACGGCAAACTTCCCACTAATGAATGTTCATCAAGGGCTTGCAGTGTAATTGAAACAGTAATTGAACTTTGCGATGGGAATGGCATTGAGGCTGAGATGCAGCATTTGGATCAATCTCGTCTCTAGTAATAAACTTGCTGCACTTTTAGAGTGTGTGGTTGTATGAAAACCCAAAGGAAGCAGAAAAATAAGTGCCGGTGCTCACGCTGCTGGAGACAATAATTTAAAAAATGAAATCATGACGTCTACATAGGTTCATGGACGTCGTCATGGTATTCCCCTGAGCCCTGCACCATGTTCACGGATCGCACATTGAACATACAGTCTCTATTTCACCGGGATATGGGGAAGGCAAGACGACGGGATGAAGACACACGATAGAGGACACAACCTGCTCATATGAGGAGCTGAGCCTCAATGCGAGATCTCAGCAGCTGGCATTCCCTGCAAAACCATTTCCCTCCACAAGGAAATACCAAGAGGTCACTGATCAGTTTGAACCTGATGAAAGCTGCACTCTCCAGTGGGCAAAACATTTTCGCCTAATGCCACAAATCCAGCCAAGGAACCGATGTGGGAACTGCTGAAGTCAGTGGCAAGACAGGCATGAAGTGAGCAAGCCATGGATCAAGCCTGAAACAGAGCATGAGATCAACACGGTCCCCACTGAAATTTCACCAGATCTGGGAAAATCCACTATTTTCACTACTGTAACTGTTCCACAGTGTTATTCTGACCAAATTCCCTGACGAGCGAGGAAGCACCGCAATGTCTATTCTCCTGCAACACCACTACTCCTCTTGTAAGACATATTCACCGCCACTCTGTCCTCCCGGGCACTGCTTCTTCCCTCCGGTAACTGATAACTCTGCCTTCCATTTCTGACATCCTACCGCTTTGTTTGGCCTCGCTCGTATACGTGGGAAACAGCTTGTCTGAGACTCATTAGTTTCATTTGCTGCATTTTACGCTGCCATCTTCTCAGAGTAAGAAATGTCCGTGAGATTTGAGAGGTTAAATGGAAAAGAAGACAACAAGGAGATTGGAAACAGGATGAGGAAAACCTCTGTCTCATGCTACGAATCTTGCAGGATGGGCAGAATAGAGCAGCAATGCTAGAAAACTCTCAAAGGGAAAATTATGGAAAATCTCCCTGGTGAAGAGATTAACAAAAGGGTTTTCCTCAAATTCCTAGGTTGCGCAGAGAGTGTACATTATTACTTGTATAAATTCACAGCGGAAAGCTTCAGCTTTAAAATCTAAAATGAACCAGTAAAAATTAACAATGCAGATGATGAGTAATAAAGTAGCAGAAAGTGATGGGATGTGCACAGCATCGGATCAGCCCTATGCTTCTTTTCCACCACGGGGGAACTATACTGCTGCTCATTAAATGCTCACCCTGAAGTTTACAGAGTTTTGCTACTGTACAAAGCGTGATTTATTAAGCAATGTTCCCTCATGTCTAACTCAACGCTGCTTAACTACTGCGTCCTGTTTTATGGCTGCAGTTTGGGCTGTCAAACAGCGAAACTGGGAGGGCAACAATGAAAGCTTCAGACACCCCCATGATAAATTGTGGGACCCGAGGTCTTCAGCGATGGGCTCCCATGGTACTTGGGAAGTCTTGCTGCTACCAGAATATAAATAATCAGTTAGAAACAGTAGTGTATTAATGGAGTCAAAAAAAACATGCCACAGTTCAAGCCACATTTATTTTACAACTCTGCAAGCAGGGTTTTGGGGTTTTGTGTTCTTTTTAATGCCTAGTTTTAGCCTAACACTGTGCATACTGTAGTCATGTATTTCAACAGCAGCAAGGATTTCTTTTTATTTTTGCAGTCTTGCATCTCTTCCTTTTACTACAGATCATTCTATTCCTGGTATTGAGATATAAAACAAGTGTAAAGTATCTGTATATCAGAACTCAAAAGACAAGGAGATGCACACAGGTTTTTTTATGATAAGTTGTAAAAAAAAAACCCTTTAAGAAATTAAAAGAGTAAAAGGCAGGGAGAAAGAGATGAGGGAGGGGAGCAAGGTGGGAGTCTGTGGCCTTCTCCCTGCCTTTATCCAGAGTCTTGGAGGACTAGTTGATTTAAAGACCCCCAAAACAGCACTTCCTATTCACTATAATGGGCCAGAGTTTAGTGAACACTGAGTCCCTTTGAAAGTATTACAGCTTAGGGGGGGAAAAAAAAAAAAAAGGATTCCCAAACCCCATAAAATCTGCATATAAAAGAGAAGGCACCTGGCCATTTAAGGAGAGTTGCCAAAATGGGCCAGATTCCTTGACCAGATGGGTGTAAATTCAACAACAGCCCTAGTGAGAACTGAATTTCAAACAAGCATTGATTCCAGCTCTTTAACAAAAATTTTTACCACGTGTCCACACCAGCCTGCAGATGAGCTTTAGCCACCTCGAGTCAGAAGGCAACCAGTCGTCTCAGATGAAAAAACCAAAACCCGCCATTGCACGCAGCTCTACCAAAAGCAAAGATGCAAAGTTGTATCTGCTCTGTACACTGGAGGTAATCACAGAGGACACAAACTGCCTGGGGTGTCAGGGATGGAGAAGGATGATGACCCAGCTCTCCATCTCCCCCCTCTGCTGCACTGGGGCGCACACCTGCAGCTCTGCTCTCCCCAGACCTCAGCCGACCCAAACCACGGGGCTTAGCAGCAAAGACACGAGAAGCACGAATGGTTTGGCCTGCCAAGCTTTAGGTCAAGAGGAATCTCTCTTTAGATAGCAACTGAGTTACAAATCTCTGAGAATGGGATTTATCATGGAGGCGTCGAGAAAGCCTTGTCTACTGTAGAACGCTACTTCTGTAAAGCTAAACACCACAGAAAATCTTCCTTTCTTATATTATAGAACAAGCTGCTAGCACAGATGAGGTACTTTGGGTTACCTGACAACGTTTTTACTAACTTTAAGGGATTTGATTAGAGACCTTTCCTTTTGCACAAATTGCACTGCACATTGTCAGATGCTGAAATACTTCTTGGGTTGTTATAATCAGCGTAGCATGATGCTGGAGGTGATGTGCCAGGTGATGATGAAGCAATACAGCTACTATCAATCTGGCTTCCACTGTCTTTCAGCCCCAAAACACTGAGAGCTGAGCATCTTGCAGAGGAGGGAAGGTGACTTTTTGTGCAGATCAGGCTTGAGACTTCATCTCACATGGGATCTCTGCAAGAACCTCTTCCTGCGAGCCCTGTTCCTCTGTCCTTTCTGGAAATCATGTACTTGACTATGGTTTGTTCTCCCATTAACACCTTCCTACCTGTTTCACCCTGCAAGGGCCAAAATAAACTTGCATTAATGTCTGAGAACGAGGCTTCACACTGCTTTTGCAGAAACAATCTTGACAGCAGCACAGATTTAATGCACTTCAGGGGAATTACTCACGAGCCACCACACTGACCCCACAGGCCATCAGAGAAGACATGGACGACTCCTTTCCTCCTTCCCACCTCCTGCTACAGAGCTCCCACGGAGCAAGTAGGTGTCGCTGACTTTAGCAAAGGAAAGTCTTGCTCTGTTTCCTTCTGATTCTGCTCTCTGCAGGACAACTCTGCAACCTGGAGCGCAGCACGAGCTTTGTTTCTCCCCATCCCTTATTCCCGTTAGGAGACAGGGATACCAACAACACGCAGTACCCCCTGAGCTGCAGAACAGGACCGCGTCTTGCCTTCCTCCCAGCTCACTGAGACAACGTGCCATTGTATTGCCTGGGGTTGTACGTAGCAAGTGTTGAAGAGATGCTGCTCTTTCATCAGCCCAATCTCTCAGGGATGCCATGAAACATCTAGCGGCATCTATCAGAAATGCATAAGGAGAGCTGCACAGTGATCTACCTATCAGCACGTGATTGCAGGCAGAGCGGTGGAGGTACTTTAACATCACGTCTCCCTGACCCATCATGGTAGCTTAGCCGAATGCATTTTATTTTGCAAATGGGGTGTTCCAGCAAGGTGTTGATTTTTGACCGTGTCAGGGCTGGCAGCACAAGTAATGACACATCTGCCCTATGCATTCTTCAAGAGGCAGAAGCACAGATCTTAGAGGTTGGTGATGAGCAGGACTATGGGCCACCAGAAGTGCCTTTGATATTTTCATGGCTCTCCAGAAGAAAGCAAAGCAGCATATTGCATTTGCAGTCGATGCTGCCCCAATTACTATTGATTTCAGAGGGAAACTGAAGCTCTTATATTCATTACAGGTGAAGCCAGTAGCTTCAAACAACAGTGTGTTACCTTGATGGGTAAAAATTAAACTATGTTGTGACAAAGATACATGCTACAACAAATGTATGGTTTATCACAAAAACACTTAAATGAGCATGGCTTTCTGCTCTTGGCGACTTTACAAATAACACTGGTTTTAAAGCAATAAGAAGAATCCCTGTGTTGTTCTAAATTACACTTACCTAAGAAGTCCTTGCCCAGATGAATTGAGAAAGAATGTCCCAAGAGCAAAACCGCACTAAAAATGAGCTCATCTCTACCTGATTTCAAGAAAGGCAGAAATGGAAGTTTTTATACGGTATTATGCTCTGCTAGTTTTTCAGCACTCTCCTAATACTGCTCGTACAGTGGTGGGTGGTGTCCTCCGTGGGATGATGGCTTTCTAAAGTCTGCGTTACAGAGTTACTGCCTACAAGAGCTCTCCTAGATCGGCAAAGGAAATTGTACAGTCACAGAGAGGAGGGATGTGAGCATGCGACGGCCATAGCGAGGAGCGGCATATAATGCAGAAGTTTTATGGGCCTAGGTGAAACAAAAGGAGTGAAAGGAAGAGGAAGGAAGGAAGGAAGGAGGTTGCAGGGGGACAGGAGATCCCGTGAGAGCCTGTTGGAAATCACAGTGGAAGTCTCAGCCGCACAAGTGAGGCAAACATCCATTCCCAGGATGGATGATGGCAGTGAGGAGGTTTCTATCATCAACGGAGATCATGCGGGTAGAGTCCACATGGATGGGAGGGTGGAAGATCTTGTGGCTCCCTTGTGGAGAGAGCAGGGGAAGATAATTCTTAATAACCTTTATTATTATTATAATCTATTATTATTGGTCAATGAGTATAAAAAGGAAAGGCTGGAGAAAGCAATATTGTGCAGAGGATGAAGGACAAAATTAAGAGAACATTTGAGTGAACCACACAAACAGAAGAAGCCTTTACAGCACATACCTTCAAGGTGAAGCCACATTAACCGTCCTTTAACTGAGGTGATAGAAGCGACACATATCTCTGCAGGGTTCCTGGGGTTCACTGCCTCCAGCTTCATGTTCTTAGTAAAGCCACGGCTGAAGGATGTCTGAAAGAGTCAAGGACCAACACTGAAACATGGCACTGCAGCACTCCATGACTTTAATTAGGCTGTCCACTGGGAAGCATAAATTTAGCATGGTTTGCTTTTCACTGGAAGTGCAGGATACACTGAAGAACACAAAGGCATCCAGATTCAACATGAAGCTACCCTAGACACCCATATGAAAAAACAATGACGGCAACAAATCAGGAAGCAATGTATTTCATGGTTTACTCCAATCCCGAACTCTCAGAGACTGGGAGGAGGTTACTCCACACCAGCTCCAAGTATATTTGAATGATCACTAGCGATGCATTTGCTGGCCACTGTTGGTGGCAAAATACTACACAGAGGGTTCCCAGATCTGCTGTGTCTGAGCATCTTTCACCTTGCTAGAAGCAGCCTTGTCAAGCAAATAACCCAT
>NW_010973187.1:16156727-16218628 GCF_000737465.1 Haliaeetus leucocephalus | reverse complement strand
ATAACCCACCTTGCCTGAGACCAGAGAAACTTCTTCCCACATTTAGTTGCCCAGGCTGACTGAGTCTGGAGAAATTTGAGTAACTGATTCAAGTATGTTTTTCTTCATGGAGTATTTTAAGCTTAAGGTACAAGGTCCTTCTCTGTAGACTTCAGGTACATTAGTTCATCAGTTGCAGGTGGGTGTAGATGGAGCCAGCTGTGTTTACTGCTACAGCAGTACCTTAAATACAGCACCAAAGAAACAGGTCTTTCATGGGTTATTTGCTTTGGTGCTGTATTTAAGGTACTGCTGTAGCAGTAAACACAGCTGGCTCCATCTACACCCACCTGCAACTGATGAACTAATGTACCTGAAGTCTACAGAGAAGGACCTTGTACCTTAAGCTTAAAATACTCCATGAAGAAAAACATACTTGAATCAGTTACTCAAATTTCTCCAGACTCAGTCAGCCTGGGCAACTAAATGTGGGAAGAAGTTTCTCTGGTCTCAGGCAAGGTGGGTTATCTGAGGCCCCCGCTGCCCTCCCACTCTTCTCCACTGAAGGCAAAGCCAGGTCAGATATTACAGCAATGATCCCCAAATGAGCGGTCATCACCCCAAGCAAGAAACACAGGACCAAAATGTGGGGTCACGAGCTTGCGAGAATGCAGCATCCCCCGTTGTACTAAGAGTTTGGGAGCCTGAGAGAAGCTGCAGTTCAAATCATTCAGGTACCACCACTGTAGGCTAATATATACCTGGGCAAACTGCTTCAGCCTGAGGCTGGCCTGGCCATGTGATAGCAGCAGGCTCCTGACCAGTCCCAGGATGGCTCAGCCCTAACGTAACAAACCACAGCTCCTGTTTGTAGTCATTGCAGGTGATCCCAACTGCAGAGGGATCTCAAGACCCTACGACCTCTCCAAAACCTTCCCCACGAGCCGAGCCTCAAGCTACTCTTCACCTGCTTTCATCCTTACCCTCTGTCCCTTCCAGTGTCCTCTCTTCCTTCACTTAAGGTCAGTCCCTTCCCAATATCCCCACCACCACTATTCCCGAAAACAGACTAATGAAATACCTATGGCCATGCCACGGCTTCTTTTTCTTGCATTTTCCTCCCACCTGTCCCACCCCTTCCACAACACATCAGCTCTGAATGCTTGCATCTCTCTGCACACACCACCACAAAAAGGTTCCCCCTCTTGGCTGAGATTTTGGCTAATAATAATTAAGATGGGTTATAATTGTCACTGACTCAAAATGACACCAATCTCTCATGCAGCAGCTGAAAGCCAGACTCAAATTCACCCCTTCTGCTATTTGTACAGCACCCAGCACCACAGGCACTTCACCTTGAACAATCACTGGGAGCTCTTTGTGAGACTAAAAACTTCTAGATCTGATTTTTTTTTTTTTTTCCCCCCATCAAGAGGCCTTCCAGGAAAGTGCTGCTACTCTCTAACATTGCTTGGACCGTCACAAGCCTTGCTCAGCACACAGATCAGTCTCACCATGTAAAAGCTGCCAGTGGCCAGGACTGCAGAAAAGCAGGGTGAGTTTGTTTAAATGGCTTTTATGTTGCCTAACAAGGAAACATCATTTATCATCACACCGGTTCCTTTCATTGCAATTCGGTGCTGGAGGCTAATTTATACAGAATCAATGGCAAAACAGTTAGCTGGGAGTTTATTTTACTAAGCATTTGGTCATGTCAATCCATTTCATAACTGCCTCTCCTCGTTAAATATCCCCCCCAGGGAAACAGTTACAGCATATCCACTTCCAGCACCACGTCCGGCTGCGCTAGGTGGAAGATGTGCTTGCAATACAGCTTCTATCAAAGAGCCGCTCACAGCCACGAAACAAATGGACCGACCTGCCAGGGAGGTTGTGTAAGAGACAACAGCAAAATTACATCTCTCTGCAGAGAACTGTGTTATCGAGAGTGAAAGAATAACAGACACATGTTCATCCGATGAATGTGTTTCCTTAAAACAAAGGAAAAAAAAAAGTGCTTAGACCTGATTTAATCTTTGGAGCATATTACGCAGAAACTATTCTCAAGACACCAGCATTGAGAGCATAGATCCGTTACTTGACAAAACAAAAAGAGATATAAAGAAAAGGGAGAGGTGCTTGCAGAAGAGAAGAAATGCGACAATTGTTCCACTCTATTGGTGCGATGCAGCATTGTCCAGCTTCCCTCAGTGCTTTCAGAAATCTTCGCTTAAAGTCCCTCGAAGCAGAGGGTTTTGCATGGGATGGCACAATAAACGGGGCAAAGAAATCCTAACTCGGATTTGATTCCCAGGTCAAACTCTGTTGATGATACAGGTCCTCCAAATTTATTAACAAAAAGTGTTCAAATTCATCAATTCACCATCAAAGGTCTGTTCCAAGCCAGGCTGCCCTTGGGCCACCACAGATGGGGAAGGCAATGCAAAACCATGGCTGGTGTCTTGTGAGACCGTCTCCATTCTGCTTTTCACAAACACCTTGTCCCCCAGTCTTGTGACTTCTGAGTACAGCGAAAGGCTGTGTAACTTCTGGAGGAATCTGCTTGTCCACCGTTCACAACACCACTTTATTTTGCAAGCCCTTCTGCGGTCTTTTTAGGTACCACCACGTTTTCGGTTATCGATGGGATCTCAACTTCCATCAGCTGATGGGAGCAGGAAGAAGAGCACCAGGTTATTGGAAAAGGCAGAAGGCTACATCTGCCTTTCACCAAGTGATGAATATCTGTCGGATCAAGCCATGACAGACTGTCATTGCCAGAAAAGACTATTTCAAAAGCTCTGAATGTTGATGGCCTCCAGCGTAATGATGTGCTGCTCCCTCTCACATCACTGTTGCTTATCAAGAAAGCACATGAACTGTCCCAAAGACCAGAGCATCCATGCAGGTTAATCACTTCTCACAGTCTGAGCTCAACAGTTTCAATTGTAGCTTTTAAACGCATTTGGTTTGGTTAAATGTATCTCCCCGGGAACCAGAGAAAACACCCAAAATATGAAAAGGGCCAGATGATACCATGCAATTTTTTTTACCTAGTTTATTTTCTTTTAATAGCACTTGAATTACTTGCAATGATCAGCCGAGAACCTTCTTGTGCTAGGTGCTGTACAAAATCAGAGAGGAGATGAAGAGCAGGAAATCTAAATGAATCAGATAAAGATAAGAGTAAGACTTTTTCTCTTTTTTAGGGATGGAGACCTGAAACATGTCTCCAGCTTCCTTCCTCAGACAGACTCATGGTGGTCTGGGGGAATCTCCCAAAGCCTTGCTGCAGTTTTTCCGTGCAAGCTATTTCGTTTCACATGGATCAAGAGGAGCGACACAAAGGCAAAAAGAGAACTTACGTTTCTAAAGCACAGGTGAGGCGCTGCCTCCGCTCCACACTGCTTCTGGTAGTCTGCCCAGTCAAAGTCCTGGCCAGAGTAACCTGCAGGATGACAAAACAGCAAGTGCCATCAGCCACCACGTCACACCAGAGACAGAGAGCACGAAATGGGCCCCAAGCAGACGACCAGTTGTGTTTCAGCATCCCATCCCACCTCGGTGAACTGCACACTATCAGCAGGCAAGTTCTCCGGATGCCTGTTTATACACCACGAGAGCCAAAGCCAATGCTTCTCCAGCCCCCACTCACACACCTTCTGCGTTTCACTTCGAACACTCCAGGTCTTCATTAAAAAGTAATAAAACATATATTTTCCTTATTTTCCCTTTCCTGTGAGCATCTCCCAGGCTTTAAAAAACCTAGAACTACCAAGGAGTGCTACTGTCCCCAATTTCCAGGTGGGGCTAGCCATCGACTCCTTTCTCCTTCCTTTAGCTATCTAAAAGATGGGGTTATGGAACTGGACATCAAGGGTCCCTCAGCAGCAGACAGGGAGAGGACCAGCACAACCAGAAGCTGATCCATCCTCTCTTTCAAAGCATGAGATAAATTCTCCTCTCTCTTCCTTGATATATCAATATATCATTGATATATTCATTGATACCCTCGAGTGACTTCCCAGCAGCTCAGTGTACGTGAGCTGAATCCCACCACAGTGAGAATGTTATCCAAGGTTTTATAGAATTCCAGAGCAGAGGAGGAAAATGAATGCAGATTTCCCAGCTCCCAGACTAAAGTCTCAGCAACTGGGTGATCCGTTCAGCCTCTGGTTCTAGGAAAAAAATTGATTTATATAAGCATCTCTCAAACAGTCCCATCACAGAGAGACAAAACAGACCTCTGCTCATCCATTCTTCTTACACGGCTATTTAGGCAATAAACTCTTGGGACAGAGAGGAGGTTTTTTATTTGCTTTTGGGTTTTTTTTTTTTTTGTCTGCCTCAGTCTATATTTTCACAATGCTTGAAACCAAAGACTGCTAATCCTTTCGAGGGCCCGGTGACGATATTGTTGATACTCTAATAACACTATTGCAGAACTGCTCACACTGGAAAGTTTCAGGAGTCACTTAAAGGCCAAATTCTCCCCTCAATCTCCCTTCCTGGCATCTCAGGCTGGCCTCATTTCACAGAGCATCCCTTAATGCCTTTTTCATTGATAGTCAAAAAGGGACACTCAAGATCAGATAGGAATGAATCATTTATGAAAATGAAAATTGTGACATTTTTTTGTAGGCAAGAAAGGACTAGACTACTGAGTGCAGTCACCTATCAGTCACCCAGATCCAAAAAAGGAGGTAAAAATTTTGAAAATAAAGTCCCAAGGATCCAGCTAAGATGCAAGTGTCTGGGATAAGATGAACTTCTAATCCTAATAATTGCATACACGACAAACAAATTAATGAGATAAAGCCTTGAGCTAAGATGCCTGTCTCTGTGGGGCATGAAAGTGCATAATAATTGGAAAGCTAGAAATAAACATGCACAAAGAAGTAAAAAAGGGCAATTACTTTTACAGAATGTTCATTTTTCATACAAAAAAAAAATCCTTGCACTGTTTTTTAACAACCAATTTCTGCAACAGCATTCTCTTCCCGTATCTCCTCTATCTCCTTTTTTCTCTCCAGTTATTTGTTTGCCAGGTACTTCTCAGCTTCATAAAATGAAATGGAAAACAGGAGAAGTGCACATCGCATCGGAACAGGATTCCTCTGATCGCATACGGATGTTTGCAGTGGAGATGCCTACAACTGCGCCTGTCACCCCGGGTTCCCTAAAGGGTCCGTGGAAAACCAGGCAGATCTAGAGGTGATCTGTCTGTCCTCCTGCAGAAGGCACAGAATTGCCCCGCGAAAAGTCCCTCTCCACCAACTCCAGAAGGAGCCAGGGTGATGGGCTGAGGTGGGGACCGCCACAGCGCAGTTGTCTACGTTAAACCACCCGGGGTCCACCCCAGCTGCCAGAGGACGTTGCCTTCAGAGACCCAAAAACCTGCCCGCACCCCGCACGTTCTCATCTCCGATTTAAGCCCCTCACGGACAGGTTTGGAATCTTAACTGCAAGCTATGCAAAATCTTGGCAGAGTGGATGGAAAAGGCACATGGACAAGGTTTCAGTGAGGTATAAAAACTTGAGTGTGTTGTCACCGCACAACCACCCGTTGGCTTGGCCCCGCACCACTGAAATCTTTTGCCGTAGACTTTAGCAGGAACGAAACCTGGGACGGCAGTTAGAGAGTTTGCCATAACTCACTTCAGCAGCCCGACGAGGATGACTCCAAGAGGAGCATACTCAGGAACTGGCTTCCAATAAGCCTGTGTATGGCTGGGAGCGTGGAGCATCACGATATAAGCTACCTCCCTCAGCAGATGGGGAGCTACCACGTACCCAACACCTCCATTAGCATTCATATACCATTATCCTTTAAGGCTCAGCCCAAGTAATAACATTCAAAGCTTTGCTTGCGTGATTCAACTGCTGCTCCTCAAACATGTAAAACCTCATTGTGTTTGCCATCTCAACTCTCAGCATGGAAGAGCTCAGCTGTCTAATCAGAAGCAAATATAACAATACAAATGTACTGGAGGTTTTGGAAGTGGCATTTCCTTAGTAAGCCTTACAACCAGGAGCGCTACTGAAGTGTTTTTCCCCCTCTTAATAGCTCATAAAAAGGAACAATGGTTGTTACTCTAAAGGGAAGTGGTCTATAAATCCAGCTCTAATAAATATAAACAGCGCTTGTTCAATGTTTATACAGCAGCAGTAAATGGGTATTCATTTTTGGCACCGTACAGGAAAATACTGTGCTCTATTTCTAGTAGCAAATGTTTGCACCTCCTGTTCATGACTCATCTACTGTGTGTTTGGCTTCAACAAAGACCTGACAGGCAAAAAGGCCAGAAAATGGGTATCAGGCAAATAAAGGACTCTGAACCCAAATGCCCCAACCTGGCACACTGTTTTGATGAAATAATATCAGGTAATTTTAAAATCTGAAAACCTCCTTGTCAACCAAAAATTAACCAAAAAACCCAAGCCCAGAATACAGCAAAGAAATCGTTTTCACAAAACCAAAAAGGACTTCTTCCATTTTCAGCTTTCGCTCCACGGGAACGTCTTGCCTTTCAACAAGGAGAGCCATTTGGACAACAATACAAATGGTCAACATATCCTCTGTTAAGGATGATGTTGGCTGGGAATGCATGAGCGCTGGGAAGCGGAAGGCTGGTCAAATCTGGTGTGAGAAAGGGCAATTCTAGACACCCCAAGGAAGGCAGAACTGTCCAGTGATTTGGGTGGAAATGGTGGGATTTCTTCCCCCTGCAGACCTGCTCATTAGCAGCCAGCTCACACCACAGCCTTCCTCGCTTTCGCAGCATTGCAGCCCACTCGTATCACTTCTGGTTATTTCTTTATCCAAAGCTGGTATTATTCTGCTCAGAGAAGACTGGCTCCCTCAGTGGGAGTTTGGATGCTTTTCACTTTCCCTGTGCTTTCTTTTTTGGTGGTTTGTGGGGTTTTGTTGTGGGTTTTTGGTTTTTTCTTTTAAAGAAATCATTCTAATATCTGATTATATTTTAGTGACTCAAACAGCGTATCTGCCAATGGAAGAGTTTTTTGACACCAAAGGTCCTAAAACACAGTTTGGGCATGCAGCCCTCATAAACAATGTAACAAACATGGCAATATATAGCATGCATCTATCTGCCACTTCTTTTATACCTTTTTAATAGCTTCCCCCCACAATTTCTGATCTGACAGCAGAAAGCAAACTATTTTCATCAGCAGAATGAGGGAAGACTTTCTACACTTTCCCAGGAGCCCAGGTGAACCCCAGTCATCAGGCATCACACCAGATAATTACTTGCCCCTTAGACTTTACTGGCCAAGTTGAGAAATACCCATATGATGGATGCTACAGCCACTTCTAAAAATGCTGGCATTTAAAAGAGAGTCTGCATGCACTTGACCTGTAAAACACCTCCTCAGACAGGCTTTGTATGGATTGGAAATTATTAGGCCATGACCCTGTAAAGGGACATGTTTGGCCTATGGTCTACTTTAGTTAATTAGCTGGCCTGGGGGAAGCTGCATGAGAATTTGGGATGAAAAAAACCAAAACATTCCATTTACTTTCATTTTTAGCAACTTTTCTGGCCAATATCAGTGAGCGCTTACACAGACATTATCATTACACCTGGATTTAAGCAGGAGGGAGCTAAAACATCCAGACAGCACGTTTATTTCAGTAAAAGCAAGAGACTAATTATGGATGCACCGTACGCAGCTGCACGCACAGGACTCCAGGACTTTGGTGGGAATTTCAAATCACATGTGCTGAAGAGACATTCTGGATATACATAACAGGACTCTGAATCTGGTAGGGAATAACTCTTCGCTTCCCTGGGCTTGGCAGCAGCATACTTTTTCCAAAATTAAGACAAATCTGCATGTGCAAAACTTAGTGGGATTTTTTTTTTTTTTTCGGAGGCATTTCTTTTTCTCCCAAGAACACCAAATTTTGGCAAAGGGTCAACATTCCAGCCAGCTTCAAAAATCTAAAATTCCAGAGAACCAACACATTTTGCAAGCAAAGAAATATTGCTAGGGCACTGCAGGTGGTTGTCTGAAATTGCAAGTAATTAACTGCGCTGCTACAAAGTTGGGTAATAGCAGGGCTGGAGGCTGTTTCCCCTGGCTCTGACCTGTACGCTGCTCGCAATTTGCCCTCACCTGGGTTTTTTTGAGACAGCTAAGGAAATGCCTACACACTCCTGGGCAGGCAGCTGTGAGTTTAGTTTAGGCATTGAGATTTAGGAGCTTTGCTTGGCCTCAGCGTTGTACCAAGGTGGATACTACAGGGAGATGCCTGGTTTGCCTCTAGCATGATACGACTTTTAATGCTCCTTTTGCTCTCTACATGCACAAAGCATCGCGAAGATGCATTTCACAGGAATTCACTAGGCTTCGGTGCAGCCTGCTTCAGACTACAAAGCACACGGACATCAATCCGCCAGCAAGACACGTTTGCAGAGATGTCCATGAGCTGGTATGAGCCAGAACAGCCCCAGCGACTCAAGAGAGCCACTCTGGCTTGAGATACTTAGGGTGATGATCTGCTGTGAACAGCATCGTGGTTTTAAAGGCGATCAACAACAAGCAAACTTCCTTCAGAGGAAACTTGCAAATCACCGAGAAGGAATACGAACCCTTGGGAGGTGTGAGATTGACTCCGTTTTTAAGGCACCACTGTATTGGCAAGATCCCTAAGGAATCCGCATGGCAAAGCATTGAGATTTTGCTGGGTTCAGGTCTCAAGTCATCAATGGTCACTTGTAAATAATGATTGTTAAAAACCTAAGGGGTTAAAAAAGAAGAAAACAAAATCAGAAGTTAAATTTGCTATAACATTAGGTAACGTGGAAAGCTGAAACAGCCAGGCCCTAGAATCAAACTACTCCTGAAAATAACCCGCTCTCACCTAACACTTTTCATCAAAGTGTTTCTACCAAAGAGATTAAGGCCCAAGTTTGAGAGACAGGTAAACTGAGGCAAGGGAAAGTGCTGGGGTTCAAGGTTACCCAGTGTGCCTATAGCTGAGCAGGGACTGGAAGCGATCCTGGAGACCCCAGAGCCTTCCTCTCTCTTGCCTTTGAGAGTGCGGATTAAATATCCAGCTGCCACCTCCACCCAGCTGTTTTATTTCAAAAGGTTTCCCAGATGTGCAGGGAAAATACCTATGCATGGATGGGAGACCGAGGTAAAAGAGGGATCCTTTTGTTTTTTACATGGAAGTGGTAGATGGACATACTCATCCCCATTGGATCTAAGTGCATACAGTCAGCTGGTGATGTTCGTAGGAAACAAACAATTCATTACTTAGGAACATCCATGGACTTTAAACATATTTCTTAATGTGTTCTCCAGCCAATTAAGTACCGCTCTTGAGTTTTCCTAAATTTGGTGGAAATCAGTAAGAGGCTCCGGCTCTTTTCATCCGTTCTTTCTGGGAGCTCACCTTGGTCACTGATGCAGGACAGATATGAAACGGCTCCCTCATATTCACCGCCTCCAGCTTCATCCCCACAGTGAAGAAGTGGTTTCGCAAATCAGCATGGTCCTGTGGGAAGAGATGGGAAAGAGGAACACATGGCATGCCAGCGCCGTCCACCAAGGAAGGGCCGATACATTTGGAAATCTATTTGAAATGTGTCCATACGGATTTTGTCACTTAGCCAATTACCAGATAGACCCCCAGCTCCAACTGGGCACTCCTGGTCTTACCTTATTTTCAGGCTAACCCAACCACAGAAAGAGAAGGGACAGCCTCACTCCTAGAGGACAGGTCTGCAGCACCAAGCCCATCCTACCTAAAGGACAATGTGTGTCCATCTCAGCAGCAGCATCTAACTTGACCTTGGTCAACAAGATCGTGCTCACCAAAACGAGGAGCTGTCTGAGAAACAAATACTTGAAAATCTCCCCTGGGTAGAGCCTCTTCACCTCTGACACCCGCTACCATCTAATAGCAACTGAAGGTGTCAAGATTCAACCTGACATCCCCCAGGGTAATGCACAGCATGTATGCAAACAGCTCAGGATGGCCCTAACTGACCCTGATGGATGTCCAGATTCTGCAGGGCACCAATATAAGGACCTGGGCTGGTTTCCATGTGCTGCAAGATAGAAAGGTCTTTGCTCCAGCCGGGAGACTAAAGGTGGACAAAAGCCCAGACAATGAACTCGGACCAAAAACGTGGGCAACGAGAACATGGTGGGAAAACGTGCAACGGTGTTCAAGTATATGCCCACTGCAACACTTCCACCTGGGATCAAACCTGGCTGCATCCAAAGGGCTGCACCCAGAGGGTTGCACCCAGCAGCTTTGGGGATGGCAGCAGGATGCAGTCCTGAAACTCAGAAGCAACCCAGGTTCAACTCCCTGGTTTGCCACCAGTTTAGTGTTTAACATCTATCAAATGAATCCATCCCTCATGACCCCTGTCTAATAGGTGTACGAGCTGGCATCCTAATTCCAGAGTAAAGATCATATTTTGTGTTCATTCAATAAAAATGTCGTGCAGTATTTCTAAACAGTCTGTGCATTAGCCAATACAAGCATAAAAAGAGATGGTTTTATATTTAATGCACACATACAGACGGCTCCAAAATACATGCAGAGAGCTTGCTATCTAGTAAGTGGTTAGCAATGTCATTCCCATCTACATTCCTTGCTACATGTTGTATTCTTGTTCTGAAAAGATTTTCTATTGATCCAAAGTTGTATGTCATTGTGCTTTCTCTTCCCAAGAACTGTCTTCACTTGTAGACTTAACAACTTCTATTTTGGGATCTTACATTCCTGGTGCCATTAGAGACACAGATTTTTACAAGCTCCAACCACGGCTAAATGAGTTGTCTTCATCTTACCAACCTGCAATGTTATGGAGCCTGTTCTGTGAGAACCAAAAAGCAGTCAAAAAAAATCTTACTGGATTTAGACTCACAGCAGAAGCATATACAGATAGGGAAACTGAGGAAGATTTAGCAATAATGGCCTAGAGCGCAATGAACTAATGGCTGAGGAAGGAGCAGACGTTCAGGAGTGTGAGCATCCTGCAGTATAGCATAACCATCAGCCATACGTGTGCTTTCTGGCAGTCGCTTCCATATCACTAAAGCCCCAGAGAGACAGGAGACCCATTTCTAGCAGCTTTACACAGAGAACGTTTCACTGAATAAAAGTCTGAACAAGGGAAGAGAATCTGGCTCCTTGTACATAGAGGTTGCCTAATACAAGGGATGCATCGGACAAACAGGTTATCAAAATTTCCCCCTTTACTACTGAAAAGGTTTCAGCTGGGAAAAGATGATAGCTGCAAAAATCAGACCTTGCCAGCACTGAACTTCAAATCTCCAAAGGCAAAAAACATCTGGACTGGAGGGCTGCCTCCTCCTGCATGAGGATCCACACCCAGCGGCTCTTAATCCTTCGGGTGAGGTTGTAAAGAAAAGGCGACTTTGCAAAATGTGCGCCTGGAAGTAAGCTTACGCTGCAGCATCTTCCCATCAAAAGTTCCAGGATTCAATTCACTCTCGTATCCAGCTTCAATACATAATAAGCCAAGATCCACCAAAGTACTTAATCATGTTTATCTTTAAACATGCAAGTAGTTTCATCAACTTTAAGTGATTTGTTGATTGAGACCAAAATACATCGAGACCAAACCATATTGCTTCTCACTTTTATTTGTATCCATTTCTTTGGTTCTTCTCCTTCTATTTGTTTTGGCCTTTTTCAAAGGGAAAAATAATCAGGTAGGGGAAAAAAAAAAAGCTAATAACATTTAGAGCTATTTTGCTTCAAAAGTATATCCTCTTTTCACCACGCGCTACGTCCCTTAGGATCAAACCTCCCTTCTCATTCAGCATAGCATGTAAATATCTTCTCCATTAAATTAATAGCAAGAGTGAATTTGCAAGGGGAGTTCATGGGATCTCGGGTACTTCTCCCTTTTGAGGGTCAAAATCCTCTTTGAAGCAGGAACATACATTTGTTTGGAGAAGGGCTGCAGAAGTAAAAAGCTTGTCTGTGTTAAATGTCATTTTTGAGATGGAAAAGCTTTCATGGAGAAAAAGCCTTTATATTGTACCTCTCTTGCAAATGGTCAGGGTCTGGATATTTGATGTCTCTCATATATTTGCTAAAGAGAAGCATCAAAATTTACTGAAGCAGCCCTAGATTTTTGCAGCCACAAAAGGAAAAAAAGATCCTGATGCCGTTCTCCAGTTCCAGTGCTGGAGTTGCCTCAGCCAGCAGGGAATTACTTAGGATTTGGCATATGCTCCTCTTCAAAACTCCAATTAATTTACATAATTTCTAAGAATAGGTTCCACAGAAGTGAAGGCAAAGCTTTTAATTAGTATTAGACTCAAAGTGATACACTGGATAATGAACTGCTCTCTACTCCTTTTATTCACACTGACAGGAAAGACGCCTGTTTAATAAAAGCAGCTACAAGAGGACTGGAGGGGTGAGACTTTCCCCTGGTCCCCGCCAGGCTCTGCAGCCGAGCAAAAGAAATGCCTGAAATGATTATGGGTGGCAGAATCTGACCCATTACCGCTATTTCACGGCGTTCAAAGCCACCTATGAGGATGTCACCAGCCATTATTTTCTAGCAACTTCTCCAAGTGAGTTTCCATTTTCTTTGAAATGGAGACGAACAGGCAGAATATTTTTTGACCAGTTGGAGCGTTTTATAGCCTCGTGCATGGTGAACCTTTACTCCTGCTGGCAGTCAGTGCTTCCCACTGACCACACGGATTTACACCAGCAGATTGCCTGTCCCAGGGTTCACAACCCCTGAGTGGGCAATGGAAATACCCTCTGACAGCTGGAGACTAGTCAAGTAAGCTGGATCGACAATCAACAAGGGTGCAGAAGAGTCCCTTACAGCAAAGTGAAAAATCATGCCACAGAAAGTACAATGAATTAACGTGGCACGAGCACCACAGTCGCTTATTCAAAGGGTCACAAACTCTAACATGATGGATTACAGGCTGCGACGGTGCTCACGGGTAACGAATGGAAAATTGCATAACCCTCCACCGAACGTCTGTCACTTACAGCCAAATCCATTGGCAAAAGCCAGGGCTGTCACAGCTCTCACTACAAACCCCAAAAAGCAATCAAACTCAGCCCTACACTCCTGCTTTTAGAGCAGTATGCATTTGCAAATTTGCCAGCATGCACAGGCTGTGACCCGCAGCCCTGCTTTGGTATGCATCTGCATCATCTTTACCTTCCTACCGCACGTTACTTCTGCAACCCTCCTGCAAAAATACTGATGGGCTTTGCAACAGCTCACTGCAACCAGCATCACCTGCAGGGCTGAAAGCTGGAGCGTCTGAAGGTCAAATAACAAGTCAGCAACAGTGCTAGGAGGAGAACCGGGCTCCTAATTCCCAACCCTCTTCTTTAGGTACTGAGATAGCTGCATAATTTTCTCCTTCATAGCTAACAAGCAGTGCAGGTTTCAAAAATGTCAGGTGACTTGGGAGCCTAAATGTCATTCCAAAAGAGATCCACAAACATACTTAGAAAAGTATTCAGATTCTTAAGGATGCAGACAGGCTTTAGGGAAGTACCTGTGTGGATGACATGCTCAAGTCCTAATAATAAAGTTACTAAGCATTGGCTTTAGGTCTTGAACTCAAAAAGATATACTTCAAAATCATCATAGTCATTTGCCCTTTCTGGTACCTAAACACCTTGCTAAATCTGGCTTCTGAGTATTTCTACTCAGCAAAGGTCATGTAAGTGTAAACAAACTCAAATTTTCCCATGTCACAAGAGTGGAGCTCAGGTAATTTTACAGTGCACTGGGTAATGCAGATAGAGCAGGGGGACTTGGATAAGCTGCTTTTGCCCGTGACGTTCAGGGAAGCCGTACTATGCGCCGGTTGCTCTAACTGTGTCCACAAACCCAAGGAAGGGCTTCACCTTCGGATTGTGAAATGTTCATTTTCAGCCCATTCTGCTCAAGACAGAACACCGGAGTCATCTCATTTTAAACCCAGCAGCTTACACAGTGTATAGGATAAGAGGAAGAGGCTGTAATTTGAACTCTAATTTTCAAATACTCTAGAAGTCAGGGCTCTTTTGGTCCAGGACAGTCAGATTCACACCACTGTAAGACCGCAGCTTTGTGCAAAATTCAGAATTAAGTATGAATGCTGAAAAGTTGCAAAGTTGAGAGGCTGATTAGAAACACTGAGCACTTAATAAATGATTGACCTGAGCCTCTTTTAATCCTCACCAACTGTAACAGTGTGAAATGCTACTGCCTTCAGTCACATCTCTCCTGGTTTACCCTACTAAAAGGCACAGAAGAAGTGGGCCCCATCTGGTATGATTGGAACCATATTATTTGATTCAGTTTTTGTTTTCAAAGAAATTGCTTCCCCCAGTGTTTTCTCTAATTCTCCAAGAAACTGGCTGCTTCTAATAGCCTAATTTTAATCACAAAGCTCATGTGTGGTAACCAGTCACAAACACAGTAATAGCAGTGGTTAAACTGCCTCTGCAGGAATCTGGCATTTGTTTTTTAATTGAGAAAAAAAAAAATAAAGAAAGAAACCCTCCCAAATGCAATCCTTTGCATTATTTGCAGATGAATCAGTCTTGTTTGCGATTCATCAACTTCCTTTGCTAAACACAGAGCAATTTTCCCTAAAGACACACTCTCTGCAGGGAGACAGAAATCCCCCGGTAAGACACAACACGAGCAAATTGTCCCTCGGTTTGACAAGTGCAGTCACTGGAAGACCAAAATGGAGAGCTGTGGGGTGGGATGAAGAGGAAAGGGTGCTGGGAAGGAGGCTTTAGAGATACCATGACCCTGAAGTAATGAGCACGAGAGCCAGCTATGAGCTGCACCTACTGAAGAGCCCCTTAAAAACTGCAGATGCTTCTGCCTAGGATCAAATTTAGCCCTACAGATTTTTAAGCCCCTCTTGTTGAATAAAAAATAGTTACCATAGAAACAGCAACATTGCAGAGTAGCCGGTCTAAATCCAAATACACCTTCTCCGTATGGCTCGGCCCGCCGCAGATGGCATTAGGGCAAAGATCCCCTCCTACGCAGCGCCTGCTTCGATGTGCCTGGGCGGTGGAAGCACGGGCAGCAGAGGTAAAAGGCGGAGAGATGCATCCACTTGGGGCAGCGGGGGATTGTGTTTGGGTCGGGTTTTTTAATGTCTTACGGCATTCCGGACTGCCACGCTGCTCCACAAGTGTTCGCTAATGAATCCTGGTTTTGTCACACGCATGGGGTCCCATTTCACAGGTGGGAAAGTCAAGTGGAAAGGAAAACACAGGTGGGAACACCTACTTAAGTGCTCCAAGTGAAACCATCGGTGTCTCTTTTCACACCCCTAAATAAGTACCTCAGCTGTGAATAGCGACCGAGTCCTCACAGGCACTTGCTTGGACTGAGTCTGCCCTCAGATCGTTATTGAGAAATCAATGGGAATTTGTTAGAGGAGAGAGGATCAGAACAAATTCAGTGCACGCCATGGGCTGCAACCACCCTGCAAAACAGCTACGGACCAGAGCTGGCTTTTGCTTTCTTTGAGAAAAATCATCCGTCTTTAGATGGATGACTTTTAGGTGTCACCCACCCGGGTCCTACCTGGGAGCAGACTCCGGTTGTAGGTGCACATTAACCCCCGTCAGTGGAAAACACTGCCATGCCCAAGGATGCGGGAGGCAAGAGCTCCGGTTGTCATGCCCAAACTCCCTGACGCCGAGCCTGGATGCAGTAAGCACACTGGATCAGGTCCTTTTCCTAACTTCTCACCATCCTGAGAGACACCGGGATGTAATGGAGAAGAAAACCACACGTGCTAAACGTACAGCCAGAGGGACAAGGAAGGCTGAGGGACCCGGTTCCCGCTCAGCCCGTCTGCTTTGCTTGAACCATCTCCAGCATTTCTCTTCCAACCCTGACTTTCGTACAGTGCTGCCAAACAGACCCTCGGGGCGTTTCAGACGGGGCTTGGCTCCGTTCACCTCCTTGGATTGCTCTCCTCGCCTGCCTCCTTGCAAAACCCATGGTCGGGAGGGAGCTGCAGAGAGGTCAGAACTTTTCCCTGGTCCGCAGAGGTACCGCCAGGCTCCATCTCGCCCGAGTGGCACCTTCGATATCGGAGACATCCTCGCTCCCAAGAGCCGTGAAGGCAGCTACGTTTATAAGGCCCTTTGCGGCACACCCCCTAACGATGGTTGTTAGGTCTTACAAAGATAAATGGCTTTAATGAGCTGAGACAGGAGTGGGTCAAAAGGCAGCCCAACGACAGAGGGGTCGGGACGCCGTGCACGTCTCCCAGCCAGGCAAATAGCAGTCAGGGAGGAGGGCTGGCGAGTGCTACGGATGGGGAAGAACAGATGGGAGTATAAATAATCTGGCAGCCTGCAAACAACATGGCGACTCGCGGGTTATTAAAGCACAGCGTGCGCGGCGAGGGCCAGCCAAGCCATCAGCGCACGAAGGAGCTGGGGATTGCGTATGTTGGGACTTGGCTTCCAAGTGAAACCAAAAGCGTGTTCGTTGTAAGCTACTGCTTCAGCACGTGCCCATCTATTAGGGGAGCTGAAGACAGAAAAACCCTGTTGGACTTCCCAGTCTATTCGTATAGCCAGGTCAGGATTGCCTCTGAGCAGAAAGGAACCCTTCAGTGTCTCTATTTTACACTTAAACTCCTCCAGCATACCAAATAATGGAAGAAGACACCCTAAAACACCCAAAGGGTTTATTAACTTTTGAGAGATGTTGTCCTCCTTTTTGAAAAAAATCAGTGTCTTGGAGAAATAGTCCATCTTACTCTTGTAATTAAAACGCACAATTCATCTGATGGAAAAATTAAATTTTAGAGGGGGAGAAAGAGTCCTGTTTAATATTTATCTTCATACTTTTCAGTGTAGAACTAGAACCACCACTCCATCCTGAATTTCAGGGAGCAGCTCTTGCCTGGATGATGGCAGCTCTTGGGGGCTGCTCTTGCCATCACTCTCCTTAGCAGAGATTTGTCCCAACTGATTCCTTCCATGTCATTAGTCTTACTGTTAATTAATACTATTACTGATTACAGGAAATACCAAAAAGCTCCAGTTAGAAACAGGGGCACACTGGGCTGGGCATAGTGTAGAGCTTTTTTTGCCAGAGAGAGAACAGTTTCAAGTTGGAAAAAACCACCAACTTTAGGAAAGGAGGACCAGAGGGTGGAGACAAGAGGAATGGGACCAAAGGCTATACATCAGGAACTGCCGCCTGTCTTAGATAACACCTCTCCCTCTTAAGTGTCTGTGCTTTTCAAGTAGTTTAACAGAGTTTGGGTTAGGGATGTGACTGGTGACAGCTCCATCCAGGCCAGTCATCAGGACCCACTTTACAGCAATCGGAGGAAATTGGGAATAGGATGCCCATATGCAACATCTATGGAAAGATGACGAGTACCCCAAATCCTGGGTAGGATTTAGTTGCCCAGAGGCATCTGTGAGCTGAAAGACACCTGAGGATCCACAACATCTGCGCGGGACCCACAGACAGGGCACAGAAGACCAGGGGAAGCATAATGGGATGTCAGAGAAGATCCCCAGGATGCTATCTGCCTCTCTCTAGGAAACTAAATCTCATGATCTGTGTCCAGCACTCATCTTACCCAAGCTAAGGGTAAGCAGGGCTTTAACTCTACAAAATGCATTGATTCATAAGCATTAGGGCTAGAAGGTGCTGTGTTTGGAGTCTGGTTTCCTGATGCAAGGCTCTCTCTTAGAGAGCACCACCAATGCTGCTGGTGAAGGGAACAGCTGAAATTGTCACACTTAACTTGAAATCAGGCCGTGGTAACAGTATGACCACCCTTATTCATACCCAAAGCTCTGGCCATCTTCTCAAGTGTCCTCTGAAGCCCAAGCCATCATTTATGACCGGTACCCAGCCAAGCATGAGGAATCACTATAGCACCCTGAAATCAGAGCAGAAACAGCAAAGGACACAGCTCCTTGGGTTGTGGTCTTACGGAAGGATTTGTGCTCCTAAACCATTCAAACACCCTTGAAAATCCTGTCTGCATGTAGTTTTCTTTAAGGATCAACATGTTTTCTGAAAAGAACAGAACGACAAAATAGCGGGTGTGTTGCAAAAAGCTTTTGTGAAGAAAAAACTTATTCCAGGATGTGCAGTTTGCAAAACACTATGTTTAGTAGCTATATAATAGCAGCATTTTCTGGCAGTTGAACATCACTTTCCTTCTCAAAGGATCCTAAAGCGTTTTACAAACACTTTCAACATATGGCCAACTGTAAAATAGTACCAGAAAAAAAGAAGATCCTGTTTGCAGCCTTCTCCCTGATTTTTCCCACCAGCTCATGTGGTCTGATGGATGGTGCCCTCTCCTTGGATGCCAAGAGGGGATCAGGGCTGCGCTTTTGCAAAGGATTTTTCGAACTGCTGCCAAAGACTCCCACAGGCAAGTTCAGCTCTGCCACACTTCTGAGAGTTGATAATTCAGGCTCAAATCCACGGCTTATGAGGTCTCAGGCAGAACCTAACCCTATTACACCAAAACCAAAGAGCATCACCACCAACACCAACAACGGGCTGATAGACCCATAAGAGGAGCCACTTCTCGCGCTACAAATGCAAATCTGCTTTCCCAGCACCACCACCTGGGACCAGTTTGATGGCAAACCAGTGACACTGCCCACGGTCATCCACAGCTCAAAGGACAACAGTAATTTAAGCGGTAATCCAGCCAAATGTGCACGTGCTCACCGTAGGGACCGCTCACGTCTGTACAGCGAGCACACACACTCTCCTCAGTGATGGATTTCTGTAGGGAAATGGGGAAAATGCGGAATATAATTGCTTGGTGTGCAGTTTACCATGTCCGCCAAAGTAAACATTTCCAGCTTTCCAGAAGATCTTTAACAGTTGCCAGCTGTCAAACCCTGTGTTTTATATCTCATCTAACACATGACAGTTACAGTAGCACGGAGCCCCAGGCACCATCTAGAGACATTACTTCTGCGCTGGGTTTGCAAAAAAAAATTAAAACAAAAAAAAAAAAAAAAAAAAGACAAACTCCTTTGGATTCTACACTTTTTGCTGGGTTCTGGGATTATCCTTGAAGGTCCCACACATAAATATTGGTTTATCTTGTAAGATCAGACAAGTGTACTCTCATATAGTCTCCTAAAGCCTTTCCTTAACTCATATTTAAGTCATTACTACAGGAAGACATGCTCGTAGGCACAGACAAGCTCTCATATTTTTCTCCTTAATTAAGAGGCACAAGATGGGGTTGATTCACCCTGAACAGGCAGAATAAAGTGATGCCCATGCACAAATAATTCACTCAGCCTCCTGTCTTCCCAGAACCAGGGGCTTAGATAACACCAAACACTGAATTCAGCTCACTTTGTGCTCAGCTTTCACATTATAAATAAAGAAGCCCTATTGACCTAATCTTGCCTTTTTGTCCCATTTGGCCCCAAAGTAACTCTCCTCTTGAGCCATTCAAGCATTCCAATGTCTTGCATGGTCTTCTAAGAGGAATATCTTTGCAAGCTCCAACCACATGGCACAGCAACTGGGATTTGCTGAATTTAAATTTATGACCCTCGTGCAATAATTAAAATAAGTGGGTATAAGTCTGGCATGCTGAGAAGAGGCAGAAAAACAGCTGTTAGTTATAAACTTTTTTCAAAAAAGGATGTTTTATGACCCTCATCAGAAACATTCTTCACTCTTTCATATAGACAGGAATAAAATTTACACATTAGGCATTCCCTATTGTGATTTAATCCCTGCCCCACACAATGCATTTTTGATCTCGAAACTGCAAATGCAAACTTTAATAGAGTTGGCGGGTTGAAGCGTTGTACGAAATAAATGGCAGAGAATCAAAACCCTCCGTGCGCCACTCCCATCACAACATGGGGCTTCTCAAACCCACGCTCGTGCCGAAAGCCAACGCGCAAATCTTCCCACTTCTCCCAGCCTAGCCGAGCTTTCACATTGCAAGCAAATGAGCCGCTGCCTGGGCCATTAGCAAAGCGGTCCCAAATTGATGTTGCTAATTTAAGTGCATCTCAGCTGGGCGAGGAGCCTGGATTCCTCGTGGGAAGCCGCCAGCCAGCACATCCCTGCAGAAAGGGTGAAGGTGGCACCGGGGTTTCGTGGCACGCCACCCAGGATGGGACACGATGACTGCCTTCTTCCAGTTACCATAGAATCATTTCGGTTGGAAAAGATCTTTAAGACCATCGAGTCCAACCGTAAACCTAACGCTGCCAAGTCCACCGCTAAACCACGTCCCTAACTGCCACGTCTACATGTGAACCGCACCAACTGCTTGGGTGTTTTGGGGTGTCCCAGTGCAATGTTGCTTAAGGGCAGGGAAGGAACCCAGAGGGTCCCCAGGATGGTTGGACGAGCCAGGAAGGGTGGTGGGGAGGACACCGTGGTCCACCAGGTCCCCAAGCAGGAGGTGACACTGGAGACAGCAGGGCACCGCTGTGCTTCAATATACCTCCTCGAGCATCCTCTTGCACCCGCGCTGCCCATCACACCGCAGCAGGGATGTAACTGTTTGAAACCAGACGGGCACAGCTAGAAATCAGGATTATCTGGAGCCGTCATGATTAATAGCAGTGCAGATCTGGATGGGAAATTAAAGCCGGTGCCTCAGGGCTGAAGCACATCTCTAACTATTAAAAACCAGAGGGAGAAAAAAAAAAAAAAAAAAAAAAAAAAAAAAGATGTGGGAGCAAAATTATCTCCCACTTCCACTACAGGTCCCTGAAGAAGGTTTCTCTGCCTTGTGGCTTGTGATCAGATGAAAATTTTGGTGCAAGGCTCACTGAAATCTGTCCAGCTCATGTCAACTTTCATACTCGTAGCCTTACAATTTCACGGTTGTATACACCGCCTTTGCACAGGTCTAACAGAATAAGACAGGTTAAAAATAACGTTGGAGAAATCAGTGCCGATCACCCCCAGCCCCTCGAAAAATACTGACTGCAAGAAGTCCGCTCTCAGAATGGAAAGTCCACACATAAAACTGCATTTTATACAAACATCTCACTTGCGACCTTTCATGGTGATGTATTAGAGCAACAGCCTTTCCTGCAAAAGTTTAACATAAACTGCTAAACACTGCATGATATTTATTCATTGCAGGTTCTGTAAGTGAAGGAAAAATGTGTATCTTTTACCTTGAACACTTCCATTGGAAGAGGAAAATTTGCTGCATCATTAAGGGATTTTTCCAGAGCGCATTTCCACTCAGATATACTCTTCAGAGAATAGATATCTAAAGCAATGACAACAACAACAACAAAAAAAACACAACAAAACCAAGAGGTGACTGTTTGGGGATCAAACATTTTTGAAAGACTTAAGTTCCTATGTCATAAAAATGGATAGTACAAGTGAAATGAATAGTGTGTATATTCCAAGCTGTACAGCGTGGATAAATTCAACACAAAAGCAACTAGCAGGGGCACATTTCAGGAAGATTGTGTTTTATATCCTGGAGTAAAACCCAGAAAAATGCATGTCCTTCATTTTCTGCTGAAGAAATGAGAATTGTACTATCTCATTACTTGAAAATAACAAAAACTCTCCCTTTGATTTTCAATTCTCAAAATACCTGATGTTTCCAGTTTGAGGAGCCTCAGGTCTTCAGCCGATATTAGTTATATTTGAACAAAACCAGAAATATCTTTACCAAGGCTTCTGTTCATTGGAAAGTTTGTTTTGTGGGGTTTTTTTATTGTAGCACTGGGGGTTTTTTGCGGTGGTTGGGGGTAAGTGTGGGAAGGAACATTTCAGCTAGATCTCTATCCAGACCTGTTTTTTGGTACCACACTCAAACCAGAGTATCACACCAATTCAAAGATTTACACTTACAAATTTTCATAATTATACTTGTAGGCAAAATCTTTGTGCAGATTCACATTGCTTTCAGTGAGTTTCTTTAAATAGGTTTAATATTATTAAATCATTCTATTAACAAGCCCTTTATGGTTCAGTGCAGTGAAACGCCTATGAATCATCACAGGAAACAATGTAGGAAACAATACTATGATGAAGAACATTATATTGGATTTACTTCTGCCCTAGAAAACATATTGTTATCCTGCACATAACAAGCTATTGCAGAACATTCATATCAAGGTCTTAAAGAGACAAGATAGGTAGATGGATTGCAACAATTATTAAAATGGAAATGAACATTTACTCAATAATAAACTTGAACCTTGATATGAAGTGAACAGTGTGAAGCTTTTGTCGGTTTGGCTTCACGCGCTTACATCACAGTTCAATTTGGCCCAATTTGCATTTAAATTCTGTACATCTAATAACGATATATATTTACTAGCTAGCAAAGATTTACTGCTGTATCTTACAATTCCGAAGGAGGAAATAAAAAATATGTATAAAAAAGGAACTGGCAAGCACTGTTTTCACCTAGCACTGACAGTACAAGAGAATTTTATGCTCTCATCTCAACAGATTTAAGACCTTATCAAAATAGGATTTGCAGAATCACTCACTGGAAGTGGATGTATTTATACTTCCACTATATCAAACCTCGCTACTTCAGAACAGACATCAAGGATATGCATATGAATTTAAACACACTTAAAGGGAAATGTTAACCTTTCAGGGTGATATTTTTAATTCCTCAACTGTCTGCTTATTAATGGGAATATACATTTCAAGTCTTTGTTTACAGCATGTGCAGTGGCCACAAGTGTTAATAAGTGCACTCTTTACCTAATTGTTCATTATTTTATAGCCTTGTTGCTCCAGCTCTCCCTTACTTGCAGAAGCTCTGATCGGCTTGAAGCGCAGGGAGGGAAACGACTCAACTTGTTTCTTCCTTTTTGGTTTAAATGATGCCAAACAGAGAAATACTCAATACAATATGATTTTGCCCCAAGCTGCAGCCAGCCTGTTGTTTCAACTAACAAGAAGTCTCAGCTTTGGAAAATGCTGCTGAACGCTCCCTGGACAGAGCAAGCTGAAAACAGACCCTCGCTTTCTACTATGACGGCAGCGAAGCATAGGAAAGAAGAAGAAAGTGGCATTTTAGGCAATTTTGCCCAAAATCAGTGAAAACAAGCAGCAACTTCTTTGGGCAGTGTCAACAAAATTCGAGAGATAAAGACAACTCCAATGGTTTCAATAACCAGCAAGCAATATCATGCGCATTAATTAGTGGCAGCTCGCTTATGCTGTCAAGTATATGGACACTAAATCGCACGGTTAAAAGAGCATAAAGCATTTTGTTTAAGTGATAGGGTTGCAGGTAATTGAACAAAGTGTACTGTGTCAATTTGTATTTAGGTTAACAAGGAGTGAGCAATTAAAATGACTGCCAATTTGTCTTTAAACAGAAAGTAACATAAAACGAGACGATCTCTTCCTCCATAAGCAGTCGAGGCAAGACCATCAATGGCTCTGTGTCAAGCAGCCTGTGCCAATTTGCACTAGCAAGGAGGTTTCTTTTGGATTCAGATATACATCTGAGGGAAAAAAATAAGCTATGACCCCTTTGCCTCAGTTAAAAGGGCTCACAAGTCCCTGGAAGTTGCCATTTGGAGAAGACAGGCAGGATGCTATTTCCTAAAGACCCTCTTGCACACTCTTGTACGTGAAGTGGGTGCTAGGATGTGGATGGCTTCAGAGAAGAGACCTCTCCATCCAAAATACTGTAGGCATTTGGATCCATGGGATCTCCTTTATATGAGATGCTCTGCTTCTTGAAAGACTGACCTCAAACTGCTGTGCAAGGTGAAGCCCAACCTGGCAGGTCCCAGAGGTGGATCAACACGAAAAAATCACAGCCCAGACACAAAGGGAAATAAAACTGAAGGTTCATATGCAGCATCCAAGTCAAGGGTAGGCAAAGCACTGTCACAACCTGCAGAACTGATGTATAACTGAACATCCACATTTGATAGCAACTGAACACGCAGCCTGATTTGGGGAGGAGCTGCGTGTCCTCCGCATCTCTTCGGAGGAGATTCATAACAGCTTTGATATACGGTCTAAGGCTGTTCCTGTTATCGATTAAGGAGTCACCTTAACTGGCTTCAGATGTTCAAAAGTTAGACAACCAGGTCTGTTCATTGCTTTCAACCCCCCCTGAGTGGAAAAAATAGGCTTATGAAGCTGTCATTTCATCTGACCTATGTTACACGTCTTAAGCATCCCCTTTTCTCCACTGACCATAAAGAGAAAGCAATAGCTCATACTGAACTGTCTTTTTGATGCCTACACTACGACAGGTGAATCTAATCCCTGATGTGTAAAAAACCAACATACTGCCCACAGACTCCCGCTCTTTCCTAAGAAGGTCCACACTAGGTCTTTCATATAACAAAGGTCTTTCTAGTCCATATCCTATTTACTACAGAAGTCACTTGGAAGGATGTAAGCAGGCAAGGATGTGTCCCTGGTACACTCTCCTGGCCTGAGGTCCTCAGGAAATTGCATTCTTTGACAGTTTATGGTTTAGTAGCTTCATCCCTGAGTTTCTTTAGAGACCTCTACTGCCAGCATCTCATCCTGACAACTCACTACTGCTTGCCTACCTGCTAGCTCCAAGTTTTCTTCTGCAGACTCTTTAATTTGAAAGAGATCCCCTAAGACCAGCCACTTGGCTTTTTCCTTCTTCTTCCTCTGGGTTAATGTCTTATACGCTTTGTTCATCCATTGTGCTTTATGAACATGCTGATGTTAGGTGGACATCAAATGGCCAATATAGTCCACTATGTCAGAAGTGGAACAGCCAGCATTCCTGCCTCCAGAAACTCATCAGATTCCCATTTCTGACTGGCTATTCCCTGGAATGCAGAGCCTGATAACTGGGTAGACCAGAAGAGGAGATCAAAGAAAGATCATCAGGGGCAGTGTTCACGAGAGGACTTGTCAGAAAATGGAAGTGTTCAGACCCAAAGGGTATTTTCTCAGCAAACTCCTATGAGACCCAACTTTAGGAGGTGAAAAGTAATGACCACCTATTTAAGTCAATGGGAGTCAGGAAGGAGATCCGGGCATCGAATTAATAACAACATTCACTAAAAAGTGAATGACCAGAGAAATGCCAAGGAGAGGAAACAGATCTCAGATGAAGACAGATGAGAACAAGAGAAAGAAATTTTAAAAGCAGTTAAAATCAAGGAGAAGGGAGAAGAAACATAAACAACTTCAGCAAAAAGAAGAGTCCAATAACAAGTTTAGAAACAAGACAACTGAAAAAATGAAAAGAAAAAGAAAGCTGGGGGGAGGGGGTGGGAATCCATAGAGAAGGAAGCACAGGTGGATAAAAGGATGAAAGAGTAGAAAGAGAATGGAATAAACAAAGAGGAAGCACAAATCTCATTTGGGCCATTTCTGTATTGATTCACCAAACTTATACAGGCCAAGAGGGTGCAAAGATGGTCAATGAAGAAATTTTTCTCTGTAACACAAATACTCTGTAAAAGAAGAGAGCGAGTGATAGTCATGCTCTCCAGCGTTCGCATCTAATTTAGAAGTGATGGGCAACATTGATTCCTACCTATCAGTGAAGAAAAACACACGCTTCCAAAAATCATTTGAGACCCCAAGTCAGACCCGAGACCCAGACAGACTTGTGAACACGACAACTGCATGTATCAGGGTAACCTCTCTGAATCAGGTGCAATGGACAGAAGCCACATTAGAAATACCTACCCAAAGGAGGGCTACCTTTCTGCTATCATCTGACACTCATTGCAAAACTTCACCCACAGCACAAGGAAAACAAGGTACGGACCTGGACAAGTTTTTCACCTACACAGGAAAAGGTGGAATAGGTCTGCTGGGTCAAAACCTGTGCATTAACCAAGAAAGCACCTCATCTCTCAAGAGAGGTGCAAACAGCTAGCAAATGGGAGCCATGATCCACAGGACTTGGCAAACAGCTTTGTGGTCCCAAGCATAAGCCACAACTTTACGAAAAATACAGATGCTGCACACTTTCTGCTCCAAAGAAGACCATGCATGCAACACAGTCTAAGCTGTTGTGTTTAACTAGACCCCTAACTTCAAGTCAACCAACTTGACTCAACCAACTCAGCCAACTTCAGACAAACGCAGAGCTAAACGCCCTCAGTAGAGAGAAACCTAACTGCCCAGAAACTTCCACAAAGTCTTGACCGATATTATGGGTGGTGGAGAAAATTCACCCTCCCAGTCATCCCCCACTGTAATGGGGTAGAGCCTAGATGGAAGCATATCTCCAAAGCCAGCCCCAGAACCTGCCAGTGAATGCCTGTGCAAGTGTTTCTCCAGCAGGCTTCAAGCAGCCCTGAGCCCCTACTGCGTGCTGCGGTCCCTAGCCCATGTCCTGCTTGCTAAACCTTAGTGATGCTTAGAGTTCCCCTACACTCAGTCTTGCCATCATTCCTTCCCTGCCATTTTGATCCTGCTCCTTTTGCCAAACCCCATCCCACTGTCTGGAACCTGATTCCAGCTGACCCCTATGCTCTGCTCTTGCCCAGCCTCCTGGCCCAGCCTGCTTGTGCCTGACTCCTCTGCCTAGCTCCTGCCCCTTGAACTTCTCCTACCCCTGGATTTGTGACTTCCAGTTTCTGACCCCAGACTGGCTTAACTGCAATCCCTACCTCTCTCTATCCAAGCTGGTTTGAACACTAAACTCAACTCTAGCGAGCTGCTTCTCCAAGTTGCAATCTCCTGATGTTCAATCTGGTCTGACATACTCGCAAAGACTTCACTCCCTTGGAGAAAATGCAGGACAAAATCTGTGGTCTTTTAAACCTGAAAGACCCCCTCTACCCTTACTCAAAGGAGTATTTTCTTAGCTTCTAGCAATAGACACCCCATAACCCCTCGATGGGCAGGCTGACACGGACAAGCAGACAAACCCAGCACTCTCACTGCACTTTCGGACTGGTTACACCCAAGGCCGGTCTCCCTTCGCAGATGTACAGCAATGTTACAGCTGAATATGAAAGACCTGTTAGAGGGACCATAAGGGTCCCAAAACACTTCCTCCAGCCCTGGGAAATTTCGTGGAGGTCGACTGCTACCCAAGAGAAATGTGTGTGGCCATGGAAAGACAAACGGGCAAGGGGTCCTTGGTTGAGGGGAAAGCAAATGGAGCTTAGTATATGCTGAGAGGTATCACCTAGGACTTGATTTGAACAGCAGAAGACTGGTTCCCATTGAGGCCTCCACCAGGATGCACACAGTATGGCCAGGGAGAGCTGGCCACTGAAACGCCAATGAAAAGGGCTGGGCAAGCAGGCACATCCATGGACTATTCCCATCAGCTCTGCTTCTTGGTGGAAAACTGCACGGAACTGCTTTTATTAGACACTGCTTCCTTCCAGCAGTGAAGCTAAACTGAATTTATTAAATAAATTTAATACAGTTTACCTGACCCACTCTGAACCCAAATTAGATGGCTCTCACATACCATCTGTGTTACATCTAGAAACTCCTGTCAAAGCAATGTGAATGCTGGAAAAGAAATGGGTTGCACGAGTATCTCAAAACATCAGTAAATGCCACAAAGGGAGACAGTATTTTTCGGAGGCTCTTTACCTGCAGGTGGGTCCATTCTGTATTTATTCTCTTGACACCAACCGACTGGTCGAAGTCTGCAATCCAAGTAAAACAACCACTGGTCATAGGATTCAGTCTCCTCCAATCCCACATAGCGAAGGCGTAATCTTCCTCCAACATTTTCAACCACACTAACTATCCAGTACTGAAAGGGATTCTGGGAATCCTGCAGCTCTATTAAGGAATCAACTGTAATGAGGTCTACAGGGTTTTTTCCTCGCAGAGGCTGTTTGAATAGAAGCAAAACTCCTTATTTTAAACTTTATTTGAAGACTTCTCAAGGCAACAGATGACAGCAGAAGATTATTTTTGTTTTTCACACCATCATCCAAGCGATCAGCAAACAGTCTGTTCTTCTTCTATTTTACCCAATGTCTTCCAAGTGCAAATTCAGAAGTAAAACAGAAAACAACAGTTGTGCTAATTTCTCAACCGACATCATCAACAACAACAAAAAAGAATAATAAAAGGTGGAACAGCTCATAAGTCACATCCACTTAGGATGCTCCTGAACAACTCAAAGCCCAGTTATAATGGAGGATTTCAAACCAAATTCTCATTGACTGCAGCTGGTAAGAACCAATCACAGGACTGGACACTGGCATTTGCCTAAAAGGCGACTACTTTGGGCATGACCCTGAAATTGCCCTCTGTGCACTGATCTTTCCCACCAAAGGCTTCATCTCATTCCTACTGTCATGTAGAGCAAATTATTCCCCACAGCCATGGATGCGAGAGTCGATGGTGGTTACTCCAAAGCCCAAAGCCAACGGCAGGTTCCCACCAGCTTAAGCAGTCTTGGGATCAAAGCCCAAGGCACACAGGATTTGTCAGGTCAAGCCACCATGCCCAAAAAATCCCAGTGACTGAGGTTATTTGCTTACGGATAGTATTTTCTGTGATCCCAGTTTTGCAACCATTAAACATGTGCTTAACTTTACACCTCCAAAGCTGCCATCCGCAGGCATTAAAAAACCATGAGATGTTTTGCAGAATGACACCTTTGGGGCTCAGTGTTTTTGTTTCGTGATTGTGAGCACCTCTTTGTTGTCGAGCTTTTCTCCACTAACATAACAGTTAGATTTCTTCTTTTTTATTAAATGCAAGTTCCAATTCTTATGCAATTTCTCAATTCCAGGGCTTTAAGAGCAGCACTAAAAAACACCCCAAGAGTTGGGAGCATTGGTCCCCGAAGGAGATGCTAAGCACAGGCATAATATATTAAAAACAAGGACCTTTCTGTTTTCCTGTGTGTTTGTCCCACTGCTACTTAATTAAACAACATAAACTTTTCACAGTATTTTTAAAATATTAATTCTGTAAATCAGAGTTAGCCCAGGATGGTTCTTTGTAGGGGTAGCTAGAAAAAAGAGAGAAGAAAGCCTTATTTTTAAAAAAAGTTCCCTTTTCTATTGAATTTTGAAAATATTCAAAATTTTGAAATGCAACCAATTTTCACTACGTCTCTCTCAATCCAAAAATGCAGGCAGCAGAATGAGAATTTGGTAAAAAATGTAATTAAAATTAACTAAGATCTTATCACATGCACAGTTTTAACCAGCTCTATGATTAATAGATATTTCTCAGAACAATATATCTGCCATTATAAGTCACTCCTCTACAGTGTAAGCTACAAGCACCTGTATAATCTCTTCAAACATTATTTCATAGCAAAATGCAGTGTCAGAATTTAATAATATAGTAGAAATCTACTTTAATGGGTTTTTTCCTCTCATACAACTGCTTCATTGCAACAAAACGTTCCTTAATATGAAACGATGGTGTAATGATTTAACTTATTATAATAAATCCCTGGCTGTATAAAAGCGAATATTGCTTCTCTGATTTGTGTGCTAAATTTTAAGCCAATGGGTTGTCACCTACTCCTGAGAACTGAATGGCTAAGATTAATAATTGGCTTGCATGAAATATTAACATTTACCATAATACAAGAACTCTTTATATGCATAGCTAGCATGTTAAAAAAAAAAAAGTATCACTACATATCGATTTAACAGTACAACAACAATCTGCAGCACTCACGAACAGCAAATCTGTCGACAGGGGGTTACATACATTGCACGACACAGACAGCACTAAGCACATATACTGCATAAAACACCAGAAAAGGGTCAGAAACTGTTTCCAGCCAATGCACTGCCTGCTCTCTCTGCGTTTCTGCCTCTTTTCTCTGCCTGCGGACAGGGAACGGAGAGGTTCGCGATGGCGTTGGCGTACACCAGAGATGGGTGTTGGACACCACCGGGTTTTGGCATGTGCCACCTGGGAGCGGTCCAGGGACGGGGACGCAGCAGACCTGAGGACGTGCATTATTTTGGGTGTGCGAGGGCTGTGTGGCTAACAGATTGGGGGGGGAAAAAAAAAAAAATAATCCCTGATGGTACGCTATTAATTCTCTCTGCCAGGCAGCTCCTACAACACAGGCACGTGGAATAAAGGATGCGGCTGTGGCAGGTGGGAGTGACCAGGGACAAAACGATCAAAAACGGTGCCTGGATGCACACTTGCTTCCAAAAAGCCAACACGAGTGCTAACACAAAGGTAAACCGCCTTTACGCCCCCACTCTCAGCCTAAATACAGAGGGGCAGAGAGCATTATCTCCTGCAGGATGGGCTGTTTCCTCTCCAAATGCCCACCCAAGTCCCGATGAAGAAGGTGCCCTGCTCCCATGGTTTCAAGGTGAATCTGCGGGATTTTTGTCCAAGATCTCAAGGCATGCTGAGGCTGCCCCAGGTGCAAGTCACCCTGTGAATATGCTGCGCAGACTGGGCTCTTGGCCATACGGGTGCATCTAAAAAACCAGCCCCTTCTTCTCTCCCAACTACGGATGACCGAGGCCACCCCACCCAACTTCCCTACTAAATCTGACTGCCGTGTTTAGGTGGAGGGAATGGCCCGGGGCGGGTTATTTCCATATACACATAAACAGGTAGTGCTTCCCATCAACCTGCTAAACCCCCTCTCCAACCTGCATCCTGGCTTGAAAGCTCAGGTCACCAGTTTGCTGAATCTAATGGGGCACTGAAGGGCTGTGTCCTCCTTCCTACAGACTCCCTCCATGCTCTCCCTCACCATCCAGCCTTTTCTTTATCTTATTTTTTTTTTTTTTGAGTATCCAACTTTCCAAGCACCACCCTCCAGCTTAAAGGCAAAAGCAACTACCCATCGCTGGGTCAGAGCGGAGTCAAGGCAACGTTGCCACCGACTTTTGGCCAGCGCTGGATCAGACTCCGTTGCCGGCACACAGACGCTGCAAGCACACAACCCTACACATCGGGAGCGCAAACACCGCTGCAGCACGCACACCGCGACACCGGATCAGATAGAAACTGCAATCTAATACATACGCCTTCCAGTAAATTTGCAGGTGCAGTCCGGGCGCCGGTCAAATCGTGTATGAGAAACTCTGTCCAGTCCATGTATTTCTCTTTGATTGCTGGGGAGGGTGAGGAAAGAAAAGAAATGCTTAGCACAGCAGACTGCAATGGACTTGCCACATGTATTTTAAGAGACATCTCAGGGTTTACCAGCTCTACAGTCTGCAATCGAGACCAGGAGAAAAGCTGGTTTCTTGCCCAGTTCCTTGGGGAACCCATGCACATGGTGACATCCCAGCACGAGGGAAGGTGTTGCTCCACTGTAGTCACCGATAATGACTTAGAACAGCGTGGCTTATCATCTCCATCGCTCCCATTCAAAACTGGCCACTGCTCGTTTCCCGCTCACCACGTAGGCTGAGATATGATTTATAAAGTCTCTTTGTGTGTTCGCTAATGACCTCGGAGAAAAAAAACTGTGCAAACTTTCAGTTCCTCGACAGGACAACAGAAACTCCAGGTGCTTTCCCCTTGCAAAGCAGAAAAATCAACCCTGAGAACATTGCACGTCAGCTGCCAAGTCAACACACTTGCAAGAAGAAAGACTTAAAGAATCTATCAGGAACTTCTATTTAATTTTAGAAAAAAAATCTGATAATTTCTGAACTAAACACTGTAAGCCTATGTTACTTTAGGATCTGTATCCACAGAGTTGTGTAAGATTTGAACTGAAATATATAAATGTTGCCTCTGGGATTCAAATTCTGGTTCAATCCCTGTTGAAATCAGTCAAAGTTGGGCACAAAAAGGCAATTCAGCAAATCTCAGCTTCAGAGATACAGATGCCTCTTCAAATGCATTGTGCATTTGCAATTGGACACCCAGAAACCAGACTTTAATTCCACCTGCCTGCAAATGGGAATTACATTACATCAGAAACATTTTTCTCTCCCAAAAATTCTTACTTATGTGTGAGATAACCAACAGTGATGCTGCTAACATAGCAACACCCATAGAAGGGAAAAATTGCAAGCATTTGAAAATTAGAACGTTTCCTCTGAACAAAAAACTGGATACGTGGCTTAAGGACCATTACCCCACAGGGGAGCCCAGGAAGGTCTGTAATTAACCAGCGTAAGTCCAGAATAATTAAATGATAGCAGCCCTCACAGTTTGCTCAAAGGAAGCGGAGTCTTTTGCTCCACACTTTAAGGCAACACCATGTCAGTCAACCAAGAGCAATCCAGTCTGAAACACTCTGTGCTTCCACACACATCAGGGTGGGATTTCTAAATGTTTTGAAAGCTTGGTGACTTCTCAGTCCTTCCCAGAGATGGGTGTCAGCCGCCGCACTGCCCTGACAACGCAGATCCTGAGGTTTTGGACCTCTGAGAAGGGGCAATCTCAGTGGTTAAAGCAGGAGGACTACAGGCTGGAAATGCAAACAGCGTTGTGGGCACAAATATTGCCACTGTCACCTCCAGACAAGGAGACCAAACCTGAGCTTTCTCAAAACGCATCCTCAAGCCATCCGCTGCCAAGCACTGAATTAAAAGAAGTGCAAAGAGGGAGCGTTGTGTTTGCCCAAGGACGGTTAGACAACATTGCCACAAAACCTGGCACAACGTGCTCGTGGTTGGGCTTCCATCCAGCATGCGTGCATGGCAAACTTGGACTCTGGCCCATACTCAATTTATATCCGAAATATCTTATGCAACACATACAGTTGGCCATGGACAAAGACAGAAGCCATGCCCAGCAGACCTTACATCAGACCTCATTTCTGAGTTGTGCTCCTTTTCCCCAAAAGCCAGTTCTCCCAACATCACCTGACCTATACATTCAGTTTACAGATCTAAATTACTTTGAAAGTGCATTTAAATGTATTTAAAATTAGCAAACCTTAAAGTGCTGGACTTGAGCCTCTATAAAATAATACTTGAACTTGCCTGGAACTGTTCTAAGTCTTTTGCAGCACTGATTTTGCATGATTTCCAGGAGATTTATGACCTTTACATTATTTAAGATGAAGGAATAGCCTGAGAAGAAATGGTTTATACATGGTACTTTCTCTCTCAACATTCCTGTTGCGTACACCTCATCAGTTCCTGTCCACCTACGTTAGGATAAAGAAAACAAGCTTAATTTTGGCATCAGTGAGAAGATAGTAATTGCTGTAATGAATGAGAGCGGAGTCCCTCTGGTTCAGACTTCTGCCTCTCGCTGCGAACAGCACTGGGTGCATCCGAGAAAGGTGCAAGTTGAACTTCATTTTGGCTTATACCCACAAAGTTGTCAGACAAATTTTGAATGCCAGAGCTTCATTACTAAGGAATGACAAATGTGATAAAAAGAACACGGTTCGAACTTTCAAAGCTGGCAGGAGGCGGAGGGAGGAATAGGATTTTCAAAGTTGACAACAGATTTCAGGGGCCTCCATTTCCAGATGCCCAATTCGAGATGTCTTAACGGTGCCCGATTCACAGATCTTGCTGTCTGTCAGTCAGTCCCCCTTCTAATGCCTCTCAAACAAACAAACAAAAAAAAAACCCCAGAAAATCCCTTGTCCTTTTTAAAAGACTTACACCTCACAACTTTTTGACACCTAAATAAGATGGTGCCCCTCTCCACGTTCAAATCTGGACTGCAGGCTTCCAAAGTCCAAAAGTGCCAAGGTGACCTTTCTTTTCAGAATAAACAGACTCAGCTGAAAAAATGAGCTACTCCCATTTTCTGAGTGGTTTCAGAGCCATCCTCCCCAAACAAATCTAGTATCTGGTGTTTTGCTTTATTTTATGCTTCTTTTGTGGTGTAGATAAAGGGACTCTGGAAGCCTCTGGGAGAGAACAGATTGCACTGGAAGTTTTAGGAACAGGGATTTGCACTTTTTTCTGTGCCTGTAGACCACAACTGGGCTTCTCTGTAGTACAGTTCAAGTTATTACAACGCAAATATTAATTTTTAGTAGTAATGAAGTGAATCTGAATCATCACAATACCTGCAAAAGCCTTCCGAGGACCAAGCAGAATGTTAAACAAGAATATTCAAACAAAGGCAAATCCGCTGGGTAAATGAGAATAGCTGGCAGTGTAATGCATGGGTGCCCAACCTAAGCATCCATCTCAGAAAATGCTAGTGCTTCTCTGGTGTATCAGAGCCAGCACCTGTGAACTGAGGCACTGATTTTCAATTGGTAATTCGCATTTTCACTCGTTAGCGACAGAAAAAGACCCAACTGAACCTCTCCTACTGCAGACAGGCTGGAAGAACTCTGCTTTTAGAGCCCATCTGCAGCTGGCTGACCAACCAGTGGGATGGGAAGGTGGACAGGACAAAGGATCCTGTTTCACAGGGACCTAAGCTCCACTAGTATTGCTACTTTCAAAAGAATTTTTCCTTCCTTAAATAACTTCAGTGAGTCAGGAGTGGTCCATGGGGCTCAGATATCCATATGTTCTCTACCTTTCAATGTATCCATCTTCCCAGAAGACCTCTGTGAACCTCCTCCACCCAGAACCTGAACGCACCTCCAGAATCTCAGCTAACATCTATGGCACCACAGAAGGCAGGGGAAACACACACACGAGAAATAAAGCAAAAGAAATCTCATCAATCCTTTCAAAGAGAACCATGTCATGCAGGGAGGTAGGTCCTACAAAAGAGAAAAGCCACAGGGGACAAAACGTGTCCTTCAAACCTTCAATTGCAAATACTCTGACGAGCCCCCTCCAACCACAAAGTGTGATGGGCACAAGCAGTAATTTACAAGCACATGATTAATGTCACCCTAATTCATGCCACCCTAGCCCTTACTGAGCTACATAGACTCAAAAGGTGGTAAGAAATTGTCATAGTAAGAAAGTCCCTGGTACTTCTGTCTGTGTGGCAGAGGAGGAAACATCCCTCGTTCTTCGTAATCCAGGGAGCTGGCAAAACTGGCAGGAAGACTTTTACCAATGCATAAAATCCTCTCCAAACAGGGGTAAGTACTGAAGTCTACCTGTCCCTTTGCACACCCACCCTTCCCTCACCAGGCACAGCTCACCCGTGAAGATAGGAAGGGGACTGTCACCCATACCACAATGGAGCTCCAAACAGGCCCATTGAGATATTCTAGTTACTTTGAGGCTACTTTGCAAATTATATCCTAAGCAGTGATCGCTTGCTCGACCAAGACAACGACAACACAATCACACGATTGGTCCTGCAGAGCATGAGGCTTTGATGCTCTACAAGGACAGAGCTTGACCAAGAACCCCAATGTTGCTGTGAGCAACACACTCATCTTAGAGCCAGTCCCATAGCCCTGCACAGGGTCTGCTGTGCACAGAAGTGACCGATATGAGACTGTGCAATAGTCTGAGACCCTGGGAGCCAACAGCCATCATATTTATCATAGTGAGAGTAAATGATTCAGGAGAAGCAGAGACATGGTAGCAGAAAAAAAAGACTCAGTTTAGTGATCCCACTGATGCGAAGGCCACAGCGTGAGCTGAACTGAATGATTAAACACTAGATAATCCAGAAAGGAGACAGGTATTAGCAACACTCTCACCACGGAAAAAGCATCGGTCAGAGCTTGCCCCAGATTAGACACAGTACAGCCCAAACACAAGGCACGCGTCGCACGAAGCGATGCTCCTAAAACACCAATGCTCTCGTAACTGCTTTTCTTTCCAGGGTTAGCAGGCAACACCACAGCCCTGTTTGGAGCTGCAGCCTGTGTACGCAGATGTGCCCGTCTCCTTTGGATCGGGTTCAGTTCGCCTTGGAGCCGGCATGGGTGGCTGTTTTCACACCTCTGCAGCTCCAAGGCCAAAGGCTTTAAAGCATCCTCCTGCCATAAAAATGCCACCGAACCACCTGCCTTAGAGTAAAGCAGCCCAAAACAGAGGCCAGATCTGCACGTTGCTGGGCCAAGGTGTATCCACAGCAGAGCCAATAGCTCTGCTCCCGACTGCACTCATGCAGGACTGACTGCACAGAGAGGAAAATCTATCTGGATCTAGATCACTACAGAAAGACCTCAGAAAGATCCCACATTTCTCTCCCAGTTCCCGAGGAGCCGTTGTAGCGATGCACCAATTCCCAGACTCGGCACTGGGCTGGGCTGGTTGAAGCTGAGCCCAGGCTTTGCCTCCTCCTAACAGACCTCCGCGAAATTATCCACACCTGCAAAAATAAGAACCAAGTATCCCTGCTCTGCTGCAGTCTTTGCAGCACACTACTTTTGTGTCTCCCGCAGGAAAATGTAAAGCCCTCCTGCCTCCTTCAATGAAAAATATTCATTTCAGAGAGCAGCTTCTAGTTTGGCAGATATTATAGCAGATTCTTAAATTAGAAAGAAAAAGGATCCTTCCACATTAAGACTCTATTTCCACAGAAATCACGGTACAGGTTATAAAACTGAGCTCCCCTTCCACAGGGCTGAACTCCATCAAAAAATGGATCACGCTCAATATCCCTCAAATAATAATAATTCTTCCCACTTCTTTCTCTACTTGACTCGCCCTGCCCCCAACCTCTCTGACTCCCATTCCTCTCTCCCCTTTCAACTCCCTACCATTTTCTCACTTTTACTCATTTGTCTCATTTTTTCCCAAGCAAACGACTCTGGGTTGGGGCCGGACCCGACTGCTCCAAACCCGGGCACTGTGGCAGCAGCCGAGGACCAGGGGCTGCTGCAACCAGGTCAGTGGTTGAAGAGCAAAGTACCATCAGCATCGCTCACCACGGACCAGGCTTCCACCATCAGCTGCTCAAAACCAGCCCCTTCCCCTTGCACTGTGCGTGCTGACCACGAAAGCCACGCAAGCAGCGGTCAGAAAAAGCCAAAGAACTGCATGCCCTGCATCACCGCATCCCCTGCAATCCCACTAACCGCGCGCCGGAGACTGGGACAGCAGCTTTATTCCCAGTGCACAACCAGCTGCCCTCGCCGTCCTGCAGATCTCTGTGCCCTGCCTCAGCCACAGCGTGTAATGGCTTCAGATTCATCTGCCTCTCTAGAGAAAGACGAGATTAAAAGAACATTTACAGTCCCATGAAAGCACTGAGTCACAGGTGCTCCGTTCAATGAATATGAGATACTACTATTGCATTACCAGCTCTGGGGATTTTATCTAGTTGTGCTGGTTTTGGCTGGGATAGAGTTAATTTTCTTCATAGTAGCTGGTATGGGGGTGTGTTTGGGATTTTTGCTGGAAACAGTTTTGATAAGAGAGGGATGTTTTGGTTACTGCTGAGCAGTGCTCACCCAGAGCAAAGGGCTCTTCTGCTTCTCACCCCACCAGCAAGGAGGCTGGGGGGGGCAGAAGAATTTGGGAGGAGACACAGCTGGGACAGCTGATCCCAGCTGACCCAAGGGATATCCCAGACCATGGGACATCATGCTCAGCATGTAAAGCTGGGGGAAGAAGGAGGAAGGGGGGACGTTCGGAGCGATGGCGTTTGTCTTCCCAAGTCCCCATTACGCGTGATGGAGCCCTGCTGTCCTGAACACCTGCCTGCCCATGGGAAGTGGGGAATGAATTTCTTGATTTGCTTTGCTTGCACGTGTGGCTTTTGCTTTCCCTGTTAAACTGTCTTTACCTCAACCCACGAGTTTTCTCACTTTTACTCTTCCAATTCTGCCCCCCATCCCACCGTGGGGGGAGCGAGCGAGCGGCTGCGTGGGTTGAGTTGCCGGCTGGGGTTAAACCACGACACTAGTCTCCTAGTAGTTGCTGGTTTTCTTAAAGCCATTTCTCCCAGGGTCATGGGTTTATAAGGAAACCCTCATTTTCTTTTTGTTTTTGCAACAACAGTACACTGCAAAGCACAGGAGAAACTGAAATCTGAACGACTGAGAAGACAATGGAAAGAACACGTGCTTTTTTGGGGGTTTTGGCCTTTTATGTTGGTTTTTTTCCCCCCCCAACCACTCCCTCAACTGCCAAGACTAAGACTCAGGAATCTGAGCTGCCACGTTCAGTAAAAGAAAAGAATTGTAGCAGAAAGACGTTACGGTATTACAGCACCTAAATAAGCTACTGCTCAGGAACGCCTTTACATACCCCACGGATACCCGCGCCCTTCCCAGACACAAGGGAAGGTATAAGAAGCATAAACAGAGGTAGAGTGCGCCAGGACCATGCTTCCAGCCACCAGACTCCACCGAGCAAGTAGTGTGCCATTACTTCAAACTAATGCATGATAATACAAATTAATACATAATGCGCAATTGAATACCTACACCCATCTACCCACCTACCACTTGAGCATGTTGAGTACAAGCTTGCAGGCTTGAGGACAACCTAACACTAGCTCATTTGAAGGGATCTGTGCTGCTGCCACCAGTAAAGGGGCCCAGGACAAGTAAAACATCAAATTATGTTCATTTTTGTCCTTTCCAAAATAAAAAAAAAAAAATCATTAGAAAGAATGTTTTTCATGTAGGGTTTTTTTTGTTTGTTTAATAACCCTGGATCACCAGCAACTTGTCGACACCTTGACTGGAGAATCCCCACTGGACCCCATCAACCTCTAAACAACAGCGTTTCAATTTTCTCATATGTGAAGTGAGGAACAGCATCTTAAACAGCTTTATAAAATGGTTTAAAATCTTTGGGATAAATCTGCTAAGTGACAACACTCTCATTGCGGCAACTACTCTTATTATTAAAAATAGAACTCCTTCCTAGGATTGGAATGAACAAAAACGGTTAACAAAGAGGAATTATAGCTGGGCAGGACTTGGGCAATTCTTGTCACTCCATTATGAAATAAACTAAAATACCAGGTCCTCATAAAAAACCCAATTTTTTAAACAAGTAATTCAAGATGTTCAAAAGTTTATATATGGATATTATACATATATATTTAAGATATGCAGGTTTTGGAAAGGTAAATACCATATTGCACAAATACAGAAACCTTGTAATATTGATATTTTAAAGCTGTCACACATTTGATGCAATATTTGTATGTTATAAAAGTCTTAACATTTAAATGTTATAACTATGTTAGAAAGGTCTAAATGATAGAGTCAATATGAGATGTCTTTATATCGAAATAACATAGAATGCTAAAACAATTTGTTTAGACTTCACCCATCAAAACAATTTGTCAAAACTGACATGTTCTCACAAAATATTTCCATTTTGATAAAACAGCATTTTGACAGAAAACGGTGGGATCCAAACATTTTCCTTCGGCTTGCTGAACTATATACGTCCTTGTGAACCAGACTGGATGTGAAAATAGGACGGGGGTGTGAGTGCTGTCCCTGCGCCTGTGCTGTGGCTCAGGCTGTGCCTACGCTGCTTTTGAACCCTCCCCAAGTCCTTCAGGGCAGGGAACACCCTACAAAGCCAGATCCCCTACGGGGCATTTCCAAAAATCAAATAAATAAAAAAATATTTATTTTTTTTTTTTAAAAAAAAAGGTATTTAGTGATTTAATAGCATTTTCTATAAAAATGACCGTTTGTTTTGGATTCTTTTGTGGGCTCCCTGGAAAAAGCCAAATGGGGCTGGAGACGTCTTCAAACAACTTTCTTACTTAAAACTTCAAACAATCTTCTGTTCTCACACCAGCAGAGTTCTGTGGTTTGATTCGTATCACAAAATAATGAAAATGCAGTCCAAAAAAGAAAAACAAAAAAGTTCATCAAAAGCTGTTGATCCGATTTCCTAATGATGCAGCCATAAATATCAAGAGATAACAACTTCAGAGCTCAGGCATCACCTTCTATACACCTGTCTTAAATATGGAAGGCCTTCAAAGAAAATATTATATACAGGGGATTTTCATGGAAACCAGAAGTTACAAGCAACTGTCTATCAAAGAATACATGCGCTCCAAATACATTCCTGGAGTCAGGAGTACATTGTGGTCCCATTCACATGAATTTACAACAGGCTAACAAACAGATGTTAGAAGTGTGATATCTGTAGGACAACGACTAGCTCTTGTACACTGTTAGAAGATGCTGCTTTAAGCTATCGACTGATCTATATCAACCTGTATCGATTGATCTTGAGCTCTTATAACTGTTGATTATCTAATAAATTTTCACAAATAGAACTGAAAATGTGTAAAAATCAAATTAATGTTATTTGTTTAGCCCACATGAGCTACTTCATATAACAAGAATATTCTGCATCACTTTTTAATTGTCTTCAAAATACTTGGTGCACTCTGGTTTTTCAGGCTATCCAAACACCATGATCGCATTTCTAAGGGAAGACTACCCGTGCTGCACTTTTTATGGTCTTGACCCAAGAAAGGGCCAAGACACAGACTTCAATCCTTGCATACCCAGTTCTGCATGCAAGAGCACCCGCCGATTAGAAAAAGGGAAGTAAAAATGAAGAAAGGCGTGAACACACCTGAAGAATTCCCTTAGCTTTTTCTATGCAATTACACTGAATTTCAGTATAATGCAACTGTTATCCTTCCTGCTGCCATTCGAGGTTTCCAGAAACGATCCACTTACGTTCTCACGGTCAAAACAAGCAAGTTCTCGTGCAGCAAACTGCCTCACTGTCCGCAGGAGACTTTACATCCTAACATCCTTTGAGTCCTTCACAGACATGCACACTACTCCCCTCAGGTTTCCCTAGTCCTTAATTAACTGTTATCTTTTTAACAATAAAAAAAAGCAGCCGGTGGTTTGGGAGTTGCTTTTCATTTCTTGAAGCTCGCTCTGGCCTGTGCTACATCTCCAGTCCAGCTGTGGGAACTACGGGTGGACGAAGGAAAGGATGTCGATGTGGGATGCTGGGGGAGAAAAGCATCAGCGGGTGCAGGGAGGGTGAGTGAATGCTATTACACTGCAGTGATTTTTTTTGAACGATGCAAGATCTTGCAGCAATCCTCTCCATTAACTCGCTGCAGCTCAGGAAGCCTACCAAGAAATAACTGGCAGGAGGGTCACCACCAGCAACTGCTGAGGCACTTCCATGCCAGAGGGTCAGCTATCTTCACCCCAGACACAACATTACGGGAACAATAATGTTCACCCCAAACGCTCTTCCCGAGAGCCTGCTGCTATGGCTTTCTGCTTACGAGTTAAACTGACCGAGATCAGAAGAGAAATTTGACTAATAAATCCCTACAGCACGGTGACCCGCGTGCCATTAACCCGCAGCAGCCTGCCTTGATTGACTGAGTACAACGGCCTCAGGTACCCATCCTGCATGCAAGCGGCAGTAAATGATCTTCTCATAAGTACTGTGATTAATTACTTCCCTTCAGTTAAAGTCAATACTCTACTTGCACTGGATTATTTAAATAATAAAAAAAGGGATAAAAAGGAGAGGTGTGTTGATAATGGGAAGCGGCTCTGCTCTATCTTCGTGGCATTATCTATCAATTGCAATCAGATTATGTAGATAAAGAACAGCGGCAAATTTATCAGCTCTATTTGCACTTGTCACATCCCTTCGCTGCGAGAAGGCTTCACGCAAGCGGCACCACCCAGCCAGGGACCACCGAGGCGCAGCACGGCTCTGCCCTGGGAGCACGGGAACAGGGCAGGAGGGAGAGCGAGAGCCGGGGGGAGACGGCGAGAGGCGAGGGGAACTCGTCTCTTCCCACCCTCCGCCTTGCAGGGATCCAACCCATTCGTTAATCCGGTCCCTCAGCATAACAGAAAGTCACCCGCGGCCATCCAGCCTCAACGGGGTGGTGTTCAAGGATGAAGCATTCAACTTTAGAGCATCTACCATGCATAATCCTATTTATTTATTTAAAGTGGTTTTTTTTTTTACATTAATTTCACCTGGAACACAATTCTGCAACCTTGTCATCCAGACCAGGTACCAAACAACAGAAACATTCCCATTACACCACTACGAATTGGGAAGAGCAGCTGCCTGGCAACTTCGGAACGCAAGAGATCCTCCAGGCACAAACATTTTTACTTGGGTCAGTTATCTGTTCTCCTGTATCTGCAGGCATGAACAAAGGCTGATTATTCCGATTTTGCTATTGCATCCAACATGGTAAAAAAAGACCGATTTTATTCTCGGTTACCTATGCAATAAATTAGGAGGAAACCCGCTGCATAACTACAAAGGTCACGGTGTTTCACTCAGAGCAAGTACTTTCTATTTCTCCAAAATTTCTTACCGAAACAGAGATTGTACACTCTTTACACGTAGCAATAACATTGCTCTCTGCCCAATTCAGTTCTAGGTACAAGGTAACTAAATTTCATTGTTATCAACAACCGTATTAGAAATTAAGGAGGAACGGCTCACTTAAATGGTCTCAGATGTGTACACACACAGATAGAGTTCCTGGAAGGTATTTCTGAAAGCCACGCAATGCCCAGCATTTGAAAGCTCTGAACAAACCATATAGCCATAGGGGTTCCTCCATCATTAGTATCGATGTCCATTAGGGCGATGGCTCACTGTGAAAATGAGCATCCAAACTCCACAGCTCTCACCACTTAACCCCAAGCCTCCACGTACATTCCTTGATTATTTTTTCCTCCGGTTGCATTAAGCGCCACGCTTAGCGCGCAGAAGAGATGTATCATGTGCAACGAGAGCTCAAACTCCCAATCTTCAGACCCAGGAGTCTTAATGAACGCCTTGTCAAATCAGCAGTTCAGGAGCATTCAGGGAGGGGGGAACCTCATATTTTGATTGTAATTTCTAAGTCCATTTTTATCCCATAGAGATAAAAAAAAAAATAAAAAAATTGTATGAGCTCTGTTTTGCAGGCAAAATCAGCACCGTAACTGAAGTGCGTGCATAGAAGCAGCCCAGGTCACAGACCCCAAAGTATGACTGCAGGAGATGGGTTATGTGTGTGCCTATATGAGACGCAGGTACATACACCAGATTCCCTGCACAAACCTGCACTCAGCAGGCAGCTGTTTGCTTCCAAGCCATAGCCCCTCTGGGTGAAAACCAAGAAGACATTTAGTCACCTTTGCAGGCGCAGAGATTTGCTGTTGCAGGTAGACAGAGATGCACAGACGCTTTGTAAAACCCTGATTTAAAAGTTTCAAAAGCCATCGGGGAGGACGTATGCATGCTGCTTGTCCATCATCACCCTGGTAAAACCTACATACAGCACTTCAGGTGCTCCCTGTGTACTAGTTCCAGAAGAGAAATGTAGAAAGAGGAAAAAGGGACATCTACAATGCAAAATGCAGTAATTCCTGGATAAATCCCCATCCAAGCTAACGTTCATAACCATAGCCAGAACTATTGCAATATAGCCATCAGCTTGGTTCATACCCTGAATTAGTATCTCCGACCACCGCCGGGCACACGCTGGACCACGCCAATAGTTGTTATGAATTAGTATGGGGGTCTTTCACATAATACTGAATTGCACCAGATCTCTCCGACGCTAGAAAGCGGAGCTAGTGGAGGAAAGGAGGTCTGCAGATTATCTGATCCTGATCCGAACGCCAAACGCTCTCCCCTTGGCTCGCCTTTCCCAACGGACGCGAGAGGCACTTTTACGCCCTGTCTCTCTGGGATCTCACAGGCCAGCCCCAAATGGATTTTGCAGCATAACAGCATCTAAAAGTTATGGGCCATTCGGTAAGGGGATGTCATTGCAGTATAAATATTGTGCCCAAGGCTCTGACCTCACGCCCCCAAACTCTATCCAATTATCTCACATACTAAGTGCCTTTTCTCACTTCTAAATCCCGCGGTCGCTTTCTGAAGGCTATTCAGACAGCTCTCTAAAATGCACCAAATTTACAGCAGCACAATGCTCTTACATAAAGCTTAAAGCAGTTCACCGCACAATTACCTTTTTTCCCTGGCAATGCAAACAGTCTAAAGCAAATATCCACTATGAACAAAAGCACCAAAACACAGAAGACATATAGAGAGACCTGATGTCCAAGAAATCCATTCTGGGTTTGGGTTTTTTTTCATTTTCTACAGAAAGATGAGAATTAGTGGGGATGATGTTTGCAGTTTATTATATGCACTGTATTGTTTAATACGCTACAGAAGAATAATTAAGACAACTCTTTCTTAGCTCTGGTGGGAAACACCAATTAAAAGTAAAAAAAAAAAAGGATGGAAGTTTTCGTTAATGCTTAAAGTTTTTTTTTTCTTATTATCAAATTCACCAGACATGCATGAGACCCAGAGAATAGCCAAAAGCACATTTTTTACTTTTTCTGCCTTTAGACAGACACCACAAGCCTAGATTCACCTCACCCTGCACAACGTACCTAAGATTTAAGCATCTAGTCTCACATTATTTGAGATTATTAGGTGTTATGACTACAGACAGGTGAAACACGTCCATGGCTGTACGGCCACTGACTGGCAGTCCCAAACTGTACCATCTTTTGAATACACAAGCAGTGATTTGAAAGAAAAAGCAATCCATTACTAGTTTCAGCCTGGACCCCCAAAACGCGGGCAAAGATGCATCTCGGAGACGAGAGGCAGAGGGACACTTTGGGGGAAAACCCTGGCAGGACTCAGGCGGGTGGCTGGTGCCACGGTGCTCGAGTTGGTGAGGAACGGTGCTGCGAGGTACAAACAGCAAAGCAGGACGCACTAGGTCTAATTTAAGGATCTGCCCATGGTTCTCCCCAGATTTCACTGCTCACGCCTGGAGCATGGGACAATACTGGAAATCTGACAATCCCCATGACCCAAGAGTGAGGCAGCACGCTTCCAAATTATCATGGGAATAGCCAACAAGCCTCGTTCACCATGACTTCACCTTCTGACACCCCACAAAGCAGAAGCACATATTTTAAAAAAAAAAACAAACAAACCAACAAACAACAAAAAAAACCCGCAAAACTCATTTTACACTTTGCAGTGTGTTTTGTAATTAATCAGAATTGTATTGCCAGCTTCTAATGACTGAATCCCATTTAATCACTTTGGAGGCTCTCGGCTGCGTGATGTAAGCACCACAAATCAGAACCTAGAGGGCCTTATGAACATTCACCATGCATCCTTCCCAAAATTAATGGTACAGTCTAAGCACAGCCAGGCCCTATGAGGTGCTTAACATCCTATGCACAAGATGTAAATTCATAATCATCATCACAACACCGTCAAAGAAATACTCCATCAAGGCTCATTTTGTGCTTGCTAAACATGTGTTTTCTTCACTTGAAACTAGAAAAGGGCTTGAACTATAAATCCCAGGATCAAAAACATCCCCCAAACTTTGAAGAGTTTAGATCTGAATTGGAGATCAACATGGAACATTATGCAAGGCATCATCTGAAATGAGAATAACAACGTGTTACAGGACTTGAAAAGCCAGCAGCTTTTCCACAGTGCTCCAAACCTTCCTTGAATTCTAAAACATTAGCTACTCCATCACTCTGGGACATGTTGACTGGAGATGATGATGCTCTGATGAACCCAAATGCCTTCACTGCTAAATTGAAGGCTCCCAAATCTTAGTGCAGAGCTGGTTGGTGAGCTCTTAATCTCATCTTCATCACACAATGTTTCCTCCGAGGTTTTTTGGCTTGTTCCTAAATAAACTTTGTAGATGTTCTACAGGAAAGAGACCTTCCATAAGGAGCCACCTGCTGATGTCCAGACTGACAAGTTCAAGGTCGACAGCAGAATAGCTCAGAGCAAAGCAAGACATAGCTTCAGTCGTCAAATGCTCAGGGTGTAGATGCTTCATACGGGCAGGGACTCCTCAGTGACCTTCCCAGCGTTGCTTAGCATGGGAGAATTACAGGAGTTACTCTCTATAGGTTCTATACTCATCATGGCCAGAGCCTCTTCAGTAAAACTTGTACAATGTATAGCAGGATGGTTTCCCGAGTTTGGCAAAGTTTTCCCTGGATACATCTTCTAGATTAACTCCAGCACTTTAGGAAGCAGCTGCATTTTTACACCACGACCTGAAAATGCTGACTTTCCCCTCATTTCTTCATCCAATCCCAACAGTGACAGTGTGGGAAAAAGCTTTTTTTGCCACAAATGCAGGAGGTGGATGCTCTGCCTCACAACACAAAATAAACCATCAATCAGGAAAGGTTTCAGCACATCCTTAAGCTTATTTGGTTGTTGGTTTTTTTCCCTTTTGTGACCAAAATCAAATAGAAATGAGAGCACACACACAGACATAGAAACAAATCATTTGGGAATTAAGAGGAAAAGCTTTCCAATATCATGCAAAAGGGCCAGAATTGACCCAGAATTTGGAATCTGGGTTAGAGGAATTGATTTTTAATTGTCATCAGGAAAATGCTTTAGAGGAGCATCATTTAAATCTCTGCACTGCGTAACTGCTACCTCCACGGGTTCCAGGAGCATATGGTCTGCTCCACGAAGCAAACCCCTTCCATGGTGACTGGGAGCCCACATTATCATGTGTAATGAGGGAAAAATCAAGTGCAAGTCACAGCTGGCTCAGGATCATGCTGGCGCTTGCATCTGCCACTAGCAGCTTCCCGAGTTCACTATATGCATGCTCCTCACGAGCAAAATCTGAGGTGCCCCTAGGTGCATCTGAAGGAATACTCTGCTGAAGACATTACACTAGACACGTTGGCTTGTCCTTGGCCTAAAAGAGCACAGAAAATCCTCTGTTGGCTCAGCTCTAATAGAAATAATTTAATCTTCAACCTGATCAAAAAAGGTCCACTGAAGAAACGTGTACATCAACTTTGGCACGCTCTGGATCAAGTCCTTCGTGCTATTTACCCTTCCCACACTAATGCACAGAAAAGTCACCTCCTTCTCTGATATAAAAACCCAAAACTGTGCCTAACAGAATATGAATGGTAGCGGGTTTTTAATTCTCCACAGATGTCTCCAATGGCGATTATTTAAGACTGTTGATGTTTTATGTATTATATCACCACATTAACTACCTAGGCCTAGTCTTACAGTTGAGATGGCATTTTCATTCCAAAACTCCTCTGGGAGCAATTGTGGGAGACTGGGGAAGGGAAATTATAGGCAATTACCAAACTGCTACTTCAAATCTCTCAGAATTATAATTTTAAAAGAACACTTTATAAAAAAAAGCATTCAGCTGGACATTAGTTAGGTTGACCATGTCAAAAAAGAGTGGTTTGCATCCACTGTTATGCTTTCAGGGTCAATCCTCCTATTTTTTTATCATTTTTAGGCTTTCTAGCTCCACAGCTTCAGAGTACATGTCCCAGGAGGTGGCGTGATTGTGGAAGAACAACTCTGGATATTCACTGCTGAATATTCAAGGCGTGGACATTTCTAGAGTCATGACTGAGGTGCACGCTTCAGGGGTATTTGGTTGAATAATGACATTGTAGTCTCCTCAATGACAACTCACCAAGTCTGCCAAAGGGGCTGTACGCCTTCTGCTCGACAGTGAACAGATTCTCAACTGTTCTGCATTTTGCTCTGTATCCACATGGTTTGCGCCAAATAGTTGGATGATGTCAAATAGTGGCTCAACACAGAGCAACAGAGCCAGTACTTCTAAAATTTACTGTCTCCTCAACCGCATTTGTTATTAGGAGTCTGATGGGGACTTTAATTGTAAAATAATTTATATCTTTCCAGCCCTTAGCACGTAAATGTCTTGGGAGGAGGATTTTGCAGTTTTGTGCAATAGTCAAAGGGAGATTTTACCTGAAATGGTCTCAAACGTACCTTCTGAAAATCCACCCTGTTTTCACCTGGTGCTAAAGAACAAGGAAATCTCAGGAAATCTCTACTCACAGAAAAGCCTGATGTCTGCTCACAGCCTCTTCCTGCAGTATTTCCTTGGAAATACAGCTTCTCATTCACAGTCTCTGCCTCGTGCTGCAATTACTCTTTTCCTCCCGTATCTTTGTTCCTCCAGCACAACTTGTACTAAATGTCAAGTCCAAAACCAATGTTTAGTCACAGCAGCGGCTGCAGTGTTATCCCGCGGACTGTGACCAGAATTGCGAGCAGCAGAAGGAGAAGCCGTGGGGTCTCAACTGCTCATCTTAAGCCCTCCGCGCATCCTGAACAGAGCTTGAGTCCCATTGAAATGCGTTTTCCTTGCAGGAGGTCGGGAGCCACAGTAGAAGTTGGTTCTGCCAACACTTCGGGCTGGATCAGTCAACTACTGCAGCCCAGCACTACTGCAATGAGTTTTGCTCCATCAATCTTTGCCAAAGTTGAACCCTTTTGCTGTGCGAAGGGCGTGGGCTTTGATCTATACAGACACAACCTCACACATTGCCTAATGACACTAAAAAAAGTAAATGAAATCTAGCTCTACATGGGTTTGGACAAGCAAAGCTTCCTCACTTTCTAATACAACTCCTCTTTTTTGTCACTGCCCATACTGCAGCACAAACCTCACGGGGATGTACTCCATCCAGCCAAGAGGGATAAATTTCAGTTCCCAAAGCTGCCCACTAGAAAAACAAGTGGTTCCAGATCAGTGGATGTGGGGAAAAAAATTAAAAAAAAAAAAAAACAAACAAACACTTTTACTCCTTTTCATGGCAAAAGAAGCTGAGAAATGCCCCACTCCATACACCTGTGTCCAACCCCCCCCACCCCATGCAAAGGTGCATCAGTGTCCAAGTTTATGCAGATCCTCAGCTCACTGAGCAGCCCTGCCCACAGATGCCTTCCCAAAGTTAGCTCTACCCCTCCGATCACCCTTGCTTTTACCTCCCTACTGTGTCTTATTTGCTCTTCACTTGCACGGTCGGCTGTGAAAGAATCAATTGGCTACAGTCCTGCTGTTCCCAAGGCAAAATCAGGTGTCTGAGGTTTTTTTTTTTTAAATTATTGCAAAGACATGGAGCATAGAGCTGATACATATCTTGATCTCCTTCCTGCCACTTGTTGTGACAGTCAACCATAAACCAACGGCACTAGCACACCCGAGCCCCAGCTTTGCCAATAGCCTGAGCTTGAGGAGCATTTCAATCTCCCTGCATAAATCTCTGCAATCCAGTGCAGAAGTGCGCAAACCTTGCTGCCCACGGGGGGGCCAGACTCCAGAGCACTTTTGGCTAGTTCTGGTCCTTCAAGCAGCAGCAAACTGGGTGCTGATGGCTTCCAAAACTCAAACGATGCCTGCTTGTTTACACTGAGAAATGACCAACACGCTCAAGTGATCTCCCTGGTGAATAATGAAAACCCCAGCTGGGGTCCCGTAACGGTAGAGGATGGCTGACTCCTCAAGCTGTAGGATACAGAGAAAGTCAGAAAGTCTCTGCCTTGAAAACCCAGATGCTCACCATAGGGGCAGGATGAAATGAATCATTCTTTGATATTCAAGCATCTTCCGAACAGGAGAACAGGTATCAGGAGAAAACAAACAGATCCAAGTACAGTGCTGTGTACAGAAATGAACTAATATCAAGCTTGACTGAAAAAGTTGATTAAATTAGTTTAATTTAAAAGCCCAAACAAACCCTGAAGGAGGTTCTTTGTTTATTGCTTTTTACCAACAGCATGCGTTACTGAAGAAGCACCATGTGGGCATGAAATATTTATTCATTAAATCTTTCATAAAGCTCCACACTATTGGTTTCACTCAGGATATATTTATAACGTGTCAAAGTCCACAAAAATCACCGCTTTTCTTTTCCCCACCTTCATCCCCCTCCAGACTGTTTATAAAAGGATTAGGCTTTCAGTTTTCATTGCAATAAGCCTGATCCTCAGCTCCACTGTTGCTTGTACACAAGGTGCACCTGCTTTAATCATAATGGGATAGTTGTAGCTGAAATAGTTCAGCCTTCCCTGTACCACCCAAAATGGACTGTTACGGTGCCGCAAACCATATTGCTGGTTTACAGTGCTCCTGCTATGGGAATGGCAACATCATTCATTTATGGAGGAAGGCACTATGCACCAGTAGTAATGCATGGAAATAAAAGTCAGGACAGACAGTCCACCCAAGCAAGGGAAAAGCCGTCAGAAAGTACCTTCATTTCAGTATCGGTATGTCCGAGTCATTTGTTATCAAACCTCACTCCATCGCTGAAACCCCTTCTTGAACCCTTCCTCGGCTGTCAGCCAACCTACAGATTAAACCCATGCTCCAAGTTGGGTTAGTAACACACTAGCGTAAACAGCGCTATATTATCCTCAGTGTTAGCTGTAAAACTATGTAATACTGTTTTACTAGTTTTACTGACAATATAGTTCAGTCCAGTACAGGAGTGAGGACAGGTTATACTTAGAAATATAAATTAAAGTACTTTCCACCCATAAGTGTCCAAAAATCCAGGATTTGCATTAGGACTGCGCAGGGACAATTGCATCAGTGAAACTGTCACTTCTCTAAGGAGTTGCACTGATACCTAATCTGGGTGCAGGCCAAATCTAATTTCCCCAAATAATCCTGAGCAACAAAAAAAGCACCCCAAAATGGATGCTGAGCAGGCACTTTAGGTGCACTGCAGGCTCCCACGCAGTTTTGGTGGCCGCAGCCACTGCATGCATCCCTGCCTCGTTGGACCACAGGCTTTCTGGTCAGGCCTGCTCCTGTTTCCCTTACTTCATTTGTTTGTGAGAATAAATAAATATAAATACAGCATAAGCAGATGTCGTTGTCCCTGGAAACTAGGCTTGCTGAGTATGTTTCTGCTGAAACGGCTTCTTACTGGAAAATTAGGTTTTGATTAAAGTGTGTTCTTTTCTTCCTTTTAATAAACAGAGCCTACTTCATGTGCAAGCTTTGGGCTTTTTTTTTTTTTTTTACTGGAAACCTAAACCATCTTGCATGGCCTTGGTTTTTCAAATGCCTGATCCTCAGCAAGGGCTGCATTCCGCAGGCACAAGAGCACCTCATGGGGCATCAAGGAGAAGACATCTCAGGATGACTCCCCAAGGAGAGACCAGATCCTTGTGAAAGTCTAACCCAGGCAAAAGTGCAAGGAGGGACCAGCCCCCACGTATGAATCCCACAAGGCACTGCTGCAACTCAAGACAACATTTTGGGCATTTAACCCCAGGAACAACCGTTCTGACATTTTTGTGGGGAAAAAACAATGACTTTTTTTCCCCAAAGGAAAATACTGGCAAGAACAGAGGCTTTGCATTTATGGTTTTTTTATGAAGGGGAAAAACACCTTTTCTAAGTCAGTTCCACCAAAATCTCAGTAGAGGAGCACAGAGTGACACCAGCTGATGGGCCCTCACCCCAGGGAAAATATTCCCCTTCGCAGAGCCCGACACTACCCCATCACCATTTACCTAAACCACAGGATCACTGCAGAGCCAAGGCTGGGAGCCTCATAGTAGGTACGTTCCCTAAGGATTACCTCCACCGCACTCCGGGCGAACTGGAAAACAAAGGACCTATGTATAACCAAGCATTGATTTTTTCCCCTCGATAGCCTCCATCACTCACGGCAGCCCCAGCTAAAGCCAGAGCGGTGCACACCTCGCATCGCCCACTCACGCAGTGTTTCCCTGTCCTAGTTTCACAACAAAAACACTGGGATAAAATCATTTACTCCCCAGTCCACTTTACAAACCTGCCAGCATCTCATCCCCGCAAGGTTCTCTGCAACTATGCCTCTAGACCTGAAAAATATTAAAAGGAAAATCAAAATGGAAAAGGTTGACCTCAAGCCCAGCAGACCTGGCGATGCTCAGAGATTCTGCGTTTGATAAAGTCTACAACTAAAACATTTTGCAAAGCCTGTCCCACTGGCCAGGCTGTGCCACATGTGCACAGTAGCTCAACAGTTACTGACATTCCCAAAAGACATATGGGGGCCTGTTACACTCAGTTTACCCCAAAAGGGCCTCGCTTGGCAATATTAAGTCTTTCGAAAGTAACTAAAGCCAACACCACATGCAAAACTTTTGCAGTTTCACACAGTAGTGACAAGACCATTTTCCTCACCAAGACAACATTATCCTGATGACGCACGAGCGATGGGCTAACTCCTGAATTTTCACATCCCAGACTGAGCGATCTAAGTCACGTCAAGGAAGGGAAGGAAAAACTACTGTGGGTGCTGTAACGAAAATATGTTCTTCTCGGGAGCAAGTCTGCAAAGGGCTCCGCGGGGCCGGCGGGGAGATGCCGAGCCACGATATGCTCCATCGATTTCCAGCTGCTGCAAGCTCCCAGGAGACATCAGAGCCAACTCACGTGGCTCCTACTAGGGCAAATTTCAGACCGAACACCCCCGGCTCTTCAGCCAAAGCTGGCATTATTTTTACCTCCTCTCCTCCCCTCTGCCATCATGAGGAGAGCAAAGAAAAAAAAAACCAAATGCTATATTTTATATGCTCGTTAAGTATAATCTGCTAAATGTTCTAGGCCAATGCATAAAGCTGCCTACTATACTAATAGAATATTTAATTGACATTTATTTGCTGACTAGTTATTTATGCTAACATCACCCCTGCATAATTAATAGTCTGCTAAAGTCAACTTGAAAAGCACACACAAAACACTGTACTAGGAGTCATTTACAGTATTTAAAATAAAGAAATCCTGCAACCTATTTACATTAGGTTAGTCTAAACTTGGTTTTGATGGAATAAGAGGATAAGGATTGGGCAAAGAAGATAAAAAAACCCCTATGTACTACTTTAGAAATATCCACAATCTTTGACAGTACAACCTGCCAAAGAAGATTTCCGAGTTTCATTTTACTTGGCTCGAGGACCCACTTCTTAGCTGATGTAAAACAGCATAAGCTCAGTGAATGCCTGCCGATTTTCTCCAGCCTCAAGCTCTTAGGAAGTAATATTTCAGGTCAGCCTTCAGTGAAAGAGCTAAACCGGGGCCAGATCTGCTCTCAATTATACCAGTAGAAAAGCAAACTCATCTCAGATAAGTTGGTGGAGGTGAGCCAACTCCTCACAAAGATAAAAGAAGTCCACCCTGCCCATCTGATCCCTCTACCTGCACTGTAATCATGGACCTGCAGGCATAGTTTAAGTTTTATTTCCTCTGGGATGAGATTACCAGGGGAAAGTTGGCTTCAGTTAAAAAAAAAATAAATAAATAAAAATCCATGATAGCATTTTCTGAGAGAGAAGCACTGGAGGCCTTCATCTATTTTCAGAAACATTATCTCTGTGTGACTCTCTGAAGAACTTGTGGACAAACTTTGCAGACCCAAGTGACCTCCAAGAACGATGCTGAAAGGCAAGTGTATGGGCCACATCTCCACCACCACCACCGCCAGCTGTGCCCCTTAAAAAAAGCCTCCTGTACACCTAGGGAGTCTTGAACGACACCAAATCCACACCCAAGCAGAAAGTGACTGCTCCAGGCTCGCTCTTCTCCTTGCTCCTGTCTCACCGTCTCCCCTTACTGCTCCTGTTCCCATCCCCTGCGCCCCGTTTTCTCTCAATCCCACTACTTTCTGCGGGAGTCCAGCCCCAGCACCTCTTCTAACCACTGCATCTATCAATGATTCCACCTGAGCACTAACAAAGTGGAAAAACTGGCTCAAAATTAACTTGTTTCTTCCATTTATCTATTCATCTGACATCTTGCATACGTATCAGCTGTGCAACACAGCCAACCACCTTTTGACTACGCAGAATCTGGTGAGTCCTCATGCCATAAATTTTGACACAGCCAACCAGACCCAATTCTCCCCTCCCTTACACCAGTGATCTCAAACAACAGGATTTGGCTCTGTGATAGATCAGATAATGGTAAAAAAAAAAATAGTTGTCACTTCAAGGCAGTTGAAATGTTTGAAATGCCACAGTTTGCCGTGGCATAAGTTTTATCTCCTTTTTCATCCATACCCTGCCCAGAATCAAATCCAGCACTTTGAATCCAAGTGAAATTCCCCTCCTTTGGCCTGGATCTAGGATAGAAGTTAACCTGACCTGAGCAAAACACAAAAAACGATTTCAAATAGTGACCGAATGATGATGTTCACCTTCACAGAAAGTCTGGGCAGGCAAAATGCTTCATGTCCACCATTCTTCATGGCATATTTCACTTCATGAAGCTCAGCACCATTCAAGAGGGACTTGCTTCACCCCAGGACCAGGTTTTTCTGCTTTCATCCTCCTTATAGTGGTGTAACAGAGAAGTAAAGGCTGCTTTCCTACACATAATCGCAGTACGATTGATCACCTCGATCACCAAATCCAGGTATAGATGGTGTTCAGACGTTTTCCCATCTGTACCAGCTCATTGTAAAATCAAAACATAGACCTGGTTCTCTCCCCGCTGTATTTCTTTACATCTCCAGTCTCCTCCGTCTTCTGGTTTACATGGCAAGCAGACTCAAGCTCACTGCACGGATCTGCACACAGAAATGCCCTATTTGAATTTCCATCTGTCAATAACATTAAAGCAGAACCACCACGGCAATTACAAGTGTACACAATAATCTTGTCGTCCAGTGTCTTTAGCGCATCCCAGAATGCATTAAGATAGTGCCAGGAGAGATTCAGCTCTGTTGGCTCAGCTGTAAATCTGCAATCTGTACAAAAACACCCAAGTGTCAATCAAAAGACGTTCCTGCTCTACGCGTGGTTCACAATGCATAATTTAGCTACTACGCTTGTCAGGTTCTCCACACTGCTCTTCTACCCGACGGTAAATGTGTTCATGAACCCAACTGTCATCAACAAAGGAAAACAGAACATAGAAATAACAGGCTAAAGGAGGCAAGAGACCTCTTTTCCTTTCACAGTTAAAGGAATTGCTAGTAAGGGAAAGTTTAGTTAGACTTTAATTTTTAATGCTCAGTGGGTAAAACATCCCAAGGGATGGAGGATGTTGAAAAGCAATCGCATCGGCTGTGTGCTGAGGAGGAGGACAGCGCTTGGTTAAGACATAGGAGGGGATAAAGGCTGTCCCTGTTTCCATGCAGGCTAACATAATGGGGAAATTTTCACCAACTGATGGGAAGTCTGTGTTACATCCCACCCCTATAGCGCAGAAAACAAACCCTACTATACCACCACAGCCTTGCCACTGTCAAGGAACTTTGAAGCACGTTGTCCTTCCTCATATGAATTACAATTGCCGAGGGGCCTTGTCAGAAAGGATGAAAATTTCACACTCAGCTACGTCAGGCAGGAGCTACCCACTGGTCTACACCACAGTTAATATGCAATAAAATAGAAATCTCTGTCCCAGGACGTGACTTTAGAGCTGATCAGTGCCAAAGCTACAGACCATAAGGACAGCTTCACACTTGCCTCAGCTAGTTCATGAATAAACATCCAATTCATTCAAATGAGTTCTATATTAACTAATTTAAATAATTTTCATTTTGCTTTGAATGGTAAACAGATCTATTCTGCCAGGATAGTTGAGTTTGCAATTCAAATTACACACCGATTTGTAATGAGAAAAATATAATTAATGGCAAAGCTTGAAGTAACTACAATTTTACTCCTTTGATTTCCTGCAGGGAAGGAGGGGGTGGAGTGTGAAGCTTGCAGGCACACAGGCACTCACACCGTGTCCTTTCGTAAGCCAATACCTTTTATTGAAAACTCAAGTATTTGGCTTGAGTGGTCCTATTCTAGTGCACTGCACCATAATGTCACAGGAGGACATAACATGACTTGACATTTTACTCACAGGCACCATGATGCAATACTAACGTCACCCAATAAATAATCATGTAACAGTCTGTAAATTAAATGAGTTCCTTCTATTGGGATCATAAACAACAATTATTTGGCAGCTGCCCCTTAAAAGCTCCATGTGTAGTGAACAGTAAATCAAGCTTTATTGATTTGCTAAACTGAACCGTCCCATTTTTTTCACATCTCTCTCCCTCCTAATGAAATTCTTTGTCCTATCACTCCGGACCATTCTTCTCTGGCATCATATTTATAAGATGAGCGCTGATCAGTCCGATCTGATTCGTAAGCAGAACCAGACCATTGTCGCAGTGCTGGTATTTTGTCCGTTAAACAAGTCCTTCTTAGCAGATCTGCGTTTTAACCAAAGCCTTCAGCTCCTGATTAAAATCAAACCCTAATGACAGATAACTGGCCCTGGCCATGCTGCTTGCATGGTCTTGCCAACAGATATCCTCATTGTAATCAAGATGTGCAGAATCAGGCCCTTAGAAAACAAGTCCACGCAATTTGAAGCTGGCTTTCGTTTCTTCCAAAGGTTTGGCAACAAAATAGTGTGCAATGCTAAAAAGGCAAAAAAACCTCCACGGAGTTCACAGAGAACATCACTTTCTCTATAACCGATGCAAAATCTAATCCTGCAGGCTTCACCAGCTAAAACTCTCAGCGCTCCAATGAAGTTTGGCTCGTTAAGATACATTCACTGATCAGCAAAGCAATTAAGCACAGGACGAACTCCAGACATCTGCATACAAGTCCAGTACTCACAAGCTACTTTGAAAAGCTGGTCAGAGCTCAGTTCTCCCTACGGAAGACAAAGGGCACTCTTGAAAATTCAGGTTCTACCCTGTGGTGTCCCAATGGGAGCTCTGATCTTTTGGAAACCCACCTTTGACCACGGGCTGACCCTGCGGGCAAACACCCAGAGGAGTTTCATGATTTATGAGCACATTTAGGACCTCTCTCTTTTCCAAGTGAGACAAGTCCTGAAGGCTCAAATCCTCCTGGGCTTTTTAGATGCCTCATTCCAAAATACGACTCAAGCTCTTAAATGCTTAAATCTGTTTTGAAATTACAACCTACACATTTAATTTATTCTTTCTGAAAACTATACTAAGACATATTTAACAGAACTGAGAATGGGAGTGAGGAAAAAAAAAACCCACAAACCAACAACAAAACAGGGCAGTTGCCCAAATTTAAGACCCTGGTATACAGTTACATCACCCAGGCAGAGGAGAAAGGCGGTATGATGCACTGCACATTTGCAGTCATTCAAGCAAGACAATTCAGATGAAGTAGCTACAACCCAAAGAGCAGATTCCAACATTTCCATGAAAAGTGGTTGCCTCCGGTTATAAGACAATCGTTATTTTCTATTACAACAGTCGATAAGATCTCTTACCCCTTGACCCTCATATTTTGAGATTTAGTTTACAGCACTGTACACCTTTCTGGTAACATTGATTATAATCCACGTAATAAAAGGTAGTTTAAGAGACCAATAAAACAAAACACCTAACCCCTCTCACATCAGCTTGATTTACTAGTGCTAAGCCAACAGATTTCTCAGTCATATTTGTCTTCAAGACTACTTTTTTTTTTTTTAAGCAATCAATCCTCTGTTTATTCAAAATACACAGACCAGAACAAAAAGATAAGTTTAGTTCAGAGTTCGGCATATGCAAGGCAGGAACGTCAGCTCTGATTTAAAGACCGTGTCTACAGCTCACTTCAGTGGGAAGTCAGGTAACACCTATCCAGGAGAAATCACATATGGCACACAACTGGCACATACACTTTTTCCAGTGGTCACATGTAACAGAAAGCAAAAGAATAACTTCAGCAGCAGAATCCTTAAATGAGACTTTTCTTAAACACATGCACAAGCTGGAGGCTAAATGTTCATCTCGTCTTCCCTTGATCCAGAATAAATGGGATATATGGCAGGAATACGTATGAGTTACAGTGACAAGTATGCCCCTGCTTGGAGCTACGCAGTGGTAAGGATACACAGCTGTTCTGTTGATGTACATAGCCAAAAAAAAACCATTTTTCTTAAACACTGGGGATCAAACTGTATTATTAAACTGTTCCACATGGGCCACTCGGTAACTTACAGCTCTTCCATATACATTTTGTGCACCCAAGAGCTGATAATTGGGACATGCCCTAACCTACGTTGACCGAATTTTGCTACCTTTAATCACATGTATTTACCACTGGCATCAACAGCTGCAAGAATCTGGCAATGGAAGGTTTTACACTTTCAGGGCAAAACACTTGAGCGCACAGCCAATTTCTGATTTTGGTTACACCCAAACTGATCTTGCTTAGTTTGTTCTCACTCTGAATTTCACCCTTCTTTCCTACAAGAACAGGACAATTTTCTCCCATAACTGAAAATCACAGCTTTACAATTTAGCAGTAACTTTCCTTGTTAAGACAGCTTCCTATAGAAGCGCCTTCTGTTGTTACCAACTAGAGTAAAAATGCCTTTGCTAGAGGCTGACTGGCAAACTGAATCACCCATTGACCCGTGGGGACCTGACCCTGACTGCATCACCCAACACCAGTTGAGGGTCATGGAGTACCCATTCCAGATCAACTGGAAGTCTGGAGATTAACCACCAGCCCAATACTAGAGCATGACCCTAACAAAACACACAGAACTCACCATCTGGAGGCATCAGGACCTTGTTATTCTGTGTACACCAGCCAACTGGGTGAAGATCTGCTGTCATCACGTCACACCAGAAATCCGCCCTGCGGTCATCTCCATAGCCACAGTAACGAAGCAGTAAGAGCTGTCCACATGTTGTAATGATCGTAGCCACCCAGTATGTGTCCGGATTGCTCTTGTTGGCCACTTCTAATTTCATCCCTGGTTGGAAACTGCTTTGAAGGCTGATTTCAACCTTACAGAATGAGAAAGGCATGGTGTTACCTTTTCTTCCTTGCAAGGCGAACCCCCCCCTCCCCAGCTAAGCAAGATAATGTCACCCTTGAAGAGCAGCTCTGGGATAGAACATGAGCTGATTGTGCTCCTTAATCCAACCACCTCCTTCACAATCTGTCATTCCTACTTCATTGGCATATACCCCATCATGCAAGGTCCTGCATGCTCTAAAGAGGCCCTCCAGCAGCAGCAACCTCAGCTGCAGTGCAACTCAGAGAGGACTGCTACCCATCTTAAATGGGTCATTTATCATCATCATAAATCTCACTAATGCCTGGGAAAAGGTAGTATAACTCAAGTGAAGTTGCATTTCCCACTGCACAGCTCCATCAGGCAAATCGCAGGACACATGCAAGGTAGAAAGGCAGGTTCTAAGCACCCCTAGGAGTTAAACCCAACTATAATAATTAGTCCTATTAACAACACTGAAGCACCTTTTGAGAGGCTTGACAAGCATCAAAGCCTGAATGCTGTACCAGTCAGACCAAGGAGAGCATCTCCACTAAATCCATACCCAGCAGCTAAGCCTCAACCAATTTGCTGTCCCAGCACCCTGGTAAGGTATGATGATCCATCGCTGAAAGAAGCAAATGGTTTGAATCGCTGTCTTGCCATCGGATGGAGACGTCGCTTCCATTTATCTCGCCAGTGACGGGTCACATGTAAATTCCCTTAGGACACTGGAGATGGAGACTAGGACACTACCGGGACCGCTGTTAAACGCTAGGGCCTGCTGTGGACACATCATATGGTATCTTCCAAGGGCCAGTGGGATGTCTCTAGCTGCTGTTGATAAAGAAGTGGATGCTGGTCCACTGGTTCAGGTGCCAGACTTGTCTTCAGAAGACCAACCAAAACGTAGCCTGTTACTCCCTATGAGATGCTTAAGGACAGGTTCTTACAGGTTGCATAGTACCTTATCTCCTACTGAAACTGGAGACTATAAAGCCTGGTTTAAGCCTGTCTCTGATTAACTTCTCCTTTAAATGACAGGTTAAAATGCCTCTTTTACCCACAAATACAAATATAACACGGTCTACTTGGCCACCTGAGGACTTTGCAGACTCGGGGATGCCAAGATGCAGAGAAAACGCTCCCCTGGCATGTCAGCAGTTCTCCCTTACTCATCCCACTCCAGCTTATGCCACGAGTGCTGCCCAGCCAAAGCCATTTATTATTTGCAGGTAACAACACTCCATGTGCCTTTACTTGTGTGGGCATCTCCATCAGCATCAATGCCTGGAGTCATGGAATAGCTGAGGTTGGAAGGGACCTTTGGAGATCGTCTAAGATTGAAGAAGGTCTGTGACGCTTACTACTTTACATAGTGGTAAGATGGAACTTCAGCTTTTGTGATGATAAGGGTCCTCATAAATAATTCAGGATACACGTTCATTTGTAGTTTTTCTCCTTGCACTCACTGTAAGTAAAGACCAAAGTGGTACTCTGGAGGCAAGGGACTTGTGACTGGAAATCACATGAAGACTGGAATCAAACAGAGAGATAATATAATCTTCTCTGATGGCCTTCAGGTTCCTGTCCAAGCCAGGGTTTTTTGAGGATCAATTTTCAGATTGTGAAGCACAGTCACTGAGGACTGTTGCCAGTACTAATTTGTCTCACAACAACAATCCCAGGATTGAGGTGCTGGTGAGACACCGCAATCAGCAGGATCAGCAGGACGAGGAGGGCATCTCCAGGCACCTAAAGACATCCTTAAGGGCTTCATGAAGCACAGAACTTTCACCTGGATCTGGTATTCGGGTTTGGCCCTGGAGCAGAAACCTGGGACAAGATGGTCTCTCCAGACAGCTGCTGGATCAAGGACAAGCTCTACAATAAGCATTGCCCTGTAATTCTCCAGTATAGAGAATTATGGTCCTTCATCCTGCAATACTCCACTGTTGTTAAAATGGAAGCAAAATAGGGAATGGAGGTTTGTGGGGGTTTTTTTTTTTCAGACGTAGATGGAAGAGAGGTTTTTCATCACTGCAGCTCCTTATCCCTTCAAAACAAGCCAAGAAATCACCTGGAGACAAAGGTGGTTTAATGGCATGACAGCAGTCATCCAAATAAAGACTTCTCTTAAAGCAGCAGCAGGTTCTTCAGGAAGCTTTCTCACTGCGGCACAACTACACTGTTCCCAAAGGACACCTCTGCCAGCAAACAGACTCAGTGTAAGACAACCCAGAGCACCACAACTAAAACCCCTCTCTTCCAGACGAAGATGTCCACGTCCTCCAGAGCACGCAGACCAGCCGAGTGAAGCTGGCAGAAGAGCCAGCGCGACTGGTGAGCAGCTGTAGCAGAACAGGCAGCTACCTGCATCTGATGGGTCGGGTAGGAGGATGAGCAGCACTATCCTCATGGGACTTGCAGCTGAGGACAGAGGACCACCATGACTTGCCGTGGCTTGACACAGATGAGGGCATCACAACACCTTCCCACTAGGCCCCGACATCTCCAACAGCACAGTCTTGTGGTTGAATGACAAAAGATATCCTGGAAAAATTTACCGATGTGGCCGCACGTGCACGTCCTTGACTGTGATGAAGAACTCATATACATCAGCTTCATTTTGGTCCCATGTTCTCACGTGACATCACACGCAGGGAGCTGAATAGAAGAGGTTAAACAACTGGTGGTGGATGTAGAAGCTGGTCCCAAACAACAATATCCTTGACTGTGATGGGCTCTGCTTGGAGACGGAGTCCTTTCTTCAAAGCATGCTCTCATCTTCATCAGTCAAGATTTCAGACGCTCTGAATGCTACTTGCGCTAACATGGACCAGAGCCACAGACCATGCTGTCATACCATGGCTGTCTACATCAGCCACGTTCACCCAGAAGAGCATCACCTACCCAAGTACTTGGTTCTCATGCTTCTGAGACAGCATCTCCAGGCAGGAGGCTGAGAGATGGTTTCCTACGGGCCATGCGGGGTGACCCTGCTGGTCAGTAAATCAGGCATTAAGAGGACAACTTTGGAGAAATAAGGTACTCTTGTGGGATGAACCTCTACAGGTTGTGATGGACAGCAATGAATAGAGAAGAAAAAACAGACAAAGAGAAATGAGTGCATTATAAGCAAAAGAAGAGCAACAGAAGCCCTCAAAAATGGAAAATTTGAACCCAAGGCAGAGGATAAGGCAGTGGCATAGACAGTGCTCTGAGCTGTGACTGCAGATGATGCAAACACACCGAGTTCACCTAACACCAGATGGGGGCCATTCCTACGCAGGTTGCCACACGCACAGAGGGACAATTTCTCTCCAAAATGGTTAGACCCCACTTCAGTTCTCCAGGGACCCCTGAAAACCAGAAGAGGGAATGCGTGCAATGCCCACGAGAATCAGATGAAGCACGTACGTGTTTGAAGGAGGTGTGGGGAGCAGCACTGGCTCCTGTTTCCTCCAGGAACTCGTCCCAGTTGAAGTCTGTGTCCTCAATGCTGGAGCCCTCATCTGTTCAAAAGCAAAAAAAAAAAAAAAAAAAAAAAAAAAAAAAAAAAAAAAAAAAAAAACACAAAAAAACACACAAAAA
>NW_010973187.1:16107139-16156717 GCF_000737465.1 Haliaeetus leucocephalus | reverse complement strand
CCCCCTCTTTTAAAAAAAAAAAAAAAAAAAAAAAAAAAAAAAAAAAAAAAAACGGAAAGAAAGAAAAGCAGCCTAAAACACAGCCAAAGAAGGCAAAAGTTGTGTCAAAGAGTTCAGGGTGAGAATAGCAACCAGTATAAACATCAACACAAGGGAAAACAGAAAGCTTATTTTAAAGATCTGTGCTTACTGGTTTTGACCGGCTCTTACTACACTTTGAGCAGACTTTGGGACTTTAGCAGCCAACACCGTGAGACCAGAAATGACTCTGCTTTCATGGCACTGGGGAACAAACCTGTCACACTGCAACAGGCACTTGTGCTCTTTTATTTTGTATTTGATGACTGTCTTGCTGCAAGGGAAGTGGCTGCCTGTCCACTATCACAAAGGTGCAACAGCCTTGCTCGTGCCCCAAAAGTGGGTCACCCAGCACTGTTAATTACAGCAGTGTCCTAGTGATAATATTAGAAGTTGCTTCTGGTGGCTGAGCAGTGTGTAGAGCAAACACCCCAACCCTTCGGGCTAGGGAGCCCCATTTTCAGTCCTGCCACCCTTTTTCTCCTTCTTCAGCATCCCTCCACCCAGCAATCTCAGCTGAGGCCTCCACGCCTCCCTCTTCCCCCAAGACTACAGCCATTTTCCCCAAAATCCCCCACCACCCCTCGCCAGACCACTATTGCCTTCTTGTCCTTGCCCCATTTCAGATTTGGGGCTCTGCATCACGGCTCCCTCACCCACACCACTGCTCCACACAATCATTCCCCACAGTGAAGGGCTTGACATTACTAGTTGGTTTTGTTTTTTTTTTATAACCGTGCTGAGTAGAGCAGAGCTGAGGCCCCAAACCATCGCTGAAACACACAAAGCAATAATTAAAAATAAATCTTCTTTCACTTACAGAAAATCAGCCAAATCTGATTGTTTTCATTTTGTTCCCAAGCAATCTTGCAGACCCAGCTTCATCCCCAGAGCAAAAATATTTACAGTCTAGCAATGAGCTCTTTGCAATGAGCATTTATCAGGCAAACTCTGCGAGACCCTTACCTGCCCAAACATTCATCAGCGTGGTCATGATGTAATTAAAGTGACTCATGACAAACTGAATTAAGAAACCTCCCCAGACAGTTTTATGAAGAAAACGGCAGGGTTAATTTATTGCAATTATTGCTACAGGTCTCCAGTTTTCAGGACCAGAAAATTATGTTGTGCAATGGGAATCTCTCATTATTAAAAGGGGAAGACACAGGTTTTATTTGCTGCCTATGGAGCCAGACATACATAGACAAGGGGGAAAAAGGTGGATCAGAAGAGGGTTTTTGAGACAGAGCTAGTGGAGGGTAAAGATCTGTCTGGGAGTTCAAAGAGGAGCTCTGAGCTGTCAATGCTGTTAAACACTTTGCACGCTGCTGCATCAAGTCTAAGGTCTGATTCCTTGCCTTAAACTCAAATAACCTGCTTAAATATGAAGATGTAAATCGACATTTACTCTGGTGATAAAGTAGCTACGAGATGACTTCTCAACTAAGCAAGACAAGAAATAACCCAACCCCACGATTACAACCTGAAAACAGACAAATACAATTTAGAATAAGAGACGGGCTTTGTTTTGTTTCTTGTCATCATTGCAAAAGCCGCCAGGCATAGAAGCTGGCTCTACTTGAGATATTTGACCCAAAATAAGGGGTTTGTTCATTCTCAACTGAAAGATAAGCCACAGCTTGACCACGTGGTAGGTGCTTGGTGCAAAAATTGCTAAGAGTTTCCCTCATCTGTATCATGCAGGCAGGCAACTTAAATGATCAGGGAAATTTTTCAGCCTTAATGTCTGCAACTCTGTGGAGTTAACGTTTTAGAGAGGAGCCAGGTCCAGAGACTTCAGAGGCTGTGCCTCTAAAACAACGTTAGTCCCCGAGTAGCTGGGCAGATATGGTTATCCATCCCAGGCTTAAAATTACTCCAGAGCACAACCAATCCCCGTCCCACTAAAAGTTAGAAGCATCTGACATGAAAAGCTAAAAGCGCATCCCCTCTGCCTGGCTGCTGCCTGCTTCTGCATCCATCTGCGCTTGTGGTGTTGGGATGGGCTGCTCAACAACCCCAAGGAGATCTTCCCCTCAGGACACCTGACATGGACAGGACATTTCCAGGTCAGCCCTGGGCTCCCTTCTCTTCTGCTCAGATACTTCCACTTCAGAGCATGAGGCATTTTCCCCAGCCCACGATGCTCACTGTATATCATCAGTTTTTAGTCCCACTTTTTGCTTTAACCTGTTGGGTGAGTCCAGGGAAGCACCTCCTTTTCTCCAGCCCCTCTCAGTAGTCTTGTGGGAAGGAGACACTCCACAGAGCAGCAGAAGCAGAGATCTTTAGGCAGTTCAATATATAAGCTCCAGCCCTTGCAGGGAGCAATGTCTCCAGGGTTGGCAAAATCTTCTCCAGAATTTGGCAACAGCACGTTAATTACGTTAGCATTACAGATGCTAGTTATGGATGCAACAAGTCCTCCTGTACTTCATAATCTTATTACTCGTGATCTGCTCTGCCACATGCCAACACAGAAAGACTCACTGGCCCCACTGTTCCCACAGCCCCCCTGGCAGGTTCATTCATGCGCAGTCCAGCAAAACTCACGACAGCACCTCTTTAAAAAAGTATTGCCCAGCTCTCTCCTTTCTAAACCCAAACAGAGAGGCTTCAAGACCCTGGGGGGAGGCAGCATGAGAGCTGCAGCCTTCCCTCCCTGTTAGTTCATTTCTCTCTGACACATCACAAGTCTGACTCCTCTACCGTGTTTTATCTGCAGACTTTATCAGGAAATTACTTTTACAAGGTCTGTAAAAATAATGTCAGAGTACTCATTTATCACAGCATCAGCGTTCTATTTTGCTTCATTTTATCACAACGGATTTTGAAGGGACTGTAGGTTTCCAAAATGTTCTTTTAATGGACTTTGTTCCCTTCTAGAAATCCAGCAGGGGGGCATCCAGAGCAGAGACAGCGTGGTCCAGGGATGAGACCAGCCCAAGGGACCCAACCCCATCCACGCACGTAGCGGGACTGTGCACACATTTCCTCATCCATCAGAAAAGCCCTACTGCTGAGGAGCAGAGGACACCTCTTCCCAACCTCTCTCAATTGCCTGGAAATCCCCCAATTAAAAGGCAGACAGAGAAACGCAAAGTCTCTTAATATACGACAACAGAGACTGTGCCCACTTGAGAAGCGGTTATCACAAAGCCGATCTGCTCCTCTCTCCTCAAGTCCCGCACTCCAAGAACAAAGTCCTGGCTCTGCTGGAGAGCTGCAAAACCCCAGGTGCCAACATTTCACAGAGCGCCCTGCGAGATGATAGATTTGGCATTCGGCCTACTTTACATATCAGCTCCCTTTCCAATTATCGGTACTTAGGCCCAGTGCTCTTTCTTAATGAAAGAGTCAAGGCTGGCTAGCCTACAATACGGTGATGTATAAACAAGCCCAGGATGGCAAATAAAACCAACAAGTCATTATCCGTGAGCCTCTCAATGGCTTTAAAGTGCTCATGTATTGACACTATAAAAACGCAACTGTTCCAGCTGTTAACGGCCTCCTGGCATGTTCGGCTATGGGAAATAAAGGGCATAAAGACCCAAAACCTGTGGCTCCAGAAACACAGATTTTTCCCAGGCTTCACTGAAGGAGAACGTATTTGTGGCAAACTGCTTAGCCATCTTATTATAGCACATAGATACGTTCATGACTTTTTGAGTGAACAGAGAACCGAAATGCTTTTACCAATTAACACAGCAAGCGAGGCGGGGGGTGGGGGGAACCTAATCAACCACAAACCTCTGGCACGGCCTTGGGAGAGTCACCAAGATCCGTATCCCCAAAGAAATTTAGGCACCGCAGGCCAGTTCTTCTCCATGTCTATGGTTGGCCAACTGAATCTCATCCTCCAGGCTCCACGAATCCCACCTCGAGAGAGGGGTCTGCATCATGCGAGCAACAAGGATTGAGATGTTCCCTTCTGCTCCAGCCAGGGTTAGCTCACTTCATCCTCAGTGGGGAGAAACAGGCAGCTCCGGACAGCAACTCAACCCAAAGGCAACCCAGCATCCGTGTTAAAATGGGATTACTTGCTTTCTGGAACTGTATCTTTCTCTTCACTGGTGATACAGGTAGCATCAGAGGACTAGGTTTTGTAAGGCGTTTTAAGACACCTCAGCTCCAGATTCAGATGTTTAACTCCAGATGACCCTCAGCAGTCATCTCAGTCACACTAGAGGAGGCAGGCTCTTTCTCTTTCACGTCTATGGGAGAATCCAGGGTAATATTTATGTTCTTACCCAAGGTAACATAAGAGTGTCCTGCTTTCTCTAGGTGGGCTGAATCCAGTTTTTTCATCACAACTCCTCCATATCTACACATCCTCCCCTTCACACAGAGACAGTGCACTTTTCCTGTATCCTTTGCCTCCTCCTGGATGCCTAAAGACATCCATTAGATGAGGGCAACCATCTATGATCGCCCACCAGGTAAGTTCCTATCATCCAACTATTTCTGGTTCAGGGGTTTCCTTGAGACAAACATCGTTTCTAAGCAGTTAGTATACCACATCTTTCTTCCATAAGCATGTCCAGCTTCCCTCTGAAGCTGAAACAAGCAGAACCACTGCATATACTAGGGAAAAAACCCAAAACTTTGGCTGGCCTAACAAGCCCACAGCACAGGAAAGTTTCCATCTCTCTGTGTCCCACCTAACATGCAGAGCTTAAGAGCCCAGTTGAATCTACAAGCATCGTGGCAAGACCAATTGGACTACCCCACATTTCAAACACGTTTTCAGTGCAACACAGCCAGTTTGCACTTTTTATAGGACATTGCTGTCATTTTTCCCTACCACTGCTGACTTCTTGAAAGCCCATCTGCATTTCCATCTCAATTGCATGAGCATAATGTAGTTGCTTGCTAAGAGCTGCCCAGGTGGTCACTGATAACCTGCAAACCAACTGTCCCACCCTTGTTTATTATTTTCATGGTAAAAGTTGCAGAAGATGGTTGCAATGCACAAGGGGCTGTGCAAGACAGCTCATCCTCACCCTAAAAAGCTTACAAAGTCACCTCAAGGGCCACAGCTCATAGTTTAACTGGCACGGTCTCACATTGCTATGAGTCTTCTCCCCCCCCCCCAAACTCATTAGTGAACATGCCAAAGATTCAAATACCAGTCACAGCTTTCCAGTGGGTGGTGTCCAGGGAAACAGGAAAATCACTGAGTCACTGCAAGAAGTGAAGAAACTAAAGGCTGGGTGGCCAAATTTCTGAGGTGCTGAGCAAGAAGCAGTGAAAAGCAGACCAAAACCACAGCTTTGCAAAGGACTTCAGCACAGCACTGACCAATAAAGCACAAACAGCACCACTGGAGAGAAAAGTTGCAAAAGACACTGAAGGCAAAGCATGCAGAGTTTTAAAGTGATCACCCCAACACTGCTACCATCGCATTTGAGGAGTGTTGAATCAGTGATTCACCACCGGTGAGGGCACCAATTTCCATGGAAGTAGACTTAAGGCATCCATTTAGGAGGCCAACCTGCAAGCACAGACTCATCTGCTGTTTACATCTTAGGATCCTTTTGTCAAGAATAGCTCTTACAAAAACGCAAGCGAGTTCTGGAAAAGCACTCAAGCATGTAAGCACCAACACAAGTACTACAATGCAAAACCAAACACTTGTACAGATTAACTGACCGATAGCTCAGTGGTGCTCTCCACAAGTTCATCAGTTGACCTCTCCCATGCAAACACAGAGCAACGATGAAGTTACAAGTTATAGCTGAGCCAAATTAACAGTTCAATGCCACTGGGAGAGGTCTCATTCCTACCAGCATGTGCTCTGGCACACACTCTTCCTCCAGCCAGTTCAACTCACAAAGGTGGCAGAAAATTATTGACTTTTTTTTTTCCGCTGGATTACCTTTCTGCTGGGTTAGCGAGTTGATTGACTCGGCCCAGGGTGTGACAGGCAGCAGAGGTGGTGCAAGAGAAGAGATGGTATAAAGAGGTGTCTTCCATTTTGGCATCAGAAAGAAAGTAGATTGGGTCTAGCTATAATGTGCAACTTCACCGTAAGATACAGTCTCCTCCTATTTAAGCTAGAGATGGGAAGTTAAAGCACCTAATTCCAGAAGAAATCACCAGAAGCTAGCACTTATTTTTCTCTATCTACCATGACAATGCCCAAATTTAGTGCAGCGAATCCTCGCCTTTAGGTGCCCCTCCCAGAGCATTACAAAACATCCAGTCATACCATGAGCACAAGGACAACGTGTGAGCAGCTCTCCACTGGCTGGTCTAACGTTTGTGAAGCCCTCTAACCTGAAGCACTGAAAAATATTCTGGAGGAAATGAGGGTGAAGGGTCAAAACAAGGGAGAAATTCTGCAATTTCTGAATGTTCATTTCCTCTCTTTAACCACAAAACTCCAACAAAATAAAAAAAGGGTGGGGAAACAGAAAGAACACAATATGATGTCCTGGGAAAGGTTTTCCATTGCTTTTTGTTTAAATTTTGAATAGCTGCTACATACTGTAGAAGAGATCTAGAAGAAAAGCTCAAATTTCCCAACCCGTCAACCATGGGACACAGTCTAATCCATAAGACCCAAAAAAGGCCTTCAAGCTGTACAACCCTTCCCAACGCTCCCCTGGCAACAAGGCTGTCCCCACCCGTACCAGTGATCAGCTGGAGGGTTGTACCAGCGAAGACGACCCACGGGGTTGAAGGAGAGCTCACCTGAATCAAACTGCTCCATGTTGCCGTTGGCCGGGCTCTGACCCTTCTCTGGGGAGAGATGCTGGGTCTCTTGCATGGTGGCGATGAAAGACGCCCTTGTCTCCATGGTTCAGAGGAAGAGGCCTTGCCTTCCTAATTCATCCTGCAGCAGGGAGCACCTAGAGGACAAGCTAAAAGAAAAAAACAATGAGCGATTTGTTCTACCTACACCAACAACCATGTTGATTGTAACCCTTCAATCCTGCTCTCTCCTCCAAGGTGAAGCTAGGGTTGGATGAGGAACCACAACGAAGGGCATCTCCCCTTCGTGGCAATAATATGAAAGCAGCAGCAACAACAATAACAACATACAAGATAATGAGGTAATAAACTATATTCCCACTACTCAACACAAAGGATGCACATCTCAAAGTTCAGTCCAGCTCCCTGTATCACCAACAGAGAGGGTTGTGCCATAAGGTGGCACAACCCGTGCCAAAAAAAGGCACCCAAGAAAGGCCAACTCAACCGTCCTCCAACGAGTCCAGATCTTGGCATCCAACTTTTTGATGGCTAACACTGTGTGAGGTATATCTCACTCCATATATATTCAAACTTCCGAAGGCGTATATTTGTGATAATGAAACAGAGGAAATACTGAAGAGATAATACTTCAGAGAGACTGGAGTAACTCTAGAAAATAAAGTTCAGCATGCAAAATGCAGATACTCTAATGAAATAGTGCTGGCTGCAACTGTTTTTCAAATGAAGGCTGACCTAAGGTAACTGCACCAGTTAGTACCGTGCAGGGTAGCAAATATTCACTCAGCTGTAGATTGGGTTATGTTGGCAGAGTAGATTCTTCTAGAAGGAATGACCGTAGTAAATACAAAGTGGAATAAAAACACGCAGAGATGAAAAATGATATGAAAAAGGGAATACAGACTGACTAGATCTTGAATCAGACACCAGGCTAAATGAGAACTATATTTCTACCTACAGTAAGCCACCAGACAAGCAATACCCAGAGATACACCCTTAGGAGCAGATTAAAAAGAACTCCAAAGTGAGCTTTTCAGTAAAACTCTCTGAGATGGTGATGAATTACGAGGTGTCAAAGGAGGACTGAAAAAGAGAAACCAAGAGCTCGGGTTATGGGCACAGAGGGAACCAGCTATTCACACAAGATATGCTAAAGCAAAGACAGATAGTAGGGAAGGTGTGTGTCCAGAATATACGATGTGGAGGACTGGTCCCACTTATTAGTGGACGCATCCAAGACTTGCATGACAGAGAGGACTATGCTGGCAGCACTGATGCCAAATACCCTGTAAGAAGCGTGACTGAAAGTAGGAAAAAAGTTTACTGCCAGAGGCCAGGCAAAGCAGGAGGTAATAAGATTGTAAAAATATTATGGGATTTTTTTAACTTTTACTACTTAGGAAGCATATTCAGGAAGGCCAGACATGGTGGTTATAAAATAGAAAGAGGGAGAGTGCTCTGTCATAGATTTTTTCGCTCCCAGTTTTTAAGGCTGTTCCAATGAAAATTGCAAGGAAGAAAGGGACCTGCGTGAGCAGTTATAGGAGGAACTAAAAAAGATGAGGAGCATGTCAAGTGTAAGTGCATGTTTTGGGTTTGCGTGGTGGGGTTTCGGTAGTGGGGAAGGGGACTACAGGGGTAGCTCCTGTGAGAAGCTCCTAGAAGTGATCCATAGTGATATCCATTAACTGAACCACGGTGGGACTGTCTGCTGGAGCGATCACAACAGCATCGTGGCAACTGCAATCAAACCATGCTAAAACCATGAGTGTTTCAGAAAGCGTCACTGGTAGAAGTAAATTACCAAGACAGGTGATACAACCTCCAACTGAAGGTTGTTTGGGCAAAGTTAGACCCCCATCAGCAATTTGCACTCCCCACCCCAAAGAAACCTGCTAATGAAAGGATAAAAATATTTTCAAAAAAAGAGAATGTAAACCAATTCAGAGCAATATGCTTGTTGGTCTCCTTGCAAAGTGCTTAGTATACTTCGAGCACTCCATGAATAATAATGATCACTTCCCCACTGCGATGGCCACTACAGCACTTCATCTTTATTCTTTGTTGACATGAGACTTGCTAATGAATTAAGTGTATTATATACTATGAGTATTTTGAGTGCAGCTAACCTCAGAACACATGTATCACTCATCCCCAGTGTATATTACATTTCAATTAACCATGAAACTAGAAGCAATCAGTCTACTGAAAGTCAAAAAACACTTCTCCTTTGGTAGAGAATACATCTGTAAATATCATTAATAATAAATTGGTTAAGTATCAGGATTTTACATCAACCTTGTTAAACGTGAGAGGAGAGGAGGTGTCAGCTGAAGCTAAACCTTGGGTGGATTCAGCTGTTTTCATTTTTGCCTAGGACCAGACAATGATGGAAGGTAATCTGGGTCTATTAAAAAAAAAAAATAAAATTCAAAGGATGGAGAGAAACAGAGAGATCAATTTAAACACAACAAATCAATCACCTTAAACAGAACTCGGGGGTAACAATATAAATACCAAGAAGAAAGATAAGCCTCTTGGTAGTGTAGTTAAATCTTGTGACACTCCTATGATGCTGATAAGACAAAGTTATGAGCTGATAAAAAGCTGAAGGTATCCAGTCAGACGACAACAGTATTTGCTGTTTCTTATGCAGTCAAGCCCCAAATCTGCCACCAGACCCATGAGAAAAGCCCATTCCCCTGGGTGAGGGAACTTCCCATCAGAAATGGAAAATGGATGGGAAAACCAGCAGGAACCTGCAGGAGGTGTCTGCAACACGGCTGGGATCCATCCTTGGTGGCCACGTCTGGGGCTGGGTTTGAGCCCACTTCAATTAAAAAGGGGCAATGCAGAATCTCTTAGCCAGATTGAGCGATGTCATCAACATTTTTGTTTGTTTAACTCTATTTTAATGTATTTTTTGCTTAAGCTATGGCCAACTTGAAGTTTTTGAAACATCGTGTCAAGAACATCCACGTCCCAAGAAAACTGGATCTGTCAGACGCTGTAGCTTATCTTCTTATTTTGGGAATAACTAGTTTACCATCTATGGCAGGAGAGCATTTAAGTATTTTCCCAATACTATGTGACAACAAGACCAAACTCTTATGCAAACATACGCTTCAAGATAGCTCTGAGCTTTCGTGTTGATATAACTAACTAGCAAAGAAAGCTGACATAGGGTATTAATTTTTCACTTCTTATTAATTGCTGCTAATTAACACTTCAAACAGAGTCCCCAGCCATACTGTTAACAGTAGCTTGCTGACTGGCCTGCAATCATCAACATTAAACAAGCCGCACACACCGCTGTACTCCGATTTCCCTCTCGGTCTGAAGAAACCTGTGTCCACTGGAAACCAAATTAAGGACCACAAGCCACATTGCCAGCCTGTAAACCAGGGGAGGGGAAACAACAGCAAAAGAGGCTCAAGGTGACGCTACACTAGGCAGGAACACAAAGGAAAATATTATGAAATGCATTTGAAAGAGCAGGGAGGGGGGAAATTCCCTGGCTTCAGACCCCTTGTTCATTGTTTCTGCACAGTGGTGGTTCAAACCGACCCGATTCTTCCCCCATGCAGCTCCCATTCCCCTGGTATTTAATGTAGATTCCGACTCTTAATTCACAGGCAGAAAAAGCCAGCCAATACAAAAAAAGCATCTCTTCTGTTTCCTTCTTCCCACGGCTGTCAGTCTCAGCCGCACGATTATCTCAAACACGCTGCCTTGTCATCTGTATCAATATTGGCTCTTTGTATAAGTGCCGGCGTTGGCTTCTTCGCACCATTTTACATTTCTCATCTCCTGTCAACTCCACCCTGGTTCTCCTTCCTTTGGAGTAAGCCCCTGTAGGGAGATGTCCCCTAACCCCACACACAAATCCAGCAACCTAGGGCTCTCCCTTAGAGTAATTCCTGAAAAAAATTACTTTCTCCCTCCAATGTATGCTTGCTTAATTGGGATTGACATAAAAAAGGCAGGCTACTGGAACAGAGCATGCAAAAAAGATCCTACATCCTTGAAACCTCCTACCTGAATAGTGCATCAGTTGAGTCAACGTACCGCTGAGTCCTGAATGGCGAAGAAGTAGAAATCCCACTGCTTTCCCAGCGATATGGCCCCTGCCTCCAAAATTGGGTAACGTTCATTGACCCGACATGGTCCCACCTCCCAGTAAGAAGCCACTTGATGAGTACAGCAGGGCTGCAGTAAGGGCTTCCAGCATGACCCCATGTCCGTGGTGAAGCCCCCACCAGGGACATGGCGAGTGGGCGGGTGGGTCCGTGGGCAGCTCCAGGGCTCACTACATTTCCAGAGCTCGACCCCAGGTATTTTGGCATATAAGGAATCCCCATTTCTTTTTCCAGCCAAGTGGGAGGGAAGCTGAACATGGGGTGGCCCCAGCAGACTTCCCTGGTGAACGCATCTGCTGATTTCACCCAGTCCCCTCAAAGCCAGGTGCCACCACGTGCAGTTTCACGTAGCCTTTACCATCTTCAAGCCTTTTGCAGGACCGTGAGCAAAAAAGCCACTGCAAAGCGATCAAGGAAACCGTTTTGAAAAAATGAGACCAGATCCACCCGCCTGAACAATTAGGAAACTGCAGCAATTGGTGCTGAGGCTCTCAGGAAACAGGACAGGGCTGTGCTGAGACCTGCCCTGCCTCAACCCAATCCCAGAGCTGAGATGGTCACTCCAGTTGCCTCCTCTTCCATCCTACTTCCAGAACATCGTTTTTTTTTTATGTCCCCCACCTGGCCAAATGGCTTTACATCGGGTAAAATAGGGGCACCTAGGGTGGAGCAGATGGAGCAAAAGCCTAGGCGGGACACAGGTGATATCAGACCAGGTCCCAACTCCATCGTTGACTTCACCTTGGGGTTTTCCAGCACAAAAAATCCCCATGAAACAGCACTACAAGAAACAATGCCCACCAATCCTACCCACCTCAGGTGGGATTTGTCTTACCTAGTCAATCCATTGCAGCTAACTGAGAGAAAGCATCTCCAAAGGACAATTTGTGCGGTCCGACTCAGACACCCAAAATCTGGATGAGACGAACAACCCTCTGGGGGTGCCTGTGCTTGCACAGCACCTGCTAAGATTCAGACATCCAAATTTGCCAGCAAACAAACTGAAGAAGCGACATGCTCAGATGCCATATGGTACTGGCCCTGTGTGTGGAGCAGGGTGAAGGGGGACTCGCCTCTATGGGACTAGATCTAGGACACACGCGAGTTGGATGCCACAAGACCGACCCTGAATCATGCTCTCCCTCCTCAGGTGACCCACCAAGGCATCTTCTCACCCACGGGACACAATACAAGACCAGGCATCACCCAAGATTAAGGGGAAAAAAATACCAAGTCAATACCCTGCCCACCCTCAAGCACTCTTCTCCACAGCATCTCCTTTCCCCTTTGGGACTCTGACCCAACACTGCGCTCCTGCAGCCCTTCTGGTCGCCTCCACTGCCTGCTAGCCTAGAGGTACCCGTGTCCCAGTGGATCCCAGCCGCAGTAGACACTGAGATCAGTCTTCCCAGTAGCCACACTGCAAATCACAACACACTCAACCTCTGATTTTTACAGCTCAAGTCAAGTCAACAGTGTTCCCTTCCAGGTCTGAAAGTCTGGATCTCCATTCCTTGCTTTTGAGCAACGCAGGTGACCTTTTTCAATGCTCAGAGACCACCTCCAAGAGCATGCGGGCAATGTAAAGCAGTAAACGCAGTCTCCAGCTCCCCAAAAAGCTAGTTCATGGGCAATGCTGCACATCATCCCATTGCATTTAACACAAGGACGCACAGGACTAAGACTGTGGCTGAGAAGAAAGTCTGCTCCTCTAGGCAGAGGTCCCTAAATAAAACCATACTTCAGGCAGGATTGCTAGTGGCAGCCTGCCACAATATTTACACCCCCGAGCATCTGCACCACGCAAATGGAGGCTCATTTGGAAGGACTATTGAACACATCAAGGAACAGCTTTCAGCTCCTAGAGAAAGAGCCTGTCTCTCTTCTCAGACAAAGTACCAGTTGGAAACCTTTTAAGGATCACTTCTTCCAAATTCCTGTCTTTTTTTTATTATTTATTTGAGAGCTTCCCTCGCCAAATGTTTTCACTTATATCAAGTGACAATTTCTCTTTCATATTCAACACCCCACAGGATTTTATTAGGGGCAAATTACTGCTTTGAACAGCGCTCTGTTGGTTCAGGCATACTCTGGGGTGGAAGAAACAAATCCCATCTAAACTGGAGAACTAGGAATGTTCACAATATTCAAATATATAAAAAACAGCTGAAAGGGGAAAGAGTATAATCTGTTTTCCATGTTCTTGGTGGATCGAAGAGGAAAGCTTGGGTTTAAACTGCAGGAGGGGACATTTGATTTGGGCATGAGAAGAAATCACTCATAATGAATCTGGTGAAGAAGTGGGATAGACTGTGGGAAGGGCACAGAGCCTTGCTTTTTGGAGGGGTTAGGACGCTGATCTATCCAGAAACAGATCTTGGTATAATTAGTCCTGCCCTGGGGTAAGAGATGGTCTGTACAAGGCCTGGAGGTCCCTTCCAGCCCTCCTGCTCCAGCCACTCAATAGGGCTGATCTTTCTGCTCTTGAAGTCAAGCATCAGTATCATTTGTGCAGCAGCACAGAAAATAGATGACTAAGCCTGGAGGGAAAACATGCAAAAATGGGAAACTAGAGGAACCATCAGAAAAGGGACGGTCTGGATTGTCCATCCTGAAGAGGCAGAAGGACAGGAACCAAACTTCTCCGAAGACACATGGTGGAGAAAGGATCATGCGAGGTGGTGACAGCCCTCCAGAACTCAGCAGGTCCTTGCTCTCCTCTCTTCTTGCACTGCTGCTGAATGCCTCATACTTTTTATGCCGACAGAGACAAACCTGTTTCACAAAGCAATTTTCTCATCCTTCCTACCTGGCACACCCTGGAGTCCAGGATACACACAGAGATAAACAGCAGTAAGATAAGGTAACAGAAAGTAAAATAAATCTAATTAGAGAAACTAACTTGTTTACAGCAAAAAGCCCTGCAGTATTAGGAGGAAAAAAAAAGGGAAAAAAAAAAAAAAAAGAGATAGATTACAGGCAGGCACACAGACTTAGGTACCATCCCACTCTTAGCTGCCCTATATGTAAATATAACCTAAGGACCTAGAGCTGGACTTAAAGCAAAAACCTGCCACAAACTTCACTGAGGACTAGATCAAACCTCTAAAATTAAAAGCACTTTTTCACTAAATTTCCCTTCTCCCAAGTGAGCCGGGTGTTTTATAACCAAGGGCTACAAGGCATTGCTGCCACACCTGCACCCCTGCCATCGCCCCCACGAACCCTGGCCGTCCCTGCCTTCAGCATCCCACGAAGCACACGTGCACGGCACGGTACCATCCTCAGCGCCCACGTCAGCTGGCTGCGGGAGCCTCCCAGATTCGGATGCCAACAGCAGGATCTGGCCCCAAAACCACCCCGCAGCACTGCCAAAAACAGCCAGGCAAGGCGAGCGGGTGCCTCTCCCCTGCCCTGCGTTTGCATTACTGACGCTCATTCCACGCAGCTGTAAAATCCCCTCCTGTCACAGCACTGATATTTTACTTCGTCTTTCCGTAGATATAAATGTGGGCGTAAGGTGCCAGGCCAGGGACAGCGAGGTCGCCATGTACTAATCCTTCTCATTTCCAGATGTTCTGTCACCTACTAGGTGGCCGTCACCTTCTCCATGATTCAACAGGCAATTTCTACGACGTAGCCCTGCTCTGGTAAAGCACTTCTACCCATGCTAAGGACCCGACATACACCAACTACTTGGGCAATATGGCATATTTAAGCAAAGGCATCGTCTAAAGCTCTCAGCCGAACCAGGGCCATGAAGAAGACCGAATCAGCATCTCCAATGCCCTTTACAACAGGCAAAAGAACTGCAGGGAAGAAGCACAGCAGCAACATCAACCATCTGCAACGCCCCGTCTTCTCCCACCTCCGTGTCTGAAACGGAGCTGAAACGAGGAAGCCTTTTAGATGGGTAACTTGAACAGACACAGCTGCTTATCACCCTGAAACATCTCATCCGATGCTTATCATCTCAAAACACCAGCCCCGTGGATCAAAAAAACTCAAGTCAGACCCCCTGAACGGGACCCATCAGCCAAGCGATAAAAGTCACCCAGCAGGAAACACAAAATACTGTTTTCATGGACTTAATTTAGGGCCCAATTCAGAAGTCCCTCATCAGCCAAAACTCCCATCACCCAGGGCAATCAGTTCTGCCTTCTATGTTGCAGTGCTTTGCAGCAGTCAGAGCCATCTTCCAAAAAAAAATACGAGATGCAAACCAGAACCCAGGAAACATCTGCCATCCGATTCCAATGCTTTTTAGGAAAAATGACATTTTAGGTCTTGGCACTGTTTGGTTCATTTAAACAGCACAGCTGATCAGCATTTGGGCTTAGTCCTACACACGCTTACATCCCTTTCAGTGCTTTACATCCAGAAGCAGCTTCACGGACTGGCAGAACCTGCCAAAAAAAAAGATGCAGCCATCTCCTGCCACCCCTTGGTACAACGGCAGGAGGAGGAGCAGGACCCTTCCCTCCGCCAAGTGCATATGAGGGCAGCCAGCAGACCCCTCCCAAGGTCTATCCAGAACCAAATTCCACAAGACAATTTAACTTAGAGTCCTGGGAGTCGCATTTACGGGGCTAATTTCACCCCATTTCTCTAAGAAAGGACAAATCGGATTCCCTTTCATTCCACAAGTGGCTTCTAAGAGATGAACACGTGTGAGCTGCTCCAGGCCATCCAGGTTTAATGCCCCACCATCACCCATACAACAGTGCATCGTGGAGCCTGGTCTTACACCTGCCCCTTGGTCAAAACACCTTCCGAGAAACAGTTAAAGATTATATTTTTCTTGTCCTTTCTTTAAAGGGATATTTTTAATGCATCCAGGAAAGCTATCGCTTTCCACCCAAAAGTCCTGGCACGGGACTTATGGCTCCTTAGACTTTAAGGATGCTCAGCCCATGGTCATCTGGTCTGATCTACACCGCAAGGGTAAGAAGAACGTCACCTCCTGGATTTTAGTGGAGGGAATTCATCTTCCTCGCTAAGCAAATAAACACAAAACTTTCCAATAACTTCGATTTAAACTGCGTCTCAGGACTTCACCCAAGAGAAGAGGACTCCCTTGTACAAGCCACCCAGTGATGTTAAAAGTATTAATCATGAAACTAAGAATCATCAGTGAGAGTAAAAATAGCAAGGCTTCTGCACATACCTTTTTTTAAGCCTCACACCTACTCAGAAATGATCTGTCGGTCAGCTGTCAAGAACTGCTTGGTTGGGCTGGGTTTTTTTTCTTTCTTTTTATTACTATTTAATTTTAGAGCAAATGCTTCTGATTCATAAAAACAGAGTAACTGTGAACACATTTTCCAAACCAGCCCTCTCAAAAATGCTTTGTTTAGGTCTTGCAAAAGACCAATCTCAAAATAAACTTTTTCAGGGTTTTTTTAAATGTCAGTGATAGCGTCTTTGCTCATATTTCTGCATTCCCCTGTTTTGCAACCCAAACATTTTTATCACTGTAGGAGTCATACCTGAGACACAGAAAAGAAAGAGAAATCTTCTGGCAGAAAACCCACAGGATGGATTTGACTGGTTTCATCAGAGATGACTGTCGTGCAGAGATCAACAGACACTTTGAAATTACAAGATTTAACTATTGACAAGGTACCACCGGCTACTCTAATCCTAAAAAAACCTGCTCCCGGGGACCAGCATATTACAATGATAGAACAAACTCAGTATTTGCAAATAGCATCACTATTAACAACAGCATTTCATTTTCAGTACTGAGGACCCTGCTGCATCAGCTGATATACTCTGTATGTGTCAATGCTCGCAGTAATAAAATACCTCTGACACCTCCAGCCCCTTCAGGCCATCTAAGACACGGCCCCTGTGGTCACCACGTTAATTTTCTCTGCGCACCTTCAGAAAGACACCTCTGGCTCCTCTGCTTCAAGTTTTGGCTGCTTGTCCCAGGTTTTGGAGCTTTCCACAACTCCTTTACTTTGTCACTTGGACACAGTCAGGGACCAGCCACCTCCTTCAACCACCACCCCCCTTGAAAACCCCCTCGGCCACTCTCCATACCTCCCCTCACCCCACACCGACATGAGTTCAGCCAGCAAAAAGCCCCTGAAGAAACAAGATGGCACCTTCTCCACCACGTCCCGTCCTTCAGCAAGGCAACGTCACATCCCCCCGCTGATGCCCTCGGATCAGGCCAGCATCCCCACGGCTGTGAAAGGCCAAAACCAGTGACTCAAAACACATATATGTGTTTCTTGGGCCAGCAGCACGCTCAGCACAGCACAAGCCAAGGGTGGAGGAAAAGCATCCCCAGGCTAAAGAGTTGACAGTTGTGGTGTTTATTCTATTCCTAGTAACACTACCATAAAGTTTTAATACATGCTTCATTAAAACAGCAACTGTTTGTCCAGCCAGTCAATTATCACTCATAATCACAGCTATATAACTATATACTGACTTCTACAGATGTTCTCACATCTGTGCGAAACACTCTCCACCTCTGCGACATCCTTATAACATCTGTTAAATATTTGTAAATATTTTCTCAATTTATAAATGATACTGTCTTGCTTATAATGCTTCCACTGTCCCACTACCCCATGCGCCCCCTTAAATCATTAAAAAGGTATTTCCTTGTTGTTTACAATGTACTAGCCTCTTGATAGCTCTTTGCTGTATCTATTTAAATGGCTTTTAGATTTTCACTTAGTAACAGATTACACCGAGCCTCCATCTTATCACAGGAGTTATTAGGACCTAATCCTTTATAAGCACTAAAGTTATTAGACTTGTGAGAATATTTTCTTCCCTTCCATAAATAATCTGTTGGAGAGTTAAAAAAAAAAAAAAAGAGGGGAAAAAAAAAAGCCACTTGCATCGCTGTTCACCCAGGCAACAGCCCCAACCCCGGAGAGAAAATCTGCCTCGCCTGCTCCTCCTTTGCCCCCAGCAAAGAAAATCAAATTTGTTTGTACCTGAAGGCACTAAATCCTGGCCAGCACCCCCCTGTCACCGCAAGAAAAAGTTCCCGGAGGAGGTTTGGCTGGTGCGACCAGAGCTAACCCTAACGCTGGCACTGCAGGAGGGGCGCGCGTGGGCTTCGTGCAGCAACGGGACCCCCTCCCTTTGAGGGAATTGGGAGAAAAGATGGGGGGGGGAGCAAAGTGGTCACAGAAATACAGCCCCTTTTGGCTGATGTGGCTGGCAAAGAGCCCAAAGAGGGGGATTTCGGGGGGGGGGGGGCCAACCTCATGTGTTGGGGGCGGGTGTGGGTTGCAGAGCCTGAAAGAAGCACTGCTGATGCAAAGCAAGGCGTTCCCATCAGAACGGTTTGCAAGAAAAGAGCCATTTTAGGCTGCTTTTCCCGTTTTTAAGCCGATGTCTCCAAGGCAAAGAAAAAAAAAAAAAGGTGAAGTGAGGGAAAAGGGGCGAGACCCCAGGTACAGAGGGATCTGGAGAGACCTTCGCACACCCCCTCCATCCCCGCACCCACAGCACCCAACCGAGCGAAGATGCTGCTCTGCTCGGACACCACCTCCCCCTGCCACAACATTTTCCTCCCCAAGAGCACCAGGGGCGCAAACTGATTTTTGAAAGCTGTCCTATCCAAGGGGCAGCAAACTTGGGGACGGGGGAGATTCACAGGGCAGGGGGGTGGGAATTGCTTCCATTCTGCAATGGCTCCATCCCTTCCCACCCCAAAGAAAACCCCACGGGCTGACACGACTCCACTGCAGCTCTTCGATTTTTGCCACCCAAGTCCCACCGCTGTTTGACAGCTGCCTGCCACGCCGCTCCACTTATAATTAATGCTGTTTTCTGCTATTTTGATAAGAGATCACAATCCTCCCGCTCCGGTCTTCTCCTCTGCCCCCCTCCCCACCACCCATGTCCTGCGACGGGCGGTTGCTGCCTCCCTGAGCAGCAAAGCTTGGTCCTGGGCAGGGGCTGAGGGTTGGAGAAAAATGGGGGGGGAAACAGGGTGGGAAGATGGAGCAGAGCCCTTTTGGAGGAGGAAACCTCAACCTGCGCGACAAGACGCGCAAACAGCATCTCCAACCGCTCCCGCTAAATAAAAGCGTGGTGGGTTTCTGGAGAGCATCTCCAAGAGGTGCAGGGAAATGGGGAGGCAGATCAGCTCTCTTCCCCCCCCCCCCCCTCCAAAATCCTCCCTGGCTCCTTCATTCCCAGCTGGACACTGACAGCCTGCGATGCCAGAGCATCCCATCGCCTCTCCCGGCTACAAAAAAAACACAGATGCTCCAAAGTTACCACCTCGCAACCGCGGTGAAACAACCCCAGAAGAGCAGCAGCGAAGCGCTGCTCTCCGTACGGGAAGAGGGAAGTTTTTCCTGCCCTCTGAGGCAGCCTCGCTCCTCCAGTCCCCTGGAAAATACATTTGCAAAAAGCAGCTGGGAAGGGCACAAACAACTCCCTGCAAACTCCTCGCAAACTCTCATTCGCTCGCTTTGCCCAAAGCTGCGATTTGCCTCCGTCGTCTTGGGCTTTTTAGGGTCTCTCCACAAAAGAGACGCTCGTTGCAGCACGCACTGGGAAAGTCACTTGTTCAGCAGCCCAAATTTCCGTGCGTAGCAATTTCAGAGCGTTTTTTTGCTAAACAACAGAAAAAAAAAAAAAAAAAAAAAAAACCACCACATCCCCAGTTGACTGCGCCGAGGCGAGCACGGAAGCCTTGACAGCTCCAACAGGACATCTCATCCCACGACATGTCTACTGTTAATGCAAAATAAATCATTGCTGTGTCTCTCGGCTTTCCCCCCCCCCCCTTTTTTTTTTTTTTTTTCTCATGGCATGTCTGCAATTTTGGCATTCAAAGGCAAATCGGCTGGGCTCCGAAGTCTGCATGCCCCTTCTCATGGCTTCTTCCCAGCACATACAAATGCCCTACACTTTTCCCACCACTGAGTCCTGCGGAGGGGGGGACCCCGAGGACAGATCCCATCCTCTTTCCTCCACATTTAATTCACCAGCGCACCTCTCCGACCAACAAAAGAGTTGAACCAAACGTGTGGCACATCGTCTTTCTTCTTTTTCTCCCCTCAAAATGTTTATTTTCAGTTTTTAAAGACACCTTGACCCGCCATGTTGAACTGACAAGCTTTATAAATATTCATTTACCGCAGTTCGGGAGCGCTACGGGAAAATATGTATAGATCAGGGCTGCACATTTTGGCACAGCTGATTGCTTTCTTTTCTTTTCTTCCTCCTCGCCTTTTGCAGCAGCTTTTTTTCCCCCTCTCCCCTGCAGATTCCGAAGAAACCCACCCGCACACCCAAAATAACTCTTTCCGAGACGTGCATCAGCCTAGTAAATTTGAAAGGAGGTCGCAGAAGCACTTAGCAGGAAAGCACCAAAACGATAGATACTACTTTAAAAAAAAAAAAAGAAAGAAATGAGAGCCTGTAAAATGCGATACGCTGAGGTAAAAAGAAAGCCCCTACATGCCTGCGATGAATTGCACAGGCAGCGCAAATCCTGCCCGTGGTAACTCCGGCGTGCCCTGCCCAGGGGGGGAGCGGCACCCACGAACCGGAGCGCAGGTACCGGGGATCTGCCCGAGCCGCCCCGCCACCCGCCCGCAAACACATCCCAACAACTCCACCGCCGCCTTCTCCTTCGGAGGAGGAGGAAAAAATAATAATAATTTAAAAAACATTTTTAATGTATCTTGCAAGGGGAGAAGCGACTCTCTCCACCCAAGCGGTGCAAAACCCAATAAAGGGAAATACCAGCCGGGAGGGGTTGGGGTGATTTTTTTTTTTTTTTTTTTTGGGGGGGGGTTTGCCGGGCGCGGTACCTTACCTGGGCAAGTTTGGCTTTTTGGGGGGAGGTGTTTTTTCTTTTTTTTTTTTTTTCCCGCGCCTCAGCGGCGAGCCCCCCGCGGTGCGCGGCGCTGCGCGGAGCGGAGCGGAGCCGACCCGTCCCTCTGCCCGCACTCGCGGCAGACTCATTCCAATATGGCATCCGCGCAGTGCGCATGCCTGCCGCTCTTTTTAGGGCTTCTTTTTTTTTTTTTTTTTTTTTTTTTTTTATTTTAGCACCCAACCCCTTCGGGGACCTTTTTCAGCATTTTCAAAAAAAAAAAAAAAAAAAAAATTCACATACACACCCCAACCACCATCGCCCCGGCTCCTCCGCGCTACGCGGCCGCGGTGATTCCGCGCCCCGAGCCGTGCCTCCGCCTGGGAAACGGACTAAATAACCGAAGGGAGGATTAAAAAAATCACCCGTGAAAGCGATGCCGCGGTTCCTCCGCGGTGCGGGGGGACCGCGCAGCGATCCCACGGTCTCGCCGTCCGCGCGTGAAAGGCGATAAAATCCCATAAAGCATTTTATTCCGCCGGGAAAGTGGGAGCTCTGCCTCCGCTCTTCCCCTCCCCACCGCTCTCCGCAACCTTTGATTTCGGTTTTTCCCCTTATTCCGTGTCGCGAAAAAACTTCCAGGGAGGGAGATAGGGAAAGAAGGGAAAGCAAAAAATACACCGTGTCCCCTCCAGCCCCGTCCCCTCCGCTTCCCCAGGTTCCTGCATTACCTGTTTATTCCCCGTTGCAGAAAATAAATTAAAAAATAAAATAAAAAAGCAGGCGAAGGCACAGGGCGAGATGCAAAATCAACTGGTGCGCACCCCTCCGCCCCGCCCGGCGCGCAGGCACACGCACAACTTTCGGTCCTTTGCACGCTGGGTTCTTTCTTTCTTTTTTTTTTTTGGTTATTTCTTTATTAAGCGGTTGCAGGGGATTCACGGCAGAATTGCGCTGAACGTCGGCGTGTGCGGCTGTGCTGGGGGGGTGTTTGCACGTACAGCCACACTGCGGGATTTTTCTGATTTTTTTTTTTTTTTTTTTTTTTTGAGAAAATCAGCCCCAATGCAGGGATGGAAAGTCTGGCCAGACACCACTGCCCATGCCCCCCCTCTCCGACTGTTCCTACTCCCAGGGATGCAAGAAAAACCCCCAAGGGACGGGATGGGGATAAAAGCCCCCTCTGCAGCCGGGTTTATTGGGGATGCTCCGACCGGTGATGCCCAGCCGATTTCGGAGCTTTCCCTACCCGGATTTGCTTAGCAGCGGGGCTGTGGGTGTATTTTGTACGGATTTTGCTCCCTCTCTTTGCAGCCCTGCCCAGGGGGCTGCATAATGCTTCTTGCTGGGGATTTTTGGAGCCCCGAACCCCTTCTTCTTGCAGGCAGGCAGGGGCTGCATCCCTGATAGGGCTGAGGATGCAAGCGGATGCTTTTGGAGCATCCTCCGGGACAGAGGCTGGCACAGCACATATATATTCAACAGGTCTGGAGGAGAGCCGAGGGAAGGGATATCGCTCCTGCAGGGCACCAACTGGTCCTCGGCTTTGCCCTTTCCACGTTGAAATTCACCCCAAACGCTGGTGTGTCTGTCCCCACGCCCGGGCTGCCAAATTTGCCTCTCAGCCCACAGGCTCAGACACAATCGCTGTCTCCACTTGCTTTTCTCCGGTCATTTCTGAGCCAAGGTTTGAAGTTTTCGGGTGATCTTGTGAGCATCCCTTCTTGCAGGAGCAGGGGATGGTGTAACACCTCAGGACACGGCAGAGCGGTGACACTGATTTTCCACATGCGGCCCCAGCGCTCCTCTGTCCCACTGCAATCACCAGCACCCTTTGCACTGGTTCTTGCTGGGGATTCATCGCTGAACCTCCCCAGCCCCTTTCTCTTCCACTCACACCATACTCTTTCTTTTCCACCAGCCTCTCATAGACACATTAGCACACCTCAGGGGTTTTGTGCAAAAAAGGCAAGCGAGGAGTGCAACAGAGATGAAGAAAGGTGTGATTTTTTTTCTGGGATACATTCATGGAGAAGATACTGAAGACCAGAGAAAAGAGCAAATATTGCAGACGGTGCATTTCTTCACCATAATCCACGTTCTTGCCATTCACAGTCTATCTCTGAAAGGTCACTGAGATGGGTTCAGCCCCTCCTGCTCCAGCAGAGTTCCTGTAAAACATACAAATCACACAGTTCATCTTTTTCAGGCTTTGGGTCAGATGGGATTTCAAAACAGCACGGGAACACTGTCAGAACTTCAAAATAAGACCAAAAACCCAACAGATGCCAGGAAAGCATTGAAGTCCCATTTCTCCAGATGATCATGGAAGTGGTTGACATTTTCAGCATGGTGACATTTCAGATTTTCAACATACTTTTGAAAGGAAGATGCTCTGCACACACGATGTCTCTGTTCTAGCTCCTGTTAACCTGCTCTAAATTAGGTTACACTGAGATTCCTCTTGCTGCAGCATATTTTGATCTAAAGCTGGTGGCGGGTGACACTACTGTCATCCAGCTTAGGGACACAGCCACAGCGGCTCTCACAGCATTTCAGATGTGCCTCCATCTCCTTTCCATTAACACCAGATGCCTTTGTGCTTTATTTCCAGTCACACTGAAGTACTCTTTGCAGGAGCTTCTGTTCCACTGACTTCTCTAAAGCTTCTTCTTCCCTCTTGGCCTTGGTTTTCTCTGCCCTGCCCTCTTTTATTTTTATTCAGAGGCTATTTCTGAGGCACTGACAGTGCATTTGGCCCTGTATATGGAGACGTAGAAGAAAGCATTATCCTTGTCCAAAGAGTTTCTGATCTAAATTAGCTCTGTGGAAGGTTTCCAAAGAGGTGGATTAAAAAAAAAAAATGTAAAAATAATCAAGGCTGAGGAAGAAAATCCCTTCAGAATTTTTTCTAGGTGGCTGCTACAATAAGACTTTCCAATATGAATGAAAAGGTGCAGATTTATATCAGGTCTGATCTGAGGATGACTGTAACGGCTCCTGTTGGCAGCAAAGACTTTGGATCTTGCTCATAGCTGAGAATACAAATTGGTTTAGTGGACATGAACTGCAGTAATAGCTGAGAGATTTTGTTTTAATGCTACCTTTTAGAGCATCACTGGGAAAAAGAAAGCACTTTGAGAAATACTAAATTGTCCCTGTATAGTATCCTAAGATGTAAAATGGATTTAATCCCTGGTGAAAAAATCACACCGAGGTTAGCTCCAGTTTTAGTCTCCGTGATGCGGTGTTCTCAGGGATGTATCTTCAACTGATCAAAAGCAACTTGGTGACATTAATTTCCCTGCTACCCATACTATTTAATGCCTCATCTGTTGGCAGCTAGTGACACCCAAACCTGTATTTCAAGTTGGGAATAGATGCATCATATCCGAAATTTTTTGTTGTTATTGTTTTTAACAAAAATACTTCTATGCAAATACCACTGATAAAAAATTGTATTTACCTGAGCACCAAGTACCCAAGTTGCAATGATCGTCCATCTGCCCTTGCCTCCGATGATCACCCCCAAAGGATGTAACTGTTCACACCCCAAGTTTTCCGTAGCTGAACAAAAGAAACATGTCCAACCCAGTGAAATTCAGCCAGACCCATTACTTTAGATCAGATATCAGCAGTTTCTGATCTCCGGCATAGATTATCAACACACAAAACCTCTCCCATTTTCCAGGCTGTCGTCTTCAGCAGGTTCAGGTTTTTGGAGGAGAGGTGGGGATGGGAAAAGATCCCCTACACAAAGAGACACAAGCATGTACACACACACAAATGTTACGGCATTAACGCTCCCAGTTCCTCTCTTTTCTCCTGGCTCAGGAAAATAAATGCCCCGGGGAACTTTATAGGATTTGTAGACGGATGTGTATTTGGGTACCCACTTCTGGCCCCAGTTTAGCCAGGTGCCTGGAGGACTGAGAGTACTCCACGTGGTGCTGAGATGAGGTCTGTATTTGCACAGATTGTCTTAACATGCTCATAAACATGAGTAAATGGCATTAGCCTTGCAGATAGTGCAAATGGTAGGATCCGAGCCAACCCTTCTACAGGTAAAATGGCAAAACTCAGGCTCTGGAGGTTCATATGTAATAAACACTATCAGACTGGGCAGAAGTTATTTGGTACAGCCAGGTTTATACCCAAAAGAGCTCCACTTTGGGGAAATATCTGCCTGCTTTGGGATGCTGCCATCAAGTCGCAGTGCACTGCAAAAAGGGGCAAGGCTGTGGAGCTGGCACCGGTGAATTATTTGGGGATGGTTAGAGGTATCCAACCTGAGTGAGCTGAAACGGGGAGACTGTCTAACAGGAGCTTGGTGTCAGAGGAGGAGACCGACGGGACATCGTCTGGGGCCATCTCCATTGCCAAGTGCAGCTCCCGTTACTTGTCCCTCTGCCATAGGCATCTCCTCTCTGCGGGACTGCTCCTGGGTTCCTAGTGATGCTACTCTGCCTTTTCTCCCCTCCGTGCAAAAAAAACGGTGGCGTTCAGCCTCTTACAGTCTTACCCTATTCAATTTTCCTTATACTCAATGTTTACAAGAGGAAAAGACACCATAAGGCCCTTATTTCGTGCCGGCTCAGGCCGGCATTGTGTCTCGGGGCCAGGGCTATCACTTACTTACACCTTTGTCTTCTTTTTATTCCTCAGCCCTAATTCAGAGAGAAGTTGGTCCCTGGAAGCTGGCGTTAGGATGCTGAAAGACTAGTTTCACAGTGCCATCTCCTGGAGAGGGATATCACATTTAAGCTGCATTTTTTTGCAGATACCTTTTTTCGGCCGCTTTACCATTGAGTGCCGGGTGCTTTGAAGGCAGGTGTTTAAGGCATGATCTAAAGAAGAGATTAGCATAAGTGAAGGTAATCCAAAATTTAAACTCCCTCGTTATGCTTCGCAGTAAAAGTCCTGCTTCTTAAATGCTGTGAACAGCAATGAGATTACTGGCTTGGGATTCATAAAACCTTCGCCGGGTTACAGTCTCACACGGTTTTGCACCTCATCCTTGACAGCTCCAGCCCTGCGTGCAGCGGTTGCAGGGGCAAAAAGCTGGTCCCCTGCTGTACCCCTTCTCTTGCAGCAGCTCAAGGGATACCTGGCAAAGGGATCATCACCTCTCAAACGGGAGGTTTTGGGGCCAGGCATCCCCGTAGCCTCCAGCAGCAGTTGCCCTGCAGACCCTTGCTCGGGACGCACACAGCACGTGGAGATCCACACATCAATTCCACAGCCCAAGGCAGTCTTCACTGCAGCTTACTCGCCAAATTTTATTTATTTTTATTGCCTGTTGATTAGAAATTGGTGCGTACGAGTTGTGACTACTCAGCAGAGGGGCAATGACTGGCTTTAACATTCGCTGGAAAATCTGAGCCAGTGCATCATGTCTGCAGCTCAAGAATCCCTAGAAAGCGTGGTCTCAGTGCTAAACAATAGCTCTTCCACCTTAGCAGTAAATGAAAAGGAAGCACATGTTATATCCAATAAATCACAGCACTGAGGTTCAATACTGAGGCTCCTAGCTATGAGTCTTATTGATCAAGCCTGCACTATGGAAGACATCCACTCCCATATCAAGAACTTGCTCATTTCTAGCAGTTTTTAACAGCTTCCTTATTTATTTTGAGTATTTACAGGCTTTTTCTCACCAGGAAAACACCTCCTGGTGTGTTTAGCCTCTACGAGCTGGTGTTGGGAAGGGCGGCTGGGGAAACTGAGGCAGGTGGAGCTGAGCTCTCACACAGAGATGTGCAGTCACAGGGAAAGGCTGCAGTAATGGAAATCGATGTAGACCTCAGATGTGGGGCAGCACGGCACAGTGGTTATAGCTTTCACTTCACAGGGGTCTTTCTGCCCAACTCTGTGATGCTAAACAAGTCATTTCTCCATTTCCCTTTAATACAGGAATCTCCGTAATGGTAGGACAAAACCTCTGACTGACAAGGATGACCAGGAGCTCACGTCTTATTAAAAAATGTAAATTGTGCCTCACGTCTGCATTTCTCGTCATTGCTGCAGCACCCCAAGTTGCTGCACGTTGAGTGAATTCTGTATCATAGCATGCAAAATACTGAGTCGTTCTGGCCCACAGCGGACTTGAAAGCCAGCCAAAGCACTCCACCGTTTTGGTACTGAATCAGATTTATGAGCTGGTCAGTTGTGGGCAGAAATGCCCTGGCACGTTCCCACAACAGCCCAAAAGCCCATCGATGACACGCTTTGTGCTCAAGTTTCTCTGGCGAACATCTCCCCTTGCAACAAAAACTAATCTTGCAATTATACACTCGACCTCCTCCTCCCTCCTTCCAGCCCCCTTTCACTATCACCTCCAAAATAACAGTGAAGAATTAAAGGGGCATAAAAGTAAATTTTTTTATTTACAAAACAGAGATGAAAATGATGCATTTGGAAGCATCTCTCCGAAGCTGACTGTGAAATGGGCTTGTGGATGGCTTTTACACTTTTAATGGCTCCTTCTGTATTAAGGAGGAAGATTAAGAATGAAATGCCACTAATTGCACATAAAGGCCTCGGCTTCCACAACAGTGTAAATGTACATTGTATTCAGCTTAATCTCCATCTGCCCCTAGGAGCATAATTGATTTTTTATTTTAATTTGAAGAAGCTGACACTTCTATTTCTTCACTGCCAGGTTGCTAAGCACATTTAATAAGAATGCATACGAGTGGAGGAGTCTACAATATGCCATTAAAGGTAATAGGTAACATATTTAAGGTCATAATGAGCCCGGGACTAAGTATGTCAGCCCAGGGATCAGGAGGGAAGGTGTATAAATACTTTCCTTACTAGGACTCTGTTGAACAAGAAGTAGCTGTGGGTTAATAAATGAAGAAGGGAACAGAGCTTTTTTTCATGAAGTAGATTTTCTGATCTCATTTCAGACCATGCCCCCTTGGTAGTCCGTGTCCTGCCTACAGGTGACCATGGTTTTACTCTAGACTGGCTGACCTCTGACAAGTGACAGCCTCTGTGCCTCAGTTTCCCCACCTCTAAAATGGAAGGAGGAATAGTGCCACGGCTTTATAAACTGCTTGAAGAATCTGCTGAAAAATGCCAGTATCCTGTACCTTAGAACTGAGTCTTGCCAACCCAGCAAGCTTTTTACTCCAAAGCAAATCTTGTGACCCCTCTCCTGTTACAACCCTCTTCTCCACTCTCCAGCTATGCGGGATCCACTCCCTCCTGAGATAATGCAAAATCTCTGAAATATTCCTAAAGCCACATCTTTTTTAAAAACATTATGTGCTCATAGGTCTTACCTGCACCTCTGATAACCTACAAGCCTTAAAAATACAGTTTCTTGAAAAGAAAGATTTTAAAAACTAATATACCTGGCCAGCTCGCATGCACAGATAATCTTCAGCCGCAGCACGGTGATTTCTGCTCTCCCGCTTTTCCTCTTCCTCAGTCTTGGCGAAGGCTTGCTGCTGGGCAGCTCATTGGGGTGTGCAGGGCTGGGGAGGTCAGTGAGGATGAGGATGGTAGCAGTTATGATGACCCACATCAGCTTTCAGCCCCTACAGATGGATTTTTTTTTTTTAGCAGTAAATAAAGTACATCCCTGTGAAATGAGACGTTTTCTCGTTCTCATTTGAAGCTAGAGGATACAAAGCAGTTTGGGACTTTCCTTTCATCATGCCTTGAAGGTCTCTCTGGACTGTTGGGGAATCAAATCACATGGATTTAGTTTCAGTGACAAATAGAGTAAAAGATACTTGCAGCAAAAGCCAGATTGCGCTCCAGTGCTGTTTGGATCCAGAGGAGCCAGAGGAAGGAATAATCCTTGCTTCCCACAAAATCTTGCATTTAGAAAGGAAGCACGATACAGGCTGGAGACTGAAATCTAGGCAAATTAAAGCCAGGTCTGTAGAGGTATTTAAGAATTTAAATCCTTTTTTGATTTGCTTATGTAAACAATAGATTTTAGGAACGTAGGAACATTTTTAAAAAAACCAAAACACTGTAACCAGCTGTGGACATCACCCAGGATCTCACCTTCTAGGGAAGCATCTTTGCTCGCAGCAGTTCTTCAAAGTCCTTACTTTTATTATGACATTGATACCTTTTTCTCCACTTTTGCCCTCTCAATAAGCCTGCCCTGGACATGTCTGGTTATGTTCAAGCACCCCCAGATTTGTACAGAGCTTTAGTAAGATTTGGTCCGATAGCAGCATCTGGTCTATTTGAAATTCACACTCGCTCTGAGATCATGCAGAGCAACTCAGCTCCTACGTCTGTCACAAAGTTACAGCCAAACCCCAAAAATTCAAGCTGGGAAAAAAAAAATTGTAGCTGCTGCCACATGTAGAGTCAGGCAGCCAGAGAGGGTGAAAATCCACAGCACCCATCCTGGCTGCCCAGAAATACCTTTAAAGGGGATGAGATACAACTTCAGCCCCAAAATGCAGGACTCTTTCCTGTGTACCCCCCAGCGAAAAGTGACTTGGGTTTTGCTGGACCCCAATGGGCACAATAAAGGCTGCGCTCTCCCATAACCCACACGTAGACCTTGGAAGGATCATGGAAAAAAAGCTGGATTTTGGCTGTGTGCAGACATCCTCACCTAGAGCCCGCGGTGCCTGCAGTCACCCAGCTGTGCCAACTGAGTCAACCACTCTGATTTATATGGTGGCACTGATCTGATACCCTAAAACACAGCATGGAACATGGTCAGCAAGAATTGGGGACATTTAATAAGACGTAGGTTTTGTGCAGTTCAACCGTACTGCGACTTCCCTTTTGATTTCATTAACTGGCATGGCTGGAGGTCAGGAATGACAGCGGGATCTCTGGACAGTGCTGTCTGTCCAGCAGTTTTCCAGCTGGCCAATGTGCACATCTGGCCATCTCCTAAATCCTGCCTCGAAGCCAAGGAGCAGAGCAGGAGCAGCTTCTGACAAAAATGCCAGCCCTACTTTTCCCTGGGCTCAGCTGTACTGTGAAAAAAACTACTTTCCCAGCTTGTTCCTGCCATTCCTACACCATAAATATTGACCAGCTACACACCATAAATATTCATTCTCTCCCATGTTTTCTTTTGGATGGAACCAACCAGTTCCCTGTGAGATGAAACCTGGGTGCGTTCAGAGATTGCTTGAAGGATTATCCTTTGTAGGCAGTACGACCCATGATAAATGTACCTGCCTCTGTCCTACACAGTTCTCCAGCGCTATCCCAGCAAGACTCAACCTCAAGTACCCTTAGGACAGTCTGCCAGGATCCCATGGGAAGGATGAGCCATAAAAGTGCCACTCCGGTGGGCCGCATCTTCAGGCATTTTGCGCTGAAAATTAATTCTTATCTTAGGGCCAGAGAGATGTCACATGAATCCCAGAGGAGACCATGGCCAAGTGCTAATGCAAGATGACCATGGCCAGTGGCCTTGGGAAGAGGCCAGCCATGAGCTGGATGGACATGGCTTGGTCTGGAGGCTGGAGATTTCTTCTTACAGCAAATGACGCAAGCAGGGTAGATGTAGTGGAGATTTCACCAGCACCAGACAGGTCTTTTGGGGTCTTCACCAGGGAAGGTATGCTACCGACAGATAAGAGGTTTGACCATGAAAAATTTCTCCTCCTTCCCCACTTTTTTACCACCTCACATTATAAATGTAAAACCTTCTTGGTATGGTGTTTTGAAAAAATAATACATTTTAGTACTCTGAAAAGTTTTTGTCTAAAGGAACATGTCTCTTTACACAGGGGGCATCACATTTTTCTTTGCTCAATGCAAACAACTTCTGTTTTCTTGTTCACATCTACAATTTCATATTGTAAAATGAAAGAAGGTTTTACCCTGACAAACATTCTTAGTACTTGTCTCAATGTCCTTTAATTTGCCTTCTTAGAAACAAAAGGATGTTGCCCAGTCCTGTCAAGAGGAACTGCTTGCTGAAAAGCATTGGTTTTAAAGTAGTGTTTAGGTAAATAAATCATGCTCAGAGTCTAGTATTAATTGATTATGTTACTGTCTATGAAATATCCTATTTATCCAGGATTCACAAAAGGCAGCTCATTATATTAGCATAAACAAAGAATGCAAAGCACAAGGCATGGCAAAGGGGGACTTCGGAAGAGATGCCAACAAGACAGGGCCAGGGCAAATATTTTCTGTTTGAAAAGCAAGAAGTTAGAAATGTCAGGGATGAAAGCTCATGTGACAATGCCTCCTGAAACTGGCAAGTGTAATGTCACTTGTTGCATAATTAGAATGTGTCAACGGATGTGCTTGAAAGGTTTATTTGGCTGGGTTGCACCTCCCTCCATCAGTACAACGCAGGTTTCACAGCCAGTGCTTTTGACTCCCATTTGACTTTACAAGAAGTATCTCTACAACCCTGCCAGTGTTTGTAATGACACCTTTTAACAAGGTTTCTCCAAGCATAATTCTGTGATAAGCAGCAAACAAGCTTCACATATTTATAACCAGGGGAGAAGGTTTTTTCTCTCAGCATGACCAACCCCAATTTGTCTTGGAAATCCATCTGGAGAGAAAGGCAGAGCTGGCAGCAAGGGAGGGGGGTGATACTGACTGTGGGCAGGTTGTTCTGCATTGCCTCTCTACCTCCTCTGACTGGCTACAGACTCTGGGCAATTAGTCTGATGAGGTTCCTGGGACGCAGTTCCAGATTAGCGCATCTAAATCTAGGTGTCACCAATGTAGGCATCTCCCTATGGATTCAAATGCTTAAATGGAGATTTCCAGTGCCCTTTGATATGTCTCAGGGTGCCCCACCTGGTCTCCAACTACTGCTCTGGGTTGGATCTCTGACCAATCTTCTGCCAAATCTGCTAGAAAATCTAGTTCAGGTCACCGAAGCCTACCCTGAGTGCCCGAGCTCAAAGTCAATGGAGATCCAGCAGCCAGCTGGTCAGTGGGATCTGGAGAACAACAGAGCTGAGCAAATGCAGGTACCAAACTTGGGGGTGAGTTGAATTGCTTTCTAGACTTGACTGGCTGCATTGACCAGGTATCTACCAAGTATAATGGGAGCTAAGTTATATCAAGATGCCTAAAGTTGATTCTTCAGATTAATCTTGCCCCTTACATACTTCAATAAAACCTTTAAGAGCTTCTGGGGCACACAAGACTGCGTCCCAGAAGCAGGAAATGGGGTTGTGTTCTGGGGAAATGTTGGTAATTTGGGGAAGTTTTCATAATTTATTATGAGCGCTGTGGAAAATCAGGAAACTGAAGTAGCTGGGGCCTTTGGTCTGACTCTTCATACGTTCTTCTATTCTAATAAAATGATTTGTGTCTGCTTTAAGACAATGCATATATTATGTATGAAGCTTTATAACAGCCATCCATATCAGAGCTGGTGGTGAACACGAAAGCAATACAGCAGCGCTCCTTCCTACAGCACTTTGTTACAGGTGACAAGAGATAGGAGAGCCAAAGACTGAGTAAAAATGGTAGCAGGAAATTATTTTCTCAAGAGACTCTTGAAGAATGTAATGATAAATAAGACTTTTAAAGTTACTATGAAATAAAGGGCTCCTTTAATTAAAAAGAAATCTGATCCCATAAAATGTCTAAGGTTGTATTCATCTGTCTGAACTAGAATATATTTAGATATCTGCATATGAAGTATTAATCCCCTTTGTAATCGGTGGAGAAAATCACTGTAAGGACCTGGATGGGAAACTCCTATTACTCTAGGGTAAACAGCAAATGTTGTATCCATACTTGAGACTTCCTAACTCCCACGTTTGATTATTCACACTGGTCGTGCCCTGTCTCAGTGCAAGGAAAACTGGCTCGTGGGAACAAAGCAGCCTGTGAGGCCCCTTGGTCTGGACCTTTAGGTGAAAAGAGTCCCAAATCCAACCCAAAGCCAAGAAGAAATCCTGGTCCCACAGACTCCAGTAGGGAGCAGAGATTCCCCATAGGGTCACTACACATCTGACAAAATTATGCATGTGTTTATGAGTTTTGCTGCACTGGATCTACACTGCTTTGAACCTATTTGAATTAAACCCTAAATGAATGCCATAACTGGGAGGAGTTTTCCTCCCAGAAGGCAAACTAGAGTCTGCAAAACTACCTCAAATTCATTGTTGCTGTAATCCTTCCCAATGAATACAGAAGTTCAAACTGTCCTCCTTCCTATCCCAAAACAAAGCTATCAACTCCGATCGCCATTTTTGAAGGCTGATTATAAACAGAAAGTCTTGCTTCTCCTAGAGTTTAAACAGTTTTGCTTTGATGCCAAAGTGGAGCACTAAAGTTGAGTTTCACTCTTAGTGATTTCAGCCTTTTCCTTTACAGAGAGCTCGAGAGCCAGCTCCTGTGAATAAAACCACTTCCCATCGCTAAATGCTTCTCATTTACCCCACAGAACACCTGGGCCAGATTTTCCAAGAAATGCATTTGTGTTCTCACTCCTTACTATGGTGATCTACCTCCAGATAAAGCAAACTTGTATAAAGGCATTATAAGAAGTTCATGAGAAATACATGTGGCGTAACGAGACTAAATGAAAATATATGTAATGAAAGCTTGGAGTAAAAGCATTCTCTCCTAGGACTGTTATCGCATTAGTGGCACACACACTGATTACGAAGAGCTAATGTCCACTTTAAGTGGTATCAAGAGCTGGAGCAATTGAAAGATAATAAGAAGAAAATGAGTAATGAATCAATTTTATTGTGTGCCATTGAGCAGTCCTCGCTGGAAGAGTGTGCATTGATACTGCCCAATAAAAGGGATGGATGGGAACTGACAGTAGCAGGGACAAGCACTCCCACACTTTCTGAAGAAATAAATGATTTTTGGAATGATTTTTGCCTTAGCCGATAGGATCCTGCTGAAAAAAACCAGGATGTTTTCTTGTCGAGTTTATTATACACACAACAAGTGAACAGCATGCTCTTTATTCACGGAGAGAGAAAATACCAGCTTATTGGAGAGAAAAACTCACTTTGCACCTTTCTTGAAGGTGGCCGTGATGGCTTTCCCAGGAAAGGTGACACTTCTGCCGCTCAGATCTCCCTGCAAGACTCGTCTCTGCTGCCACATCTCCCTCTTTCATGTACTACGTCCCTGAGCCACCACTCCCCATGTCACCTCATGGGTTTGGTACAGGGTCCCAACTGATGCTTCCACCCATGCTGCACCCCAATGCAGACACACCTATGCAGGAAAAACGTAGCTGCTGTAATACATTCCTTGTTGAAAACAGAGTAAAATGAGCCCACAGGAGCATTTCTTCCTGCTACAGCAGGACTGGTTCCTGTAACCAAGCTAGCTTGGATGTCTTCACTCTAGGCTGAATGGTGGAGATATATTTGGCAGCCGTTGTCTTCTGAAATGACACTCTGTGATGTAAAGACTCCCTGATTATTTAGGACCATTTCACGCACAAGCTTGCATAGTAAATTCACTGCTGCAGCCTTCCACTAGTATATAATTGCCTGATCTAGGCTGCCCAGATGGCCATTATGGTTAAACAGGTACCTCCAGAGAGTGATCCCTAGCACTTCTAGATATTTGTCCCACACAGGAGGAATTGCATGCTGGAGGTATATATGGCTTTGCCTGGAAGAGCAATCTAGACAGCAAGCATAAGCTAGAAGCCCAACTTCTCCTGGTTAACTCTTAGTAAGAGTGGCCCAGTGTCCTTGCAATGCCTATATGGTGAGGTTTTGCCTTGGGGTGGACCCAAGCCCACCATCCCGATGCTGCAATCCTTTGTCGTGTATCTGCAAGTCCAAGATTGCCAGAAGGGGTGCATCAGGAGAAGAAAAGCCAATGGTATTTCAGTTCCATCATGATGAACAAGTTCCTTATCTTACTGTTTCCTATGCTCCATTTTTTTCATCCCTGTTTAATTCTTCATCAAAGCACAATTTATGTCTTATTTCAGGAATTTGAGCTAGTTCTGAATCTCACTGGCCAATATTCTTTCTCCCCTGTGTTAACCTGCAAACATCTGTGATAGCAAGCAGATGTCTTCTGGCCTTTGGAAATCCCTGAGTATTCAGGGGTTTGTGTTTCGGTTGTAACACCCAGAAGTGAAGAGGCGGGAGGACAAGAGCGTATGTTCTACGTCATCAGCATTAAGCTAAGAGGTCGCCTGCTACAACAGCAGTATTTTATTAGGGCAAGGGTGAAAGTAGAAGAAACAGTAGAAGCAGAAGAAAGTAGAAACTCCATTTAGGGTGAGTCTGAAATAAACATTGACTTCAAGAACAAATCCTTATTGAATGGTATACAATAACAAACCTATTCCTCCCAGGCAGAGAGGGAAAATCTCAGTTTTGGGACCCTACCTTGAGCTATGCCAAAAGCTAAGATCTCAGCAGAGGTCATGTGGGACCAGATGGCAAAAGTCACTAGGCACAGATCTCCTTGCAAAAAATTGTGCAATGAGTAAAATTTAGGTCAGTTAAAGACTCATTTTCAACTGCATGTACCACGGGAAGACAATTGTAAAATTTTACCCCCTCACTCATGCAATACTGTCAGAAAAACTTTTTAAGAGTAGAGCTGGTCTCAGACACATGCAGTGACTGGGGATGTGTAAATCACTGTGACAAATATGAATTTTCTATCACTTTTTGTTATAAAAAGAACTTTTTGCTATGTTATGAAAACCATATTCAGGTTTTTCCTTCTGAACCAGCTATGGGAACAACCACCTTCTGAATGCTACTTGCACGGTTTACAAAAAGTCTACGGGCGTCTTTCCATGGGTCTGCATGTACATGCTCACCTAATTATGTCCCTGAATGAACCACTCTGGCAGTAAACCCTGATTTACCTACAGACACTTTTCAGCTTCCAAGAGCCATATGTCAAATCAGTCCCTAAATAGAATAACCTTTGCTCAGCTTCCCCAGGGAGCAAGCACTGGATCAGAAAATCAATGTCTATTTGTCACCAATTGGCAGAGCCCAGAAGCGCTTGCTGGGGAGTTGTGAGTGTGGGTACAGAACCGCTTACCTATTGCATGGTTGTCTTCAAGCAAAGGTCCCTGGTGGCTTAGACAGGACATTAAGAAGAAAATACTACATCTTCCTTGTCCGAATAGCAAGCAAATAAATAAATAAATAAAAGAAATTCCCATTAGAAACACCCTGTCACATCGTAAAATAAGCGTATCGGTTCTGTTAGAGGGAGGCTTGGTTTTGCCCTTCTTTCACGACGAAGGGAAAGACACCCTCTGCCTCAGGGTCTTACCCATCCCTTTTAGCCTTGGACAATTCAGCTATTCATGGAAGCCACGTACAGCTCCAGGTACTGTATGTCCAAGGCTCCCTCCAAAGCAGAGAGGAGGCCACCACCCTTACTCTGAAAGCACTGCTGTTTCCCACACTCTGAGAGATCGCGGCGATCTAATATTAGGCACCTCATTCTAGCAGAGAATGAAAAGCTACTGAAGGAAGAGGAAGCAGATGAGAAGCACAGATATGTCAGCTGGAGCAACAATACAAGCTGAAGTTGCAAAGCGGTTTAAGTGCTGGTTTTCAGAGGGTCAAACCTGGCAAAATACATCGGGGGGGTTGCCTGCAATGCAATCAGACAGGCAGCTGCTGGAAGGGGACAGATTGGGATTTCTAACCAAATTAAAAGCAGGGCACAGGCTGTGGTTCTTCTCAACTAAATGTAGCTGTTTAGGAGTAAGGTGTCTAGGTCCAGTGGAGGGAGGTCGCACTGTTGGAGAGCAATTCGCCTCACTATTTCAGACAGCAGTATTAAGAAGAGATGAATCTACTTTAGAGAACTCTGTTTCCTTCCACAGGCTCTGGAGGGAGCTCAGACAGCTAACTTAGACTAACTGTCTAACTTTGGACAGCTAAAATTGACTGAGACAAATCCCACCCCACTGATACTGGGGTCTGAGTGAGAGAAGAGTACTTAATGGTCTTGGACATCAGAAAAAAAAACCCCAGACCGAAGGTGCTGCAGCCTTCTTAGGGGCAACAAGTGAATGTGCTGAGCTTATAACCATCATCCTTCTTTGTTATAACTGCCACCACCTTAGCTCTCTCTTTTCTTAATTGCATTTTTTCAGCTTTGCTTTGTCATCATTTTTTTATCATGATATGTTCTTGGTGATAATACTCTTTTCACAGGGCAATTGGTCTTTCTTTAACTATTTCTATACTTCGAGTCTAACTTTCTCTATGTAGATGTTATCTACATCCCTCTAGGAATGCCCTTACATTGTTTCAACTCCCTCAATGCGAATTAGTGTCAGATTCAATTGATCAAATGCAGCTACGCAAGGATTATGGCTGTACTTTAAGGCTGGGGTCCAGGCTCCCTCAGTAGTCAGTGGTGGACACTTACAGATGTTCAGATCACATCTGCCCCAGGGCAGGGGGACTGCATGGTGAGAGAACTCCTTTCTCCCCTTGCAAGTCTAAGCTGGTTGTCCACAGGTCAGGTGAGATGGATCCTACCTCTAATATTTGAGCATTTTTGATCCAAATATGGGCATCCTGTTATCTCCAGGACTTCCCATGCTTTCTCATCTCCTCAGTGGTGTTAGGTTTTGGTCTTAAGTTACTGCTATATTGTTTTCCATCCAAAAACTCATGGTCTTCCCTGGTTATGTTCTGCAGCCTAGCAAAATCTGATCATTTTTTCTAAGTTTAAAAGAGGGTATTTTCATAAGCTCTTTCTGAGACTGCCTGTTATTTTGGAGTGCCTGTTCTCCTTCATGGCTAGTCTCAAGTGAGGGATTCCACAAGTTCTCTGAAACTGCACCTTTAATTCAGAAAACACAATTTCTTCTCACATTTCTCAAACCTTCTCCCTGCTTCGGTATTCACTGATGCATGTGACATGTTTCCAAAACTTCATTCCTTGCAGAAGTGCCAAACCCCGCGGCACAGTTTGAAATTCAGTCCCAGCATCTGAAAGAGTCACTTCCATTTAAAATCTTGAGCAGCAACTTCAAATGCAAAAGGCTGGCATGAACATTACAATGCCTGTAACAGAGCTGCAGGTCTGGAGTAGGCACCGCAGTCACGAGCAAGCACCCCAAAAAACATCAGGGAACTGTTGGAGTTTGTACAGCTCCATCACAGAGATGCTTTCCCTGGGGTAAAGAACAATCTTTGTTTTTATTTCTGCCCTCCATGGTGTGTTTTTTCACCATGATCGCAGTCCACATCCTAAGTTTGGTTATGCTGCTGTCATTAACAAAAAGCAGGCAGTGCTGTGACCGAGCTGTGCTCCCTAGAGAAAATCCTTAGATTTTTCTGAGTGATCATCCTGACTGCAACCATCAAGGCTTTGCAAGCCCAAGCCTCTCACGCTACAAATTCTGATCGGTCTCACTGCCTGGTGGTGATGGCTCGGGGACCTACCTCACCTCCAGCAGCAACGCAGTGATATGGTCTGCAGATGAGGCATCTTGTCTAAGGCACTCACCCAGGCTCTCCCTAAGGTCTATGCAAAGAGGCTTCCCATTGACTGGATGAAGCCCAGGTGAGCAGCTTAGATCAGACAAGGATTAGTCTGGATTAGATTCAACTTTCAGATGACCAAAGGTAGGTCACCGTGTCTTGCCCATTGCTGTGGGCCAGTGCTCAGAAGTCAACCCAGCCCTAGCTTCCATCAAGACACTGGGGGTTTTTCAACTTATACAGCCTGAACAATTGACTAAGGTTCAAGGTAGTCACAGAGGTACCTCCTGCCTTTGCTTTGCCAATGAGGGAACAAGCTTGGTCCTGTTTGTTGTGGGAAACCTTTGCAGGAAATGTCCTCGCAGGCGCTGTTAAAAAAAATTATCATATGTAATAAAAGAAATTGCAGACTTAAAATATAATGAAATCTGCAACTAACTCTGGAAAGTATTTCAGGGCTGTAGCGTGGGATGGATTTGTATGATCATCTGTAGCAGCTGCTGTCCCGCTCCTTCAAATATTTTTCTCTTCTCCTGCTAAAGATGGAAATGCAGTAAAAAATCCTGACTCCTCTGGGATACAGCTTCTCTGGACAGCTGCCAGGCATTTCAGATAGCTTTGCATCCACACACTGCAGAACTCGAGAATCAAAGAAAGAAAAACAGCCTGGTCTGCAAGCCATGCTCACCCAGCTGAGCACTGGGGCTCCCCAGTAAACAGCTTCAAGGATCCTTTTGTCCATTCCAGATACTAAATTCAGACACGGGGTGAGGAGGCACCATTTGAGAAAGCCTAGAAAGCCAGCTTTGACTGCATGTCTACATGTCAGAGACCCTAAGCTGTTCAAAAGCAATTTACCCAATGCCTTGCAGTCACAGCCTCCCCTCCAAAATTGAGGGAGACAGCGAGCTCAGTATGTATACATATTTACGCTATAATATTTCTGCACTGAGAGAAGTTGTATCTTGGCTATTTGTGGCATGGGTCCAGTGTTTGGGAACTAGAATGTGAAAACACGTCTCCAGTAAATGGACTCATTCAACTGAGATTGTTTTGTATCAGATCTCATCTCAGGGTGTGATTTACAGATCTGATCTAACGCCAGCTGGAGCCAGGAAAAAGATTCCCCTTGAATTCAGAAAACACAGGACTAACCCAAGCATGCTGGTTTTGGCTGGGGTAGTAGCTGGGTATTTTCCTCAGCTTAGCTGGGATGGGGCTGTGTTTTGGGTTTGTAATGGAAACAGCATTGATAACACAGCGATGTTCTGGTTACTGCTGAGCAGGGCTTACCCAGAGCCAAGGGCTTTTCTGCTTCTCCCCCCAACTGACCCAAGGGATATTCCAGACCATGGGACGTCATGCTCAGCATAGAAAGTTGGGGCAAGAAGAAGGAAGGGGGGACGTTCGGAGCGATGGCGTTTGTCTTCCCAAGTCACCATTACATGTGCTGGAGCCCTGCTGTCCTAGAGATGGCTGAACACCTGCCTGCCCGTGGGAAGTGGGGAATGGATTCCTTGGTTTGCTTTGCTTGCATGCGCTGCTTTTGTTGTACTTATCAAACTGTCTTTATCTCAGCCCACAAGTTTTCTCACTTTTACTCTTCTTTCTTAAACAGAGGAAGTCACTAAGCAGGGATTGAACCCAAAATCGAGATTCCAGCACTCACTCCTCCAGGAAGAACTGGCTCAGGCTAATCAGTTCCTCTGCCTTTTGCAACATTTGCCTTCTACAGCACAAAAATCAATGTTTGCATGTTGGATGAGACTCACACTGTCTGCTTGCCTGGGTAGGATACTAAGGATCCTAAGAAAAATAACACAAGTCTCCACTTTTATTCGTCTCTCCCATTTAATTTCCAATATGATCATTATGGACTCTTGTGCTTCTCATACGGCTACCAAGAACTTGGCAGTCTCCGCACTTGACTTTTATCCTGAAGAAAGGGTGTGCATGTTTCTTATCAGAGACCAGCTATGAGAGTAACAAAAAACTTTTAAGATAGTGGATGTTTTTTAGCAATCCCTGGGAAGAAACACTGTAGGTTAGCACAGAAGCAGATTTTCCTGAGGTTTCCAGGCTGAAGCCAGGCTTCTTCCTGAATCCTAAGCAAGCTTATTTGCTGCAATATTCGTTGCATCTTTTCTAATCCCAACACTATTAACAGCCCTTTTCCTGCACACCCAAGTGTTTGTCTGGAAGGAAACACCCCCATTAATCCAAAGAGTGAAACTTTAGCCAGAGGATCAAGCCCTCTTCTGAGAGCTTTTTTGTACCTGCAGGGTTACATCATGCTCCTAACCCATAGTTCTGCAGCTGAGATTGCACCGTAAATGTGAAACGGAGTCGTCAAGCAGGTTATTAGCTTCAAGTTAGGTAGCATTTGCTGGTTTGGAAACACCCCAGGAGAAGTAACTGAGGTCTCTTTCAGGATGACTCTCTGCAGCCTGAATCGAAACCGTATCTCTACTGCAGCTGTAAAAAATGGATTAAAGGAAGTAGAAATGATGTCTTAGCTATAACATTTATAAAACATCAAGGATGGCTTGTGAAGGAACCTGTGGTTTTCAAGTGCTAATGGAAGAAAGGCTTGGGAGCAGTGAATATTCGCCAGGCCTCAGCAAATTAGCATTTTATTTCAAGACTTTCGATGAGCAATAGAACTCGGGGGAAAATAATCAAGGTCCTCACTGGTTCATGCTACATGAATTTTGTGAATATTTAACATTTTGCCAGTTGGGTAGGTCTCCATTTCCTAACTGATCTTTTCGCATAAATAGTTACCCAGGCAGTCAGATTCTCACATCCAACAAAAGATCTGAAAGGACTCATCCAAACCCACAACCGTGCAGAGAAAAAGGCTTCCTTTTCCCTGCGGAAATCTCAGGTCTGCCAGAGAGACGGAAGAACTGTAAAGAACAAAACTGTATTTGATCTGATTTTTTTTCCCCTTACCCTTTTTTTGCCTGAGGAGGAGTCTGATCCCCCAGAAGTACAAGGGTGTGAGACGGGTGGGCAAGCGCTGCCGCCTCGATGCGATCCCTGCCCGAAATAAGCCCAGGTTGGGTCTGCCCTCAGAGCGGGGGGGCGATGGGATAATGGTGTAACCACATGTCTCCTTGACCACCAGGGACTGATTGACAAGCCAAAATACTGTCAGTAGTGCCTCCAAGCAGGATTAGGAGTCAGACCTCCAAAAGCATGGGATTAGGATACTGCCTATCTGTCCAACAAATATAGATGCATCACAGGGAGAGGCTGGAGGTACAGGATGGCTAAAAGAAGCACAGCAGCCCAGAAAATGCAGTTCATGGACAACTTAGGAGATCAACTCATCCACCCTCCCACCCCAAGCAGAAATTACCTAGCTGTCCCTGAGAGAAGACTATCTAAAAAAGGTGGATGTTCTTAAAACCCTCCAGTGGCAGAATTTTTCCCTCTGCCCCCAACAACTTACCACATCTCTTAACTAGCTTTATTCCTGAAAAAACTGTCCTGATGCCAACCTAAATCCACTCTGTTGCAGCTCAGACCTAGGGCATTCTGCCCAGGCCACAATGGCTGTAAATTCCAACATCATCTCAAGCTTGAAGGAACTTGGATTTGGCCATCCCATTCTTACCAAAAATGGGCCCAAGACACAAAGCTGAATATAGCATGCTCCCAAAGTTCAGTCCCATGCCAGGAGGTACAGAGAACAAGCTGAAATTGTACTGTAATTTTTGTTTTATGGTTTAAGAAGAAAGTTTAGATTTCAAGAAAGAAAATGTTGAGCTTTTCAACCAGTTCTATTCTTATCTAAATAGTCACAAACCTGGGGATGATTTTTCACTAAAAAAAAATATGTTTCAAGTGTAAAATTCTGGTGTGATGACTGTCCCGCATGCACTTGCACAGCATCCACGAGGGAACTGTGATCTCAGGTAGGGTTTCCTGGCATTGTAGTGTTACAAATAATAGCTGAATGTCTTACTAAAATGAACCCATTCAGGAAATGTAGAGCTGCCTCTGAGTATGCTTAGGTGGGTTCTTGTACTCCAGCTAGACACTCCCTGTTTGGCTTTCTCCTGTCATCTGTTAGAACACGGGTATATAGGATACCTCCATTTCAGTGGCAAAGCTGATTTAAGAAATCCCTGCCTCTTGCCCCAGCTCTGCAGTTTTTTTAGGAGTTTCCCTGTGCACAAGATCAGCAAAGTGATCTGAGTTAAAGGTGCACCAGATTATGTCAGTAATTACTTGCAGGGCTGCTGCCCCTTCTGGGCTAGCTGCAAGCTACTGCATTACAGAATAAAACAAGGCCACGCAAACCCTCTGCTGCGGTGGTTCAAACAAGCTCATCTCACTTGTTACTGTGATGGACTAATTGTGATCCATGGGCTATAGGGTGTCCTCAAAATGTGAAGAATGGAAAGAATTGTGTTTGTCCTCCAGCTAACTCAGAGGAAAAGGCAGAATGATTTATTGACTGGTCCAAGATAATGCACAAATACTGTAGCAAAGCCAGCCACTGAAACTGGAGTTTCAGTCCACTCTCTTAATAATGAAATCATCCTCCCTTTAAGCTGGAGTCCTACCACCGGTACATGCACTAGTCGGTCTAAGATGGCCTCTGCGCTCTAGTGGACCAGCAAGGAAGAACGGTGATTTCTCGGCTGTTGTGAGCTCTGTGCAGGACTGAGGAGTGGGGTCTGGCGTCCAATTAATTGCACCGGTAACGATGAGCCCCACCACCATCACCGAAGCCTGTAGCTGCTGAGATGGTGTAGGATTGTCATCTCTGTAGGGATGTAGGGTGAAGCAGAACCATCGTGCCTGTACAGATGTAGGGTGATATATGACCCTGAGAGGGTCAACTCTGCTGGAGGACCATCATCCCCACAGGGATGGTGGGACCTGTAGGAGGTTCTTCTGTGGCTGTGTGGGACCTTCCACTTTTGCCTCCTATGATAAGCGAAGGGATGGCCGTGCCGGGTGAGTGGATTATGCTCATGGACTGATTCGCCCAGCTGAGGTGTTCTGAACAAAGGGAGGGAAAAAAGGAGGCTGAGAACTGCCTCTTTCTGCATATCAGCACAGCTTGGCACAGACCTGAAAGCCACTGTCACCTGCTCCACTGACTTACATGGCCAGGGGTGAGGTGGGCAAACAATATTTGAGAGCCTCAGCTCCAAGCCAAACACAGCTTGCCAACAATGCCACAGGCCCTGCAAGGTGTGAAATTGTTCCCATTCATTCAGAGCAAGACACTGAACATCTCATAATAACACAGCTAAAGCACTTATTGAAAATACAAAAGAATTGTCTTGACAATTACTCCTTGGAGTATCCTGCAATACAAAGTCTTGGCTGATATAAAAATTGGTGTTGGCCTCTTGCTTGTGAATATAACCTAGAACTGATTGTTAAATGTGCCAGGCCTTGTAAAAAAATGGGTAATTCAGCAAGAATAAGGTCTATCTACTATTTAATCAGCAGGGATCATTGCTGCTGGCAGCATGAATAAAGTCTGTTCCAACTATCAGTTAAAGGAAGTTTTCTCAAGAGACCTTGTTTTCAGAAGCAATTTCTCCATCAAATGAGAAATAAAATCAGATGAATAATTTACATGAGTATCATCCTGGAAAGGGCAGTTTCCTGTGCCCCCCCCCCAACTTACCGTAACAAAAATCTGCAGACCTGCCACTGCCCCCTCCTCATCCCCACCATCGCACTGGGGACCTTGGGGGTACAAAACACCTGAGTGATGTGGGGCAAGCGAGTCGAAGAAAATGATGTGTTGTCGTAAAAAATCAGCACTCGTGTTTTTGTGACTCTTTTCTGACATGTGGGGCCATCGCTGAACCGCCTGCAGATGGAGCAGACTCGCTTCATCTGAGAGCTGACCAGAATGGGTCAGAGAAAGATGTCCTTCAAGAGGCTATTTCTTTCCACTGGCTATGAAAGGAGCCAAGAGACATCTCAACAGGGAACACCTAAAGCCAGGTAAGACGGATCCCACCCAAGAATAGTTTGTACAGAGCAGGGACTGGCTTTTTCACCCTGTGATTGTACCAGGACTGCTAAAAGGGCATGCAACGCTGTGGCAACATTACAAAAAAAAAGTAATAGACCTAAAAAAAACCAGTGGGGCTTTGCACACGTAGGGGAATGCTGTCTCCTGTGCTCTTATTTCCTTCTCAGCTTGGTGCAAGGAGCAGCAAATGCAAATAAGCTGGAGCCCCTGGCCCGGTGCCGAATATCCTCCCTGATCCCAAGCCAGCAGCTTTTCATGGCTAAGTGCCCTTGAAGTGAGGAAGCCTTGAAAAATGTGTCCTCCCCCCAGGTCTGTTTTGAAATCAGAGCCCAGCTACACCAAGGGCTGCTGCATGTAAGCTGGTACCTGCGCTGAATGTCAGACGTCCCATCCAGCTGCGCATGGGAAGGGGTGACAACCAGACGTTGTCATTAGCCATTGCAATGGGCTGGACAATTCCCAGTGCTCCAAAACACTCTTTTTTGTAATAAAAACCTGATTTGTCTTTTCAAGCAAGGACCAAAAAAAAAAAAAAAAAGCAATATTATCCTCAAGGAATATGGGCAGCCCTTTGCAATGGGAGATAAGTACCGAAGGTCAGGAAGAAAATGGATGGGGGTCTCAACACTCATGGGGTAAAATAGAGCAGGATGACTGGAAAAAAATGCACTCTAATCTAGCTCAGCACCACGCACTTATTTTACATATTTTCTGGCAACCACCACTGCTGATTTCTCTTATCGGATCTGTCTAGCCCGAAACGCTTGCACTGATCCATGCTGCTACTCTTACTGCTGCTGCTCTTCAGTGGTGTGTTCAGCCCACGTGCCGCACTCACACAACATGGGAACGGCACAGAGGATGCCCTGGTATCCCAGCTGTGATGTCCCCAGTCGAGGTTAGGTTTTAATGAGTAATGAGATGTTCTTTCCTGCCCTGACTCCAGTGGTGATGGACTCCACCACTTCTACAACTCAAGTGAATGAACAAGCTCTTTCTGAGCACAAAATGAACATCTGATTTTCTCAGTCACTGTCTTCTCAGCCAGAAAAGATGCACAAACATCTCATAATGGTGCTGGCCCTCTGAGAAACAAACAGGTAGATGTGAAGAACAATTCTAATAACTTTCTCTAATAAGTTTTTCTAATAACTTTCTCTGTACTGGGATAGTTTTGCCACAAACCCTGTTCCTCCAGTGACACCTATTATTCCTGCAGGTTTTTCTCATGGAAGAAATATCCCATTTCCTTTCTAATTCCTATTTTCTCAAGCGCTTGCCATTCTTCTTGCCTTTCTCCAGACTCCAGCATGTATACATCTTTGCGCAATAGCAAAACCAGGCTGAACCCAGCAACTACCCCAAATTTTCTATAAAACTCCAGATAACCTCCCAGAACAGGATGTGCTTTCCTCGCAACACCTTTTTTGTTACTGACTCATATTTTGTCTGCAGGCCATTTACATCTCCTGATCCTCTTTCCAGCCAGGTATGCCACTTTCTGCCTCCTTCCCCCGCTACCACTCATTGCATTTCATTCTGTTGACTTCGGAACCGTCCCTCCAGTTTAAAGAAATAATTTTTAATTCTCATCCTAACCTCAAGAACGTTTTCAGACTCTTCCAGCTTGATATCCTTCCTTGTCCCCTAAGGGTGTAATTTACCTTACCTAACTTTAGATGCCCACCTCAGAGCCATCGCACCTCTTCTGATGCAGCAGCAAGCAGCTTTTTGAGCAGTTGGTGGGGGTTTGTCTGGAGCTGGTGCTCCTGCAGAGCTCGCAGGAACCATATATTCCCTGCTTATTTATGAGAGAGTCACGGGGGCAGCAAGAAAAGACTTCCCCAAGTCAAGGTATGGCCAATCATCCTCTCAGAGTAGAAAATGAAACTGGCTTGACATGATTTATTCTTGTCAAATCCACGTCGGCTGTTTTTTATAACCTTATTATCGTCTAGGTGCTTATAAATTGATTGTTTGATAATTTTTAATAGTATCTTCCTGGCTACTGGAATACAGCTGGTCAGTCTCTGATTCCCCAGACTCCCATTCCGCTCCTTCTCACAGACAGGCACAGTGTTTGCCCTTCTCCAGTCCTCCAAAACCTCCTCACCAAGTCCCCTGTGATAACCCCCGAGGAGTCAAGCTTTACTCTGCCCACTTCACAGCTACTCTTGCACAGGTTTCTTCAGGCCCTGGAATACAACAGACTTGCCTCCTCTCGTCTTTTAACCTGTTCTTGCCCTGCACTATCTCTGCTACCATTGTTTTAAATGAATTTCTCTCGCTAATCCTTTTTCGAAGCATGAAAAAAATGAAGGTATTTTCTGTGGCTTCCATTATTTGGTTTTCCACTCCCTGAGAATTCATGGATTTACTCCATCTTTCATTTTCCTCTTGCCTTCATGCATGTACAGAATTGCCTGGATTGCCTTTTGCATCCCTTATTACTTGAAACTGCTTTGGTGTCTTGGCTTTTCTGATTTTATGCTTACGCATGTGGCATAATATTTAAATTCAGTTTTCTTGGGTCTTTTTTTTCTTTAATGGCTCCTTTATTAATTTCTATCTCTTAGGAAATTTCTTGCATAACTGCTTACTTGGTTTGCTTTTTCTTACTTTGCTGTTTTGTCAAATGTCATCAACATTTCTCACCGATAGTTCCGTCAGCTCACAAAGATCAATGGGTAGATCGAAGTAAATCAGCATAAACTGACCAATGCACCGTGAGCCTCTCCAGATGTTTGTTCAACCAAGGTTAAGGAAAAAGAGAAGGATCACAGCACTTGGCTTCTCTTTTCTGTCATTATGCCACTCTTGCTGCTGAGACTGGCTGGAAAGTCCTGCCATCGCTCGGCTTTGGAGAGCCTTACCCTGGACAGATAAGGGAGCACGTTCGCTCTCTGAACTTTCCTGCTTGGAAAACAGCTTTGCATCAGCTCAGGAAAAAATCCACAGCCCCAAAGGAAAATTTCCCTAAGGAAAATAATCAGTTGAGCTGTGGCACCTGAGGGCCACCGGGTTATGATTTGGGTTTAGCTGCCCTGATGGTTGCAGCTTGTGCTGTTCACAACCAGGCGGACACACACTTTGGGACCGGTGCCGGGTATAAACAGGATCCAGTGCCTCCCCGTCTATCTGAGGAGAGATGGAAAACCCTGGGGGGGAAAAAGCAGGGAGACAGCTGTGGGGCATCTTAATTGCCAAAATAATATAGCAGGATTTAGTAGCCAGAGCTCCCAGGCTCCACCTCGGATACAGCCAAGCCTTAAGGGCTTTTTGCATGGGTTCAGAAAATCCAAATATTTTGAAGTGCAAATCATGCTTTTGATAAAGCAAAGCTGTGGTTTCATGATGGAGTGTCAAGTAGCAATAGCCACTAAAGGAAATCTGCCTCCTCCTGCAACGAGGGGTGAAATCAAGGGGTTTTCTGTTTATTGCCCTCTTACAGCCTGAGTGTTTTCACACATAGGAGGTACTGTGCTCTCCTGTAAACCTATCAGCCCTTGATAATAAGGGCTTAGACAACTTTGCACTTCTGAATGCAGCAGCAGGGAGAAATCACCATCAATTGGGCGAGCAAGAAGAGGGAGGAGGCACCACTGGTTTGGAGAAAGCCTTAGGAAAACCTTCCCCTTGTGCATATGCATGCAATCCACTGGTGCCATCTCTTACAGGTAATTTACAGGTTATTCATAGAAAATGAAATTTTGCTTAAGAAATACCAATCTAGTTCAAATGTCTTTTATTCTGTGTGTTTGCCAATTGCTGTGCCATACCTGGGCAAATAGAGTCTGAGGCAATTCCCAAGTGAAAAATTATCATCCAGCAACCAACTCTTGATAATGGTTCTTTAGCAGCAGCATAGGAAATCTAAGAAAATGCAAAATGTTAGAGCCTGAGTAAATCTGTGTTAAGATACGGATTTGCTTAATAGATGCTTCCATATATAGTGTGTTCAACTGGCTTATGTAAGAGTATCAACTTTAATATTTGATACAGAACTTAATATAAAGGTGACTGATTGCAAAACGCAGTCAGATTCACCAACTCAGGGGAATGAACCTTTTTATGAAACTAACAATTACACATATAAAATCAGCTGAAAATGAGTTAGCAAGATCAAAATTCCGGCTTGCTGACTGAACTCATGCTAAAACCATGATTAAAGTCGGTGAGCTAAACGAACATCTATCAACCCGAAGTTCAATTCGCCCTTGAAAAAAAGGAGGGACTACTTCTGGTGGGGGTTATTTCAGTGACGTGGAGTCAGCACATCAGTACCAGGGGATGTGTTGGCTCAGTTGAGGGGCTGGGGAAATTCAGCACAGGCAGCAACAGGCAGCTGGAGGAGGGACAAGCCTCCAGTCAGGCTGTTCGGCCAGGGCTAACTTCTGCCCAAACTGCCTGGCACTAATGACCTCAGGAGGACAGGGGATTCCCAAGCCCATGTGTAACACAATTCCCTCCTGTGTTGTAAACAGGACCTATTTGGGAAGCAGGCCAGCTCCCATGATTTTCTTGTCTCATAACATTTACCACTGTTTTTAAGGCCATTGCTCAGAGTCATATGATGAGATTTGCAGCTTCTTTGGCTTTGGAACTAAATGCAAGCTCCCACCTCTCAAAGGCAGGGAGGAAAACTCAAGCGCGTGACCTCAGCCTCAAGCATACTGAAAAGAGAGACAAAATGAAACCTACCCTCTGGGGAAGAAGCTGTAAAGGGGGATGGGACCAGTATTACTCAGAGTAGCAAAAAAACCCAGGTTTGAGGCTGCAGTTTGACATCCTGACGCCATCAGCAGACCCTGCATTGTCTCGGGTCATCTTGCCACAGACCACAGGAATAGGACCATAGGATAATTTGGGTTGGGAAGGACCTGGGGAGGTGTCAGGTCCAACCTCCTACTTAAAGCAGGGTCAGCTCTGAGATCAGACCAGGATGCTCAAGGTTTAATGCAGTCTTGAAAACCTCCAAGGACAGAGGCTGTTCAGCCTCACTGGGCAGCCTGTGTCACTGCTGTCCTGGAGAAAAAGTTTTGCCTTAACATCCAGCCAGATCCTCTCTTGTTTCAATTGATGCCCATTGTCCCCATCCCCATCCTTGTCCTCGTCCCCATCCTCATTCCCATTCCCATCCCCATCCTCGTCCTCATCCCTGTCCCCGTCCTCAACCCCATCCCCGTCCTCATCCCTATCCTCGTCGTCATCCCTGTCCCTGTCCCCATCCCCGTCCCCATCCTCAACCCCATCCCCATCCTCATGCTCATCCCCATCCCCATCCCCATCCTTGTCCTCATCCCCATCCCCATCCTCATCCCCATCCTTGTCCCCATCCCCATCCCCATCCTCATCCCCATCCCCATCCTCATCCCCACCCTCGTCCCTGTCCCCATCCTCATCCTCACCCTCATCCCTATCCCCACC